>NW_016107525.1:3077073-3160509 GCF_001604975.1 Cebus imitator
AATGTAAGTTCTTTGCAGATGCTGGATATTAGACCTCTATCAGATGGGTAGATTGCAAGAATTTTCTCTAATTCTGTAGGTTGTCTGTTTACTCTGATGACAGTTTCTTTTGCTGTGCAGAAGCTCTTTAATTAGATCCCATTTGTCAATTTTTGCTTTTGTTGTAATTGCTTTTGTTGTCTTCATCATGAAATGTCTGTCTGTTCCTATGTCCTGAATGGCATTGCCTAGGTTTTCTTGTATGGTTTTTTAGTCTTGTGTTTTCCATTTAAGTTTTTAATCCGTATAGAGTTGATTTTTGTTTATGGTATAAGGAAGGGGTCCAGTTTCTATTTTCTGCATATGACTAGCCAGTTATTCCAGCACTATTTATTAAATAGAAAATTGTATTAGTTCGTTTTCACACTGCTATGAAGAAATACTGGAGACCAGGTAATTTATAAAGGAAAGAGGTTTAATAGACCCATGGTTCCACATGGCTGGGGAGGCCTAACAATCATGGCGGACGGCAAAGGAGAAGCAAAGTTATGTCTTCCATGGTGGCAGGCAAGAGAGAATTTGTGCAGGGAAACTTCCCCTTATAAAAACCATCAAATCTCTCGAGACTTATTCACTACCATGAGAACAGGATAGGAGAGACCTGCCCCCAGGATTCAATTACTTTCCACCAGGTTTCTCCCACAACACATGGGAATTATGGGAACTACAATTCAAGATGAGATTTGGGTAGGTACACAGCCAAACCATATCAGAAACCCTTTCCTCATTGTTTGTTTCTGTCAGGTTTGTTGAATATCAGATGTTTGTAGGTGCACAGTCTTACTTCTGAGTTCTCTATTCTGTTCTATTGGCGTATATGTCTGTTTTTGTACCAGTACCATGCTGTTTTGTTTCCAGTAACTTTGTAGTATAGTTTGAAATCAGATAGCATGATTCTTCTAGCTTTGTTCGTTTTGCTAAGGATTGTTTTGGCTATTTGAGCTCTGTTTTGATTCCATGTGACTTTTTTTTTCTAGTTCTATGGAGAAGGTCAATGGTAGTTTAATGGTAATAGCATTGAATCTATAAATTGCTTTGAGCAGTATGGACATTTTCAGTATTGATTCTTCCTACCCAAGAGCATGGAATGTTTTTCCATTTGTTTGTGTCATCTTTGATTTCTTTGAGCAGCGGTTTGTAGCTCTCCTTGAAGAGGACTTTCACTTTACTTTTTAGCTGTATCCCTAGGTATTTTATTCTTTTTGTGGCATTGTGAATGGGAGTTTATTTATGATTTGGCTCTCGGGTTGTGTGTTGTGGGTATATAGGAAAGCTAGCAAATTTTGTACATTGACTTTGTATCCTGAGACATTGCTGAAGTTGCTTATCAGCTTAACAAGCTTTTGGGCTGAGATGATGAGGTTTTCTAGGTATAGGATCATGTCATCAGAAAACAAAGGTAGTTTGACTTTCTCTCTTTCTGTTTGAATAAACTTTATTTCTCTTGCCTGATTTCCATGGCCAGAATTTCCAATACTATATTGAATGGGAGTGGTGAGAGAGGGCGTCATTGTCTTGTGCCAGTTTTCATGGAGAATGCTTCCAGCTTTTCCCCATTCAGTATTACACTGACTGTGGGTTTGTCACACATTTTGAGGTAAGTTCTTTCAATACCTAGTTCATTGAGAGTTTTTATCATGAAGTGATGTTGAGTTTTATCAAAGGCCTTTTCTGCATCTATTGAGACAATCATGTGGTTTTGTTTTTAGTCCTGTTTATGTGATTGATTACATTTATTGATTTGCATATGTTAAGCCAATCTTGCATGGAATGAAGCCTACTTAATTGTGTTGGATTAGATTTTTGATGTGCTGTTGGAGTCAGTTTGCAAGTATTTTGTTGAGGATTTTTTCATAGATGTTTATCATAAAAGCCTGAAATTTTCTTTTGTGTGTGTGTCTTTACCAGATTTTGATATCAGGATGATGCTGGCCTCATATAATGAGTAAGGGAGGAATCCCTCCTTTTCAATTTTTTGGAATAGATTCAGTGGAAATGGTAGCAGCTCTTCTTTGTAACTCTAGTAGAATTTAGCTGTGAATCTGTCTGGTCCTGAGCTTTTTGGTTGGCAGGTTATTTATTACTGCCTCAATTTAAGTTCTCATTATTGGTCTATTCAGGGATTCAATTTCTTCCTGGTTCAGTCTTAGGAGGGTGTATTTGTCCAGAAATTTATTCATTTTTTCTACGTTGTCTAGTTAATGTGCATAGATGTGTTTATAGTATTCTCTGATGCTTGTTTGTATTTCTGTGGGTCCAGTGGTGATATTCCTCTTATCATTTCTTATTGCATTTATTTGAATATACTCTCTTTTCTTCTTTATTAGTCTAGCTAGCAGCCTGTTTTATTAATTTTTTTTTCAGAAAAACATCTCCTGGATTCATTGATTTTTTGAAGGGGTTTTTGTTTCTCTATCTCCTTCACTTCTGCTCTGATCTTGGTTATTTCCTGTCTTCTGCTACCTATGTGGTTTGTTTGCTCTTGGTTCTCTAGTTCTTGTAGTTGTTAGCTTTTTAACTTGAGATCTTTCTACCTTTTTGATATAGGCAATTAGTACTATAAACTTCCTTCTTAACACTGCTTTAGCTCCATCCCAGAGATTCTGTTACATTGTATCTTCATTCTCATTAGTTTAAAAGATCTTCTTGATTTCTGCCTTAATATCATTATTTACCCAAGAGTCACTCAGGAATGGGTTGTTCAGTTTCCATGTAGTTTGTGGTTTTGAGTGAATTTCTTAATCTTGTGTCCTAACTTAATTGCACTGTGGTCTGAGACTGTTATAATTTCAGTTCTTTTGCATTTGCCAAGGAGTGATTTACTTTCAATTATGTGATCAATTTTAGAGTAACTGCCATGTGGCAATGAGAAGAATGTATACTCTGTTGTTTTGGGGTGGAGAGTTTGGTATATGTGTATCAGGCCCACTTGATCCAGAACTGAATTATTTTTCTGTCTCGATCTGTCTAATATTGTCAGTGGTACGTTAAAGTATTCCACTATTATTGCATGGGAGCCTATGTCTCTTTGAAGGTCCTAAGAAATTGCTTTGTGAATCTAAGTTCTCCTGTATTGGGTGCACATATATTTAAGATATTTAGTTCTTTTTGTTGAATTGAACCCTTTACCATTATGTAATGTCCTTCTTTGTCTTTTTTGATCTTTGTTGGCTTAAAGTCTGTTTTATAGGAAACTAGGATCGCCACGCCTACTATTTTCTGTTTTCCATTTGCTTGGTGAATTTTCTTTATCCCTTAATTTCTAGCCTATGTGTGCCTTTGCACGTGAGACGGGACTCTGGAAGACAGCATACAAATAGGTCTTTGTTCTTTGTCCAGTTTGCCATTCTGTGTATTTTAATTGGGGAATTAAGCCCATTTCAATTTAAGGTTAAAATTCTTACATGTAGATTTGATCTTTTCATCATGATTCTAGCTATTTTTTGCATACCTGTTTATGCGGTTATTTCATAGTGTCACTGGTCTGTGTACTTCAGTGTGTTTTTCTAGTGGCTGGTAATGGGTAGGGTGACAACCCAGCAGGGGGTGACACAGAGCCAAGGGAATCCCCACCCCCTGCTTTTTTAACAGAAGTATACAATATTACTGGTACTATATAAATTCTGCAAAAATCGATTTCAAAATATTTGGTTACAGGGAGTGACCAAAAGAATTTAAATATACTGAGTGTATTCTGGGTATATTTTTAAAAATTGAAAATATATTCCCATTCTACTGAATAAAAATCTCTGGAATGGAACTTGTCAGTCTATAGTTTATTAACAGCCTTTCTAGTGTCACCTGGGAGCTTGTTGAAAAGTCACTCTTAGACCCCACCTTAGGCCTACTGTCTGCATTTTAACCAGATTTCCAGGTGACTATTATGTGCTTTCAAGTTTGAGAAGCTCTAGTTTAAGTGATTTTGATGTTCTTTCAGGTGTGAGAATTAATCCCTTTACAAATATTAAAAATAATGGCAAAAACCATAATTATGTTTGCACCAACCTAATAATATCATCAGAATGTGTTTGACTGTATAGGTCCATCTGTGGCGGAATCATTTATTAAAGTGCTAGAAGTTGAGACCCTAGAATCTACATTTTATTAAGCTTTCCATCTCAAGTTATTCTTTTGCCCATTTTGGTTTGAAAACTCCTTCTCTAAAGCAGTGTGAATTACTGCATAACTCTAAGCATTGTTCTTATCATTCCAGCACCATTAGTATCACCTAGAATCTTAGAAATGTACATTCTCCAATACTATGCCAGAGCTACTAAATGAAAAACTCTAGGAATGGGGCTTGACAATCTTTGCTTTAGCAAGGTCTTCTGGTGATTCTGACATGCACTAAAGTTTGGGAACTACTGTGCTAACAAACAGATGATGTACCTAGAAATAGCTAACCTAAAATTATTAGCTTACCAGACAGGGGTTTGTTTTATTGCTGATACCAAAGAATTTTACTCAATTTTCCAAACTGTGTTAACTACCTTAGATAAAATTATTAAAAAAAAAAAAAAACTATTTTGAATCATGCCTGACTTTCATAAGAAAACACATTTATTGTCATGCTTACATTTTGGCAGAGTACTTTTATTTAAATTTTACAGTATGCATCTTCATTTTTCCAATTTGTCACATACATCTCATCGATATTAAATAGCGTAGAAAATTGCACACAATCCATTTCTATTATACCATTTTACCACTAAGGATGAATGACAAGAGTAACCCTTTCAACTCATATGTAAGTGACTGGTAGCCCAGCTGTACCTGTTTTCTACCAACTGTTTAGTTGTCATGGGTATAACAGCCTGTCTGACAGCCTGAATTGATGCAGTGTTAATGAAAAGGAACACCTGGGCAGAGCAGCGTATCAGACTCCTGCCCCATCAGATGAAACAGTTGTGGTCTACAGCGTGCCAAGAAAAGGTCAAGAAAGGCGAGCAAGCTGGGCAGAGATAAAAAAATAAAAACAGAACAAACCTTATGTTTCTCTAAGAAAGCTGGTCCCAATGAATGTGAGAGAATGAATGTAAAAGAACTCCAGAGATGTCCCTGGAGATCAGGTTTACAAAGAAATGCAACACTCTGAAGAAATAAAGTATAATTTTGACAGAGGAGGTCCTGCCTCTGTATCCCCAGTGCATATGAAGCCGTTACATCATTACATTATTAATATTTATGCTGCACCACTTTCAAGATTTTATAGAATTCTTGCTTCTGCATTAACACCTAGATAAAAAGCTGTGAATTTGCTTTATAGAATTATGTGGTTGATAGTATTGTACTCACATTTCTAAGTGAAGAGAGATTTGGAAATTTGATATAAAACTGTGCAAAAGCTTGGGGTGGTCTAGATATGGCTGATAAATTAAAAGATAATGAATGGCAAGATATCCACTTGGTAGAACTCGATGTATATGCATTGAAGAAAGAGTGGAAGGATATACAGCCAGATGTTAATAATAGCTATATGTGGTTGGCGAGATTATGTTTATTTAATTTTCCTACTTTTGTGACTTCACATGTTGTCTAAAATAATGTATGACTAAGTATTACTTTTGTTATTTAAAAAGGTAACTTAGTTTTGCTTTGAAAAAAGGGGACTGACAATTTTGACATTTCACTATTGCTAAATTAAGCATAGTACCTTTGTTAGTGTAGTGGTTTCTTGGGCCAGCAGCACTGACATTACCTGGGATGTTAGAAATGCATCCAATACCTGCTGAATCAGAATGTTCATTTTTACAAGGTTCTCAGGTGATATCTATGCAGACAAATTTTGGAGAAGCACTGAGATTAGTCTTAGAAAAGAGAATCATCCACGCTAAATTTCTTTAGTTCCTATATTAGGTATTCAACCAATTTCAGCATGCTCATGATTGAAATAAAAATAGAATTTTCAAATAGGGCCAATCTTAATTTAAATATTACCTACTCATTGAGATGCATTGGTAAAGAAAAGTTTATGCTAGAAAATGTATTAAGGAGGAAAAATTAGACGAAATGCAGATTGTTTCTCATTCAGTTTTCTTTTCAATAGCAATAATTTGGATGGCAGAGGTCCAGCACCTGGAAATAAAGTTTGCTGGCAACCAAAATTGATGGTAAATTTAAGTAAACAGGAAGAATTCCCGTGGTACCATTCTCTCTGCAATTTCAGGGTAAATAGCTCTACGAAAGCTTGTTTTGCAATTATTACAGACAGTGGGTTTTCTATAGCCACAGCCACTCATACATCATTTGTAATTGCTAGTGTACTTACTCTCAAAGTGTGAACCACAGCAAGTCCCGACTCCTGATTTTCCATATGACTCATGCCTTTATTCTCTCCCTTTTTATGCTCCTCTATAAACTCTTGTAAAATATGGTGTTTCATTTGTATCCAAAATGATTATATTCAGTAAATACTTCTGAATGCTAATAACAGCTGATATAATATATACGTTATTTTAAAGCATCCGATTAACAGATGTATTCAAAATGTGCAGAGGTTGTTAGAGAAGGTGTATTGGTATTTCTAACTTTGAAAGTAGGCAATGACTTGTACTACTTTCTCTCCCCATCCTCCATTCTCTTTGTGTTAGTGTGTGAGTGTGTGTGAGTGTTTGTGTATGACTGAGAGAAACAGCAGGAAAGTAGAATAATATGCAGTTGCTCCAATTTACTGTGCATATAAACCACCTGGGAACCATGTTAAAATGCGGATTCTGAATATTCACTTAGAAAGATAGGAGTGGAAAGAACCCAGGCTTTAGCGGCAAAACAAACCTAGCCCAGCCAATCGGACTTTAGTATGTTACTTCAATTCCATGATCACTTTAATTATTGGATTTCATCATCTGTAAAATGGAGTTAAAAATTGTGAGCATGAAAAAAACAGGTTATGTTTATAAAGCACCTGATAGATTGAGAAACTCAATAGATGGTACTCATTTTATTATTGCTATTAAGTTGTCTGGTATACACAATAAATTTAAGGAAAAGAAGTATCAAATGAAACAGTTAACATGTCACAATGTGAAATCTCAAGCTTGCTTATGTCTGGCCCTTTTGAGCTTCTTTGATGACAGGCATTTCCCCCGGGACCATTAACTGACACTGAAGAAAAATGGGACACTAATATTTTCGCATTCTCAACTTCAGGCTAGTATCACTTGCCTAGATTATGTCATTATCAGTTTTGGGTATCATTTTGTTCTCCACATTGCAAGGGACAGAAGTACCTGCCCTTTGGACTTCACTGCCTTCTTATTTTCCTGGTTACAACCTCATGTCTTTTAAAACAATTATTTTGATAAGAATTGAAATTATCCCTCCAGCTGTCACTTGAAGCTGCCTTGAAGTTCCAACAATACTCCAGTTCTAACTCAGGTTAATCTTGTGAAAGTACTTGGGTTTATCACGGTTCTTAGAAAGAAAACCAGATTGTTTTCGGCTTATCAATAAAACTATTGGAATAAATTTTAACAGATTTATTAGTCAAATATTTCCATTCTTGGTTGCCCATATAGAGCTCTACACAAAATCTCCTGTATGTACCCACACAAAAATTCCCTCATGCACCCTCTGTTTATATTATTATTCTAGAATGACACATTCAGCAGACAGGAAGGTGTAGAAAGGAAATTTTGGCTTTGTGAGTTGGTGGTTTATTTCTCAGGAGTTCCATTTCCTGGGATACACTTTTACAATACAGGGTTAGTTCACAAGCATTCTTCATATGTCAAGGTGTTCTTAGTTAAAACTATCCTTTTTTCTTAGTCAAGGTTGAATGTCTGATTTCTACATCAATGTTTTGACATCTCACCCTGAATAGATGGTTTTGAAATCTAATCAATTGGGTATTCATTTGGTCCAGAATGACTAGTTGAACTTATTTTTCTTAACTCTCTTGAAATTATTCCTAAGTTCTGTTAAAATTTTCTTATACTGGTTCTATTTTCTGGCAAACTCTAAGTCAAAAACTTCATTTTCTATTTTCCATAATCGCACCTAATAACTCAGTTTCATTTTATTTCTGATTGATTTAGTGGTATGAAGCTGCTATTCTGGTATGAAGCTGTTATTCTGGTATGAAGTTGTTATATTATATCCATCCAAGATTTTTCAAGGCTTAATAATCATTGTAAACATCACTAATATTATCAGTACTAATGCAATTGCTATTGCCTTATTGCTGATCATGAATACTACTGTTAATATACTGTTAGGGTTAGTAATAATTGTATGATACTTCATGGTGTAAAATATTCAAAACGTATATTTTTAATTATATTGTTAATATAGTTACTGTTTTCCAAAAACTGTCTCAGGCATTCACACTTTTATTTCAGTATTGATATCAGGGTCTGTCTTGATCAAGAAATGTTTAATGAGCATCTACGATGTTTGAGATAAAGAAACAGGTACCAAGGATGGAAATTGATATGATAGTTTGAGTCTTTAAGAAATTTATGGAGTAGTTGAGAAGGCAAAGCATATTAAAAATTAGATAATCCCTGGGTTGAAAAGGTTTCTAAATCTCATTTGGCTTATTTGATCCTTAAGTTTTATCTTGAATTATTCTCTAATTGAATATTTCTAATAGCAGAGAGTTCATTATTGCCTGCGGCAGTAGCCCATTCTGTGTCAAATCAGTTCTGACGATTGGGAAGTCATTCTTTGAACTGGGTTGAAAATAATATCTCAATAGTTTTTAACCATTGGCCCTGGTTTTATCTTTTGGAGCCCTGTAGAACCATCCTGTTTGCTACCAATATAGAAACAGTTAGTTTAGTCAAAGATAATTAGCACATCACCTGTAGCCCATCCTCAAAACTTCCCTAAGATAAACATCTCTAATCTTCTCAGGAATTCTGTGCAAGATCATGGTTTTGGTGTTTTTTAATCCCATGGATGCTGGCCTTTCAACATGAATAAATGTTAAATAACTATGCAGTACTGTACACATTAAGTGTCTAATAAGTAATAGAGGAAACGCAAGTTATAGGAATTCAGAGAAGGGAGTGTTGAGATCTAAGTAATTGGGCAGGGTTTAATGCATGAAGTCATACATGCATTGGGTCTTAGACACATGAAGAAGATTTAAAAAGGGCCTCAAAGTTATGTTTTATGTGGCAATTTTGGGAACTATGTTCAGATTATTTTGGCTCAATTACATGTCAAGTACAGGCATTGAATTACTCCATTGACATCCATCTGAAAATATCTATGCCAAATTTTGATTAATCTTTGTCCCATATTCTTCCTAACAAATAATGACCATTTTTTTATGTATTTCCATGCAAAGCAAGTGGTGTATTGAGTTTCAGTGACTATTTCAGTTTCACAAACACCCCACAAAAGTTTTAGGCATATTATTTTGAGTGGGTTGCTTTCTTCGTGATGAGATTTTCTAGGGTAAGATTTCTTGCCATTAATTTGGTTTCCTGCCATTAATTTGAATGCTTCTAGACCAGAAGTTTCTCCTGATGAAAACACAAAATTGTCTAAGTTTTGGTTTCAGTCATGTCCGCTCAATCCAAGACTCCAGCAAATATAACATTTTCTATGAAACATTCACTTATTCTTATAGGCTGGGAGTGACAAGGGCTAAGGAAAGAAAGGAGGACATGGGGGCAGTATGAATAAGGACACATTCATGTACTTATGAGATAAGCTGTGGGAAAGGTACATGTATTGTGCTAAGATATGTAGTGCCCAAAAGATAAGCTGTGTTGAATGTAATGAATTGGTATGATTTATGTTGTATAACCTGTGTGTAATGACTTGTTTATAATATATGTTGTGTGACCTTTGTGGTGTAGGTGTGCATGTGGTAGTGCTTGTGTTACTTTTGTCTGCTTACATCAGAGGATAACTGCCTGTTTTGGCATGGATTAACGATTTGAATGAAAACCCAAGAATAAGCTACTCAAAAGGACAAAGTGGTAGATAATAATATTGTAGTGAAGTTTCCCATTATAACTCTCTTCTCATAGCTTGAAAACACATATTCCTTCATTCAATAGTCACTGAACAAGAACTGACTATCTGTTATGTGCCAGCACCATAATAGGCCCTGGAGATGGTGAACAAAAACAGACAAGCCCCTATCTTCCAGGTTTTCATAGTCTAGTCATAGAAACAGACATTAATGAAACAATCACACATGTAACTATTAGTTGACATTACTGTTCCAAAGGAAAGGGACAGAGTTCTATAAGAGAATAAGATGATATGTGTCATTTTTGTGTATTATGTGTATTCTCTACTATAACCAGAGATACCAGTCAATAACTGCTATAGGATTCAGTGATATCACCTCAAGAAATTGCTTCTTCCTTTGTGTCCTCACAACACTCAAATCATACTCAATTTATGACACTTGTCAGTGTGATTAGCCATTTACATATCTATTTCCCCAAGTAGAATGTGAGCTCCTGGAGACCAGAAACCAATTTAACCCATATCTGTACCTCTGATGAGTCCAATGCTTGGCACACAGTGAGTGTTCAATAAATGTTAGCTGAATGACTAAATAAATCCTACTACAGTATAATACATGTTAAAATTATATCTAAAGACAACATTTTTCAGCAATGATGCAGGACCACAAGACCTCTTTACCTCAATTATTGTATCTTCAAAACTTCCTGCATGTCAGATAGTATTATTTTATTATAGAATGAAATTTTGTACATTCCATTCTTTTTAACTATATGATCAATTTCAAAGTATGCATTTCAAGTTCAGCTAGAGATTTGTAAATCAAGGTGTTTTTTTTAATATTTAGAAAGTAAACAAACAGCATTGGAGACTCAAGTCCAATTAACTAGTGGTTTGAGAGCAAAGCTTTAAACTGTCAAATAAATCCCACAGTGCTTCAGTGAATGTATCAGACAGATTGTAATGCTGGTAAATCTAAACTTGATTGAGACTATGGTAAGGGGTTTGGAAATTATACATCATTTTATCTCTTATTTGATGGGGAGAGTTAATTGCTTTTAATATGCACCCACTTTACTGCTTCATCAGCCCTTTTGCTTCTTAGATTTACCACTAACATTTCGGTTAAAACCTTATCCAGAGACTACAATGTATCTGCATATATTGAGTATGTTTTACTTATATCTCAGAATCAAATAGTGATATTACAGAAGCAGGACTGTGAACAGAATTTAGGAAAGTAAGTTTTATTTTTCTGGTTGGATTGTCATAATACATGTGTATAATTCAATAGATGATTATAGAGGAGTAAGTATGCTAAAAGATAATCCTGAGTCAACCAGTGCCACAGACTTTGAGATACCCCTGACCCTCATTGTGGATGCCTCAATTTATTAACCAGCTTAAATTTGGTCAAGGAAAGGATAGGCTCCCACAGAAGTAAAATTCTCCTTAATGAGCTGTTAATTGTTTACATGCAGCCTGAAGTTGCCTGATGATATTTCTTCTAATTTTGCTAATATATTCTGGCCCTGCTGCTATGATGGCCTCAGGCAAACTCTATCATAAAAATGCAGGTGTGCTTAGCAGGTATAATAAAAGTATAATAAAAGTGCAGATGCGCATAGCAGGTTTGTCAGTTGATCTGCCCATATCAGCTTAAGAGAACTTCACATTTCTATAAATTAAGAAATGAATCACCAGTGCAATGATTTTCTGATTGCCCTCTCGTCATCATTTTCTCCCCAGGCCCAGACTGACTAGGCTATTTTACAGGAGTTGGAGATGACTCATAACCCTACGTTACTTTGTCTCACAGATGGCATCATTTTATCTTATGCACAAAGAGACTGACAAGTGACATTGTTGCATTGATTTTTTTGTATTAGGCTATGAAGAGCACTGGCTGTGATGAATATATAATCTGGAATAGGAGTTTGCATTTGGGACTTGGAACTTTGGTAGGGTAGACAGATAAAAAGAAAGATTTTTTAAACGGCATATAGATGGTGGAGAGAGAGAAGTATTAAGAGAGAGTGCATTTTCTGTATAAGCAAGGGATTATTTTTTATATATCAGAGAATATTGAAGATCCATAGATGGTTTTCAGGCTAATCTAGTCATCTGGCACTAGAAAGTCGTTTCTAGACTGTGCTAAAACTATTGAACCAAGACTTTTCAATTCATGTCCATAGTTATAGACTTGCTGGTAATTTTCATTAATCAAGGAGCCTAGGGATGCCATAGGAGTGAGTGAATAATTGACTTATTGCCAATACCGAAATGATAGGGTAGCGATTTTCCCCATTAAGTAAAATATGAAAAAGAAGAACTCTTTAAAATGTGCGTGCGTGTTTGTGTGTGTGTGTGTGTGTGTGTGTGTGTGTGTGTGTGTGTATGCTTTCCTTTAGTAGTGGTCACTGAATGCAGATGTGACAGGAGTGGGAATATGTAGAAATTCAATGGAAATGAAAGTTTTATCTTATGATGCAGGTTGAGTCAAGAATAGCTTGCTTTTGACATATTTGGAAAAAAACCCAAACCTGTCAACTGGGTAGAATCCTGTGTCTATTTCTTCCATCAGAAAGCTAGATGTTTTGTTACAGGTACCTGCCATTGTGAGAACAGAATTATCAAAGCTCGTTGCTATATAAAAAGGCATTATTGCACTCAGTAAAGCATGGAAATACCAGTGTAGTTTCCTATCATAGCTAAATAACAGTAGTGCTGCTTCGTAAAGAGCTTGATGATTTCTGTTAGAACTCAGGTTTTCTAGATCAAAACCAGAAACTTCTGCTAGTGTATCAGGTATTAATTTTACCTTATCATAAACTCTGAATACAACCATCAATTTCTAAACCAAACTAAATCTGACCTGAAGTCCCCTTTATGGATGCTATGCAGTCTGTTTTATTCACGACATCTCATTCTGTTAGTAGTAGCTTTCATTAACTTAAGAACAAATGTTCCTATCACTCCAATGTGAATCTATGGTCCATGTAGTTGTAGTCTATTATTTATTAACAAATCATCAGTTCAGAAAGATAGACTGTGTCTTAAATAGAAACTGTTTTAGATTAATCTTTCCTAAGTATTGGCTCCATTGCATCACTTCCTTCCTTAAAAAAATAGTGCTTTTTTATGGAGTATCAGATAAATCTATTCTGACTTCCAGTACATAGTTTTGACTTACCTTTTCAGTTTTCTGTCTTGTAAACACCCAAGGCTCATGCTAACCTGGACTGAGTTATTTGAACATTCTGTTATCTGAACATTATCATCTGCATACTTTCGATCTTGCTGTTCTGATTGGAAAGCCCTCCCTACATATCTGCCTGTTGAGATCCTACTTAGTACTCAAAGTTCAACCTGAATGCTATTTCCTCTAGGAATTCTTTTACAGTTCCTTTCACTTCATTTATTTCTCCCCAGAATTTTCATTTGTACTTTTCTTTTTGAAGTTTTTGTATTCTTCTTTAGAATATGATTATTCATATTTTTGCTTTAGCTTTTCAACTAGATTGCATATTTCCTGAGGACAGGGACCATGACCGAAGGCTGAGAAATCTTGCATAATGATTCAACAGCTAGACATTCCACAATTAATTTTGGAATTAGTAGGTCATATCCTGAGCTCTTTTTAGATTAGATGCTATTTTTTCTTCCCACAATGCCTCCAAATGTTTAGACTGTATCTCTTTTTATTCCTACAAAGTTTGTTGTCCAGCAGTTTTTACAGTTTGGCTTCCTGCGGAATAAACACATATCTACCCACTTGTTCATGATTGCTTTAGTTTGAGCTTTCCTTACAGTGTCTTTTCTGATTCATCACTGGTTAACCATTTCTTTGTTCCCTTTACTATGTTTCTGTTGGAATTACAGTAAGCTGTATTGGGATAGATGTGGTAACTCTAGACTCTGCATCTGTCTTACTTAAGAAAGTTGATAAACCTCTAGACAACACAAAAATAATTCTGTAAAACAAACAAAAACTTTGTAAGTTTTTTATTAGGATGTGAGTTTATGAGGGACTATTCCAAACTGGAAGGAGATTATTTTGACCTTTGTAAACGCTAGGATTTAATGCTGTTTTTCTCCTCTACCTTGCAAATTCCTATATACTCTTTATGTCCCAGCTTATGTAGCTTTTTTTTTTTTTTTTTTTTTTTTTTTTTNAGTGCAGTGCTGTGATCATAATTATTGTAACCTCGAGCTCCTGGACTCAAGCCACCCTCCCACCTAAGCTTCCTGAGTAGCGGGAACCGTAGGTGCACACCACCATGCCCAGCTACTGTTTTAAAAAAATTTCTTTTAAAGATGAGGTTTACCTATGTTTCCCAGGCTGGTCGCAAACTCCTGGTGTCAAGCAAAGCTCCCCTCTCTGCCTCGCAAAGTATTTGGATTACAGGGATAAGCCACCATGCCCAGCCCCTCAAATAATTTCGTAAGCGAAGTTAGTTCCACTTAATTTGTGCCACTACTCTGCTTCATATTAATATCAAATACAGTACAAACCATATTGCACTGTTCCTTTTAAACACTCCTCACTATTGTAATTATTTTGTAAATATTATTTAAATGCTGATATTGTCACTAGACTGATTCCATAGGGCAGGTAACTGTTCTATTTTTTTCATAGTTAATATCCCCAGTGCTTATCATTTCATAACTAGTCATGACACTTAATGTATACTATGTGTAGTTCTTTTTCTGTTTCTATGGTTTTCTTCTCCATTCAGCTATGCTGTGACTGTATATTTATTTTTCATTATATATCTGGAACCTGTTATAGCACCTAAAATACAGAAAACACTCATTGGCACTAGATTCTCTGCTTTTTGAGGGTAGTGGTTAGATATTATTCCTTTTTGTTTCTCCCCAGAACCTGACATAGTACCTATTGAATTGAAGGTAATCAATAAGGTGAAAGAAATCCTAATTTTAATTTTAACATTGACCTGCTTTATACCTCAATAAGTCTTTTGCTTAGTCAACATATATCAATTGAGTATTTTCTGAGTGGAAGGCATTTTACTATCTTTTAAAATTTCTCATATGTCAAAAAGGGAGAGATTTTCTAGGTTTTGTATAGTCTGGAATATTGGGAAATACCAAAGTGTATATTAGCAATATTTTGAATATGAAGAAACTGTAGTTGATAATAAATTTGCAGAAGCTTGTGTTTCTTGGTTAATTTTGTCTTCTTGTTAATTAAATGTTGCTATATACACAATATATAGCTTTCATTTTTCAAAGCATTGAAATAAAATGGAATGTAACATAGCCCTAATACTATGGTGAATGAAATTTTCAAGTTATTGATTTGAAAGGTTTTCTGGATCTTGAAGTAGCTCTGAGTCTTGTTGAAACTGAATAATGACTCTTCACCTTGATTCTCAGACCCAGCATGTATAATCTTGCAAATACTTCCAAATCTGTACTATTTTTGGAGCCAGAACAAAAATGCCTTGACTTGCTTTACCGATATAAGGCCCTCCATGCAGCAACCTTCCCTAGACATGTTATCTGAAACAAAACCAATCTATACCCTTGGCCAACGCATGCTCTTCGACTACTCGACTAGATTGCTAAACATCTTATTAGGCCCTACATAATAGAGAGGGAGAAGAGGAGCAGGATGTTTAATAATGGAAGACCTTCTGTGTGAAGAGAACTGTTACTGTTTGAAATTCACACTGCAACAAGCTGAAGAGGAATAAAAAAAATGTATAAAGAAAAGGTAGGCTTACATAACAAAAGAGAAGTTCTGTTTGTACGCTATTAAAACATTCAATGTTGTGCCACTAACCATTCCAACAGTTTGGTTTATACAAAACTAAAAGTCACATGTCTCAATCCTAATAGGCTGAAGAGGGAGGAAGGGAGAGAAAAGTCTACAGGAACTCATTATGCAAAAACTCGCTTCATAAACCAGGATAATGAACATTTATGATCATCTGGAGATAGAACCCCTGGTGAGAATGAGACAGTGCTAAATGCATACTGAGCAAATAATAGGTACCAAATATTGATTTAATATCATTTAAAAATATACTCTGTGATGCTAAGTGAGAATTTAAATGTGAAATATTGTTAATATGCAATGCAGAGAGTGAGAAGCTTTTTTTGCATCACATTTATATTGCAAACACAGAGGCCTAGTATTTTAATAATGAAAAACTTGTTTACCTGCCTGGATAATATACCCATTATAATTAAATGTATTTCAGAAAATTATTAATATCTATAAAATATTAAAAATCATTAAATGTACCAAAAGAAGTCAGTTAATTTTTATTCGTCTCTATCTAATCCAAGAGCAGATTTTTCTTTCTGTTCTAATTCCTTAGAAGTTGAAGCAATGAAGTATATAATATATACTGCTTCCATAAGTGATCATGCCTCTATTGACCTTATAGCAGAACTAGATATTATAATGCAGACATTCTCACTGAGGAGATTAAAAAGTGCTTTTATTGTAAGATTATGGTGAAAGTAATCAGAGTTTAAATCTCATTCTGACTTTGATATGATGATAGTATCCGAGCACAATATAAGCTATCAACATTTCTTTCATTTAAAAATTTTTTAGTTTCTCATTATTGAAAGAAAAAAATGAAATGTTCAGTTAAAGCAATGTGTTAGTAAAGCTATTCCTGGTGAGAGGGCCAAGATATATAGCTCCAGGTTCTGCTATTAACTAGTATGTGGTTTTAACTGAGTTCCTTCTGGTCTTCATTTTTTTTCATTATAAATTTACTTTTGAAATAGTAATATTTTATAATTTTAGATAAGTGAGGAGACTAGTGTTCTGTTTTACTGGCATTATTTAAATAGGTATAGGCATGGCTTATAAAGAAAGGTAGGAAGGTACTTTAGCTGATTGAATTTTTCTTAATGAAAGTAAAGTTAGAGCTGTGTGGCCTTTGTTTAGCCTCTATCTTGCAAAAAGATGGTCCCTGTTACAGTATGGACCACCAGATTATTAACTTAAAACAAATCAAATCCATTAAAGCTTCTTCTCAATGCTTAATTGTTTTGATAAACAAGCCTCCTAGAAGTCAAGAGCTCACCGTGTGGGGTCCGAGAAGGCCTTTGTGTCATTATGCGGCCAATGATTAATACATCAGGGCAGTTTTATGCTCTCTTGGTGCAAAAACACATTTCTTTAGGATAGCACTGGGGCTTCTGAGTTAAAACTTCACTCACACACACAATTTTTTCAACATAGTGCTTTTCTGAAACTATTTGTAAGATGTATAAGCTACCTGTCAATATATACAATAGAAATATAAAAATGTCATTGTGAATCTCTTAAAGACATTGTCTTCCTGGATGTGGTATTATTTAAAGTCTACTGATCCTCACTTGCTACAATTGTATTGATGCTTCTTTTAAATAATGTATGTATTACTTAAACAAAATGACTAATTTCCTGTGATTACAATTAGAAACAAATGCATTAATGAAATACTAATATGACATTTAAAATGACATTTTCCTTAATATAGCTTAAGATGGTTTCTTTAAAATATCGTATAATAGTTTATTTGGTACAAGGAAACCAAGGAGTTTATAATGAGCAGAAGATAAAGTGATTTTAAAAAATTATTTGTATTGCATATTATAGGATTAAAGTATGACAACTATAATTAAATCCCTTCAGGTTAAAAAGATATTAATTGCATCCAATGTGATTAGCTGATATATTCTTGAAGATTTTGATTCTACCATCACATTTGGTCAATTAATTGAGATAATTTATTCCAATCTAAGAGCAAGTGTAGGAACCAATTATTTCTAAGAGTACATTTGGAAGAAACAGCCAGGATAAGGAGATGGGTTCTCTAGAGTTTCATCTATCTGACAGTCATCGAATCTCATGATAGGAATGTCACAAGGAAAAATTATAGAGAGCTTGGATGAAAACGGTCTCGTGCAGAAAGAAGAATAATTCTGAAAAATACTAGTCTGCTATATGAAGGTGACATTTTGAAAACTTATCTAAATATTTTATCCTTTTTGTGTGATTAATATTCTGAGGAACATAGCATTAACAT
Source organism: Cebus imitator (assembly GCF_001604975.1). Taxonomy (NCBI): domain Eukaryota; kingdom Metazoa; phylum Chordata; class Mammalia; order Primates; family Cebidae; genus Cebus; species Cebus imitator. The sequence goes on from NW_016107525.1 coordinate 3,095,106, forward strand.
CTTTAAGTGATATTCCATAATAATCTTAAAATATTTCTAATTCCTTTTGCTTTGTTTCTTGGGTAAGGAAAAAATGAACTTCATGATATGAAATATATTTTTAAAACTACTTAAAGATATTTTAAAGTTTCTCTATTTATTAAATATCACTAGTTGGCATTCAGCAAAATGTAAATATAACAATTTCTTCAGAAACTAGAAGATATCTCCATTTACTGAGTTTAATTTAACAGTGGCATAACTAAGCTGCAGCAAAGCAGGAGTGCCTACTAATTAGGACAGATTCCTGACCATCATTCCACTGTGCAGCTCCCGCTGAAGTGAACATAAATCTTGCAGCAACTTTATTTTCTCATGTAGCTCTCAGTTCTTAAAAGCACTGAAGACCTTAAACAGTCTAAAATAGCAAATACTGTTTTTTCATGGAAAATAGAAGAATTTGTACATTTCAAAATAATTTTATATGTGCTTTTGCATGAGAAACCACCTATGTTATTTAACAAGATTGAAGACTGCAATCTAGACAAAATGAAAGTACAGCCTCATCTCTGCCTTGGCATCAGATCAGGTCGCTATTGGCAAAGTTAAGTAGAGGATTAGATGTTTTTCATCGACACCTTCAAGTTTGAAGCAGGAGTAAAATAAGTGATCTATGTTATTTAAATAATTACCAAGTCATTTAGAATGAAAAGACATGTAGTCATTGTGAATTAGAGCATAACAAAATTGAGCATGTCTTTGTTGAATTATATACGTGCATGCTCACATGTATATATATAATTTTAAAATTCAAGTCCCAATTATGCTTTCTTTATAGAAGACAAGCTTTCTCAAAAAAGTTTATGGGAAATTTTCTTATTAAGTTATTTTAACAAGTAGCAGTTTACAATGCCTTTCCAAGGAATCATTAAATTAAATTGTTTCTATATAAAGCATTGTCCCTAAACTCCCAGCTACTTGGCTGATAGGGTAATAATTTTGATCTTCTTTTAAAATTAGATGAATATTTACTTCTTCCTGATTAATTGAGAAAAAATGTAATTTTTCAAGCTAGAAACACTATAGAACTTTTGCTACATTTATGTCATGGGAAAATATGCTGTATTAGTTTCTTAAGGCTGCAATAAAAAGGTACCTAAAACGGAGTGGCTTAAAATAACAGAAATGTATTATTTCACAGTTCCAGAGGCTAACATTCTAATATTAGGATGTCAGCAGAACTGGTTGTTTCTGGGGGCTGTTAGGGATAATCTGTTCCATACTTCTTTCCTAGTTTCTGGAGGTTCGCTGGCATCACTTTACTCTCTGCCTTTACCTTTAAATGGCATTCTCTCTGTGTCTCTGCATCTTCACATCCTCTTCCCACTGTAGAAGTCTGCATGTCACTGTGTTTAAATTTGTCCTTATTATAACGACATGGTCATATTGGATTAGGACTCATTCTAAGGACCTCATCTTAACTTGATTAGTTGCAAAGACCTTACTTCCAAGGAAGGTCACATTCATAGGAATTGTGTGGTTAAGACTTGAACATCTTATTTTTGGAGGGAGAGCAAACACAATTCAACTCATAACAGATGGATCTGAAATCAAGAGCAAAAACAAAAATAAAAAAGGAAAAGCAAACATCTTGGTGACAGATTTACATTGGTGGAACAGAGATAACCAGAATGTGCCACTGAGGAGTTGAACTACCCTATTACATTTCTAACATGTTTAGATAAGATAGGTACGAGCATGTAGCTACTGAACTTTTGCTAGAGGGATGGGTCTATATTGCAAAAGGTCAGAGTCAACACAGCATTCACGGACAGAATGATCATAAGGTGCAGATTATTTGTTCTCTGTCTTATTTTTGGTCTGTTGTTTTAGTCCGTTTTGTGTTGCTATCACAGATACAACACACTGGTAACTTATAAAGAAAAGAAATTTACTTCTTCCAGTTCTGGAGTCTGAGAAGTCCAAGAAAATTGAGGAGCCACATCTGGTGAGAACCTTCTTATTGCATCATCCCATGGTAGAAGATGGAAGAGCCAGAAAGTGTGAGAGAACAAGAGATGGCCAAACTCACATTTATAACAAACGTACTCTCATGATAATGAACCCACTCATGAGATAACAAAATTAATCCATTGACTTTATCACCTCTTAAAAATCCTCTTGTTATGTCTGTTATGTTGAAGATCAATGAACGTGAATTTTGGAGGATACATGGATATCATAGAACCTGTTTTGAACACAGATGTCTACGGTGACTGAAAGGAGGTCAGATACCTATAGTGTCTCCTATTTATTAAGACTAGAATATAAATGATAGAGTAGATGTTAGATTACTCCATGTAGGCTTTTTTTTTTTAAAGCATACTGCAATAAATTATCCAGATAAAAGAAGTGAGCGAAAATCTCCCCTCACTTGAATTGGACTGCTATTATGCAGTGATGTACTAGTACTGGATTTAGAGCATATTAAAAAAAAAAAGATATTCTAATGAATTGGTAAATGAATTCAGCAAAGGTTCAGGATACAAAATCAATGTACACAAATAAGTAGCTCTGCTATACACCAACAGTAACCAAGTTGAGAATCAAATCAAGAACTCAATTCCTTTCACAATAGCTGCAAAAAAATAAAATACTTAGAAATATACGTAACCACGGACATATGAGACCTCTACAAGGATAACTACAAAACTCTGCTGAAAGAAATAACAGATCACACAAACAAATGGAAATACATCCCATGCTCATGGATGAATAGAATCAACATTGTAAAAATTACCATACTTCCAAAAGCAATTTACAGATTCAGTGCAACTCCCATGAAAATGCCATTATCATTCTTCACAGAATTATTAAAAAAAAATGCTTACAATTCATATGAAACCAAAAAAGATCCTGCATAGCCAAAGCAAGACTAAGCAAGAAGAACAAGTTTGGAGGAATCACGTTAATGGACTTCAAACTATACTATAAGGGCATAGTCACCAAAACAGCATGGGACTGGTATAAAATTAGGCTCTGAGACCAGTGGAAAGGAATAGAGAACCCAGAAACAAAGCCAAATACTTACAGCTAACTGATTTTTTTTACAAAACAAAGAAGAGCATAAAGTGGGAAAAGTACTTCCTATTCAACAAATGGTGCTAGAGTATTTAATTGGCAAGCCACATGTAGAGGAATGAAATTGGATCTTCATCTCTTACCCTACACAAAAATCAGCTCAAGATGGATCAAAGACTTAAATCTAAGATCTGAAACCATAAAAACTCTAGAAGGTAACATCGGAAAAACCCTTCTAGACATTGGCTCAGCCAAAGCCTTCTTTATTGCTTTTCATTGGCATGGACTATCTTTTTCCATCTTTATAGGTATGTTTCTTGTAGGCAACAAATCAATAGGTCTTATTTTTTAATTCATTAAGGTAACATATGTCTTTTGATTGGATAGTTTAGTCCATTTATGTTGGATGTTATTATTGATAAGTAAGGACTTACACCAGCCATTTTGTTATTTGTTTTCTGGTTGTTTTGTTGTCTTCCTTCCTTCTTTCGTTCCTGTCTTCATCTAGTAAAAGTGATCTCTGGTGATATGCTTTTATTTCTTGATTCTTAGTTTTTGTTCATCTATTGCATGTTTTTTGGTTTGAGGGTACTATGAGGCTTGCAAATACTATCTTATAACTCATTAGTTTAACCTGATAACAACATAGCAATGTGTGCATAAACAAAGAAAAAAGCAAAAATAAAGTAATAAAAACTCTATGCCCTGACTTTGTTCACCCTCCTTTTCACTTTTTGTTGTTTCTATTTACATCTTATTGTAGTGTCTATGCCTTGAAAAGTTGTTGTAGTAATTATTTTTTATTGGTTTATTGTTTCTTCTTAGGATAAGAGCAGTTTACATGCTGCAGTAACAGTGTTACAATATTCTGTGATTTTTTTGTGTATTTACTATTACTGGTGAGTTTTCTACTTTTAGGTGATTACTTATTGCTTATTAACATCTTTTTCTTTCATATTCAAATACTCCCCTTGGCAGTTCTTGTAGAACAGGTCTGGTGTTGATAAAATCCCTCAGGTTTTGTTAGTCTGAAAAGGTCTTTATTTCTCCTTCATATTTGAAGGATATTTTTGCTGGATGTAGTATTCTAAAGTAAAAGCCTTTTCCTTTAACACTTTAAATATATCTTGCTACTCTCTCCTGGCCTATAAGGTTTCTACTAAGGGGTCTTCTGCCAGACATATTGAAGATCCGTTATATGTTGTTTTATTTCTTTTGCTTCTCTTAGGATCCTTTCTTTATTCTTGATTTTTGGGAGTTTGATAATTGAATGCCTTGAGTTAGTCTTCTTTGTGTCAAATCTGTTTGGTGTTCTATAACCTTCTTGTACTTGAATATTGACATCTTTCTTTAGGCTTGGGAAGTTCTCTTTTATTATCACTTAAATAAACTTTTTACTCCTACCTCTTTCTCAACTTCTTTAAGACCAATACTTCTTAAATTTGCCCTTGTGAGGCTATTTTCTGTGTCCTGTGTGCTTCATTGTTTCATTCTTTTTCCTTTTTCTCCTCTGTGTATTTTCAAATAGGCTGTCCTCAAGCTCATTATTTCTTCTGCTTTATCAGTTCTGCTCTTAAAAGACTGATGCATTCTTTAGTGTGCCAAATTTGTTTTTTAGCTCCAGAATTTCCACTTTATTCTTTTGAATTATTTTGTCTCTTTATTAAAATATCTTACAGAATTCTAAATTCCTTATCTGGATTATCTTGATTTCTTTGTGTGTTTTCTTAACACAGCTATTTTGAATTCTCTTCCTGAAAGGTAACATATCTCTGTTTCTGCAGGTTTGGTCCCTGGTGCCTTATTTAGTTCATTTGGTAAGGTCATGTTTTCCTGGATGGCGTTTCTGCTAGTAGATGGTTTTATTTATTTATTTATTTTTGGTGTCTGGGCATTTAAGAGTTATGTTTTTATTACAGTCTTCATTGTCTGGACTTGTTTGTACTTGCCCTTATTGGAAAGGCCTTTCAGCTATTTTGTAGGAATTGGGCGTTGTAATCTAAGCTGTATGTGTTTTAGGGAGCACCACAAGCCAAGTGATATTGTCTGTGGTTTTGCAGACTTGTAGAGGTACTGCCTTGATGGTCTTCAACAAGATCCAACAGAATTCTCAGGATTACTAGGCAGAGACTCTTGTTCTCTTCCCTTACATTCTCCCAAATGAACAGATTATTTCTGTTCTGAGCCATCTAAAGCGTGGAGTGGCACTAACATCCCTGTTGCCACCACTACTATGATTGCACTGGGTCAGACCTGAAGCCAACATAATACTGGGTCTCAAGCAAGGCCTGCTGTAACCACTCCTTGGCTACTACCTATTTTCACTCAGGGCTCTGAGGCTCTTCATAAGTACTTGGTAAATTCGTCCAAGCCTATGTCCTTCCTTCAGATCCATGTATTACCCCTGGTTTTAAGTGGGTCCAGAAGTCTACTTTGTGTTTTATTGTGCTGCAGCTGAGCTGGCTCTCAAATCATAAGACACAGTCCTTTCCACTCTTCCCTCCCCTATCCAAAGACAGAAGAGCCTCACCCCATAGCCACCACCACCACAGGCCACAGGAAGTACAGCCAGAATATTGCTGATGTTCTCTCAAGGCCCAAGGCTCTTAATCAGTTTGTTGTGAAAGCTGCCTGGCCTGGGACTCACCCTTCAGGGAAATTGCCTCATTTCTGGCCAAGTGCCAGTCCAGAAAAGCCATCCAAGAGTCAAGTCCTTCAATTGGGGACTTTAATAGCCCCATTGGTGCTTTACCCACCTGTTGCGATGCTGGTACTTAAGGTTCAAAACAAAGTTTACTTTTTTCTCTGCTTTTTTCAAGCAGAAGGACTTTCACCCTATAGCCACCACAGCTGGTAATATTCTGGGTCTCAGCTGAAGCCAGCAAGTCTCAGAGGCTCATCCATGGTCCTTGACTTAGTCCCTGGGTATCTCTGCTGGTTATTCAGGACCCAATGTTTCTTGAGTTAGCAGGGGATGAATGGTTCCAGTACTTGGTCCTCCTCCCCTTCAAGGCAGCAGATACCCTTTTTTCTCAGCTTTTATCTAGAAATGTCATCTGGGATCTAGGGCTTATAACAGGAGTCTCACAATTCTGAGCAGTGCCCTATCCTACTGTGACTGAGCTGGCATCCAAGATGCAAGAAAAGTTCTCCCCATTCTTTTCTCTCCTCTCCTCAAGTGGAAAGAAGTGGACATTTCTGGCGATGTGAGCTTTGCAGCTTGTGGTTAGGTGAGGAGTGATGTCATTACTCCCTTAGCTGCCTCAGCTTCTGTCTCAGTAGGTCATGATTCTCCTCCCTACTCTTTGCCATCCCACTGTTTCTTGGACCAGTTCAGCACTAGGACTTGCCTAAGAGTTGCAGTGTTTGTAGCCTAGACTGCCTTTAAAGTTTATTTAGAGCATAGAGCACTTTAGCCCATGGTGGTGAGGTTTGTGGGAACTCAAGTTCTGACAGCTGGGATGGACAATTCCCCTCTTGCTAAGGCTAGTTTAAATGTTCCCTGCTTGGGTAGATGTTAGCTGAGTCTGGTCAGGTTTTCCTTTCTGCCCTAACAGGATAATACTGACTTTGGTGTCTCACAATTGCTGTGTTCTTCCTTCCCCATTACCCAGAGATGGTCTCTACAGCATGCTATTGTTGCCAGTGGGGTGGAGAGTAGTGGGAGGGGTGCCATTAGTGACTCAAGACTGTTTTGTGTTTGTTTGTTTGTTTCTTTAGTATCTTTTTCAGCGATACAAAGATAAAACCAGGTACTGTAAGGGCTCACTGGATTTTTGGTTCTTATAAAGGTGATGGTGTGTTTTCTGTGTTGATAGTTGTTAAATATATGTTCTTGTGGGGGCAAGGGGGAGAGAATCAATAAAACCTTCTATTCTGCCATCTTGCTCCACCTCTCATCGTATTTCTTAACTGCAAGCAAATATTATAAGAAAGGTAAAAACAAATGTTTCACATTAGGTACAACATAAAATACAGGAAACATTTGAGATAAGGCTGGAAAACTATTTGAGGCTATTGTGAAGAGCTTTGGCTACCAAGGTAAGATATTTCCTTTATTTCTAAGTACTAGGACATCTTTCCAGATTTTTGGACAGTAGAGTGACGTGATTACAGTTATACTCTAGGAAGATTTATCTGTTGCAGTGCATAGGGTATATCAGCATGGTATATGAGACAGTAAGGAGACAATTATAGTGGTACAGACTTGAAGTGATGAGGGACAGAACCAAGTGGTTATAGTAGGAGGAAACATTGTGAAGGCAGACTCTACAGACCATTGTTCCTACCATAAATGAGCCTTCTCCATTGAATGATCAATTTGTTTTAACTGGATGAAGCTATTAAAATTTTGCTGATGCAGTAGTTTTTCAGCTATAATGTAATATAGTGTATATCTATTTTTCAAGTAAAATCTTAGTATTATCCTAGCTATATATGCCACAGAGGTATAGCATTACACTCTTACAGAATCCTCAGGGTTAGGTAACACAGTGATAAATCCTGGAAATTCTTCATATGTTTGCCAAAATTTTGAGGTGTAGCATTTCAGAAATTTATCTCCCCATCTCCACAAAATTTTTATTCCAATCTTGTAAAATCTGGATAAGTTACCTAACCAATATGAACCTCTCATTTTGAATTTTCATTTGTGAAATTTGGATGATAGTTTCTACCTTATAGAGCTATTATACAGATTTGTAGAATTATTTTTCTAAAGTGCTTATCAGCATGTAGGAGAAGCCCAGTAAATCTTAAATACTATCAGTATCATTATTGTTACAATCATTATTTAACTTCCTAGAAAAAAAATAAGTCACACAACTTCTATTAGTTTGGGCATAGCAAGTAAACAATCTGACATAGGTAATCCAGTGTTTTGGGTCTCGATTTTTAAATTACCACCATGTGTTGAGCTGCAATATATCTCATAACAATCATTGTAATTTCTTTAGAAAAAATAAATTGGGATTACTAGTCATGGCTATTTTTAAAAAACATGGTTTATAAAAGAACGATAAAATGATAATGATTATGTTTTTTTTTCTCTTTTCTCTGTGCTGCTAGTTCTCTAATTGTCATCTCTTTACCCTAGTATTTTGTAACAAAAATGTTGATGGCTGGTTGTAAACCAACCTGCTACAGTCATTTTTTACACTATTGATTTTACATGACCAATGTGGTGATGAACTGGCTCAGTCTGGCTCATGAAATATGTAAAGTGGTCAATTAGAATATCTTGTAATATATAGATATGTTTTATGATGGATTAGACATTTTCCAATCTATATTTGTTATATTGTCTATAAACCAGAGATAGTTATCATCATTTATAATAGAAAATCATAGTTTGGGTTCATGCCAGATAAAGAAAAAAGAGAAACAAAAGTAGGGGAATCCTTCACTTGTTAAAGACAGTCATTACATTAAGATAATTAAATTACGAGGGACATCAGCAAGATTGCCAACTAGGAGTTTCTAACACTTGTCTTTTCCAACAAAGCAGCTAAAACAACATATAAAATGACTATATTCTGACAAAAATATCTAAGGGAGAATGCCAGAGTACCGCAAGGGAAGAGCAGAAATTCTGTAGCACACAAAACCCCAGGATGGCCACAAAGCAAAAGGAAGGAAACATCTTGATTCTGCTACCTCATCCTCAGTTTGGGACCAGCTTAGAACAAGGAAGAACATCAATGGAAAAAAATGGGAAGCAGGAGATTGCCAACAGCCCCCATCACCACCAGGAATGCCAGCTATCTTTGCACTGGGAATTCCTATAGTTCTTGCAAGTGTTGAGCCCAGTTCAAGGAGCTGCATGGAATCTGCACAATTGCACTCCACTCAGAGAAGTATCCTACCTGATGCCTTACTCCCCATCATATGGTCCAAAATGGACAAACCTTTAGTTAGATTAGCTAAGACAAAAAAAGAGAGAGAGAAAAAAAGACTCAAATAAATAAAATAAGAAATGAGAATGGAGACATTAAAACAGATATATCAGAAATAAAAAGGATTATAAGGGATGGCTATAACTAATTATATGCCAACAAATGGGGTAGCATAAGGAAATAGATAAATTTCTAGAAAAATACAACCTACCAAGATTGAATCAGGAAGAAAGAAATAGCCTGTGAAAATGAAAAACAAATAAAGAATTTGAGGTAATTAAAAGTCTTCCAAAAAGGGAAAGCTCGTGACCAAATGGCTTCATGGCTAAATTTTGTCAAATATTCAAAGAAGAATTAATACCAATTCTTCTTAAACTCTTCCAAAAATAAAACTATAGGAAATATTTTGAGAAATATTATATAAGACCATGATCACCTTTATGCCAAAGCCAGACAAAGACATTGGAAGAAAAGTAAACGACAGGCCAACATCTGTGATGAACATTCATGTAAAAATTCTTTAAAAAATGTTAGGAATTTGAACTCAACAATGTATCAAAATGATTATGCATTTTGATCAAGTAGAACTTACGGCATGAAATGCTGGTTTAGCATACGTTAAATCAATCAATGTAATATACCACATTAACAGAATGAAAGATAAAAACCACATGATCATCTCCATTAATGCAGAAAAAAGCATTTGACACAGTTAAGTATCATTTTTTGAAAAGAAAGAAAAAAACTCTCTACATTTAGGTATAGAAAATTTCCTCAACATAACAAAGTCAATCTATGAAAAATTCATAGCTAACATCTTAATAGGGGAAAATTGAAAACTTTTCCTCTAAGATCCAGTACAAGCAAGAATGTCCATTCTCATAACTTCTAGTCAAGATGTTACTGGAAGTACTTGCAAGAGGAATCTGAGAAGAAAAAAATAAAGGGCATACAAATTGGAAAGCGTGAAGTAAAATTATCTATATTTGCAGATGCCTTGATCCTATATGTAGAGAACCCCAAAGATTCCACAAAAGGACTGTTAGAACTATTAAATATATTTAGTAAAGTTGCAGAATGCATAATCAAGATACAAAAATCAATTGCATTTCTACATACAAATAACTTATCTGAAAATGAAATTTTAAAAAAAAAAAAACCTTGTTATTGATAGCCTCAACAAAAGTAATACTTAGGAATAAATTTAACCAAGGATGTGAAAGATCTGTACACTGAAAGTATAAAACATTGATGAAAGAAGTCAGAGACATAAGTAAATGGAAAGATACTGTGTTCATGTATTCGAAGAATGAGTATTGTTAACATATCCATAGTGCCCAAAGTAATATACAGATTTAACAGAATCCTTATCAAAATTTCAACGGTATTCTTCAAAGAAATAGAAAAAAATATTCATGTGGAATCACAAAGGACCCTGATTATCAAAAGCAATTCTGAGGGGAAAAAAGTTTAAGGCATTACATTTCCTGATTTTAAATTATATCGGAAATCTAGTCTGAGATGGGAGGATCACTTGAGTCCAGGAGACTAAGACCAGGCTGGACAACATAGAGATAGAGAGACTCTATCTCTACACACACACACACACACACACACACACACACACACACACACACACACCCATGTAGCTGTAGCTGGGCATGTTGGCATTAGCCTGTTGTCCCAGATACTACTCTGGAGGCTGAGATGGGAGAATTGCTTAAGCCCAGAATATTATGGCTTTACTTAGTCATGATCATGTAACTGTACTCCAGCCTGGGTGACAAAACAAGACTCTGTCTAAAAAAAAAAAAAAAAAAAAAAAGAAAGAGAAAAACAGACAAGTAGAACAGAATAGAGAGCTCAGAAATAAACCTGGACACATATGAACAACTAATATTTTCCATAAGTTATTGGGGTACAGGTAGCATTGGTTACATGAGTAAGTTCTTTAGTGGTGATTTGTGAGATATTGGTGCACTCATCACCCGAGCAGTATACACTGCCCCATATTTGTAGTCTTGTATTCCTCAACCCCCTCACACTCTTCCTCCCAAGTCCCCAGAGACCATTGTATCATTCCTATGATTTCCTTTCTTCTTCTGGGTTTGAGTTTGGTTTATTCTCATTTCTCTGGTTTCTTGAGGTGTGACCTTAGAATGTCAGTTTGTCCCATTTCAATCTTTTTGATGTAGGTATTTAGAGCTATGAACTTTCCTTTTAGCACCACCTTTGCTGAATCCCAGAGGTTTTGATAGGTTGTATCATTATTGTCATTCCGGTCAAAGAATTTTTTTAAATTTCTATCTTGATTTTGTTTTTGCCACAATGCTCATTCAGGAACAGGTTATTTAATTTCCATGTATTTGGATGGTTTTGAAGGTTCCTTTTGAAGTTGATTTCCAGTTTTATTCCACTGTGGTCTGAGAATGTGCTTGATATAATTTTGATTTTCTTAAATTTATTGAGGCTCATTTTATGACCTCATATGGTGTATCTTGGAGAAAGTTCTATGTGCTGTTAAATAGAATTTGTATTCTGTGGTTGTTGGATGAAACGTTCTGTGTATAGCTGTTGAGTCCACTTGTTCCACAGCATAGTTTAAATCCATTGTTTCTTTGCTAACTTTCTGTCTTGCTGACCTGTCTAGAGTTGTCAGTGGAGTATTGAAGTCCCCCACTATTATTGTGTTGCTGTCTATCTCATTTCTTAGGTCTATTAGTAATTGGTTTATAATTTTGAGATCTCCAGTGTTAGGTGCATATGTTTAGGATTGTGATATTTTTCTGTTGCATAAGGCCTTTTACCATTATATAACATCCCTCTTTGTCTCTTTTAACTGCTGTTGCATTAAAGTTTGTTTTGTCTGATGTAAGAATAGCTACCCCTGCTCACCTTTGGTATCCATTTGCATGAAATACCTTTTGCCATCACTTTACTTTATGTGAGTTGTTATGTGTCAAGTGAGTTTCCCGAAGGCAGCAGATGGTTGGTGAGTTCTTATCCATTCTGCAAGCTGTATCTTTTAAGTGGAAAATTTAGGCCACTTACATTCAATGCTAATATTTAAATGTGAGATACCATTGCATTTGTCATACTCTTTGTTGCCTGTTACTTTTTTTTCCTTTTTAACTTGTATTTTTGTTTTATAGATGTGTGATTTATACTTTGAAGAAGTTCTCTTTTGATGTGTTTCCAGAATTTATTTCAAGATTTGGAGCTCCTTTTAGCATTTCATGTAGTGGTGGCTTGGTACCGGCAAATTCTCTGTGTTTGTTTGTCTGAAAGGACTGTATCTTTCCTTCATATGTGATGGTTAATTTTGCTGGGTACAAAATTCATGGCTGATAATTGTTTGTTTGAAGAGGCTTAAGATAAGGCCCCAATCCCTTCTAGCTTGTAGGGTTTTTGCTGAAAAATGTGCTGTTAATCTGATAGGGTTTTTTTTATAGGTTACCTGGTCCTTCTGTCTCACAGCTCTTAAGATTCTTTCCTTTGTCTTAACTTTGGATAACCTGATAACAATGTGACTAGGTGAAGACCTTTTTGTAATGGATTTCCCAGGTGTTCTTTGTGCTTCTTGTATTTGGATGCCTAGGTCACTAGAAAGGCTGGAGTTTTCCTTGATTATTTCCCCAAATATGTTTTCCACGCTTTTAGATTTCTCTTCTTCCTCAGGTTCGGCCCCAGATTATTCTTGGGTTTGGTCATTTAACATAATCTCAGACTTCTTGGAGTCTTTGTTCATATCTTCCTATACTTTTTTTTCTCTTTGTTGAATTGGGTTAATTTGAAGACCTGGTATTCAAGCTCTGAATATCTTTGTTCTACTTGTTCAATTCTATTGCTGAAACTTCTCAGAGAATTTTGCATTTCTAAATGTGTGTCCAAAGTTTCCTGAATTGTTGACTGTTTTTCTTTAAGTTATCTATTTCCTTGAATATTTCTCAGTTCACTTTTTGTAACATTTTTTTTTGGATTTCTTTGCATTGGGCTTTGTTTCTCTCTGGTCCCTCCCTAATTAGCTTAAAAACCAACTTCCTGAATTCTTTTTCAGGTAAATCAGGGATTTCTTCTTGGTTTGGATCTGTTGCTGGTGAACTAGTGTGATTTTTAGGGGGTGCTGAATAATCTTGTTTTGTCATATTATCAGGGTTGATTTTCTGGTTCCTTATCATTTGGGTAGATTCTGTCAGAGGGAAGATCTAGGGCTGTAGGCTGTTGTTCAGATTCTTTTGGCCCACTGGGTGTTCCCTTGATGTAGTACCCTCCTCGTTTCCCTATGGATGTGGCTTCCTGTGAGCTGAACTGCAGTGATTGTTGTCTCTCTTCTGGGTCTAGCCACCCAGCGAGTCTACCCGGCTCTGAACTGGTAGTGGGGGTTGTCTTCACAGAGTCCTGTGATGTGAACCATCTATGGGTCTCTTTAGTCATAGATACCAGTGTGTGTTCTGGTGGAGGTGGCGGTGGGGGGGCTTGCAATGGACTCCTTGAGGGTTCTTAGAAAAAAATGCGGTATTTTTGTGCTGATTGGCATCCTTCTAGGAGGTGGTGCTTTCTAGAAAGCATCAGTTATAGTAGTATGAAGAGGAATTGGAGTGGACAGGGCCCTAGAACTCCCAAGATTATATGCCCTTGGTCTTCCACTACCAAGGTGGATAGGGAAGGGCCATTAGGTTGGGGCAGACATAGGTGTGTCTGAGCTCAGACTCTCCTTGGATGGGTCTTGCTGTAGCTGCTTAGGGTGAGATTCCCAGGTAACTGGAGTTATGTCCCTAGGAGGATTATGGCTGCCTGTGCTGAGTCATGGAGGTTGTCAGGGAAGTAGGGGAAAGACAGCAGTCAGAGGCCTCACCCAGCTCCCCCACCAACTGAAAGGCAGGTGTCACTCCCACTGTACCTCCTCCAACAGCCCTGAGTCTGTTTGCAGGCATAGGGTGAGTCAGGTTTGAAAACTTGCCCCAGGGTACCCACCTCCCTGCTCCAAAAGAAAAGGGCTTGGTTCTTCTCCTGCGTGTGGAGTCCGCACGCCAGATTCGTACCATACCTTGAGTTCCGACCAGGAGACTTCTTGCCCCATTCAAATTGTTACAAAGTTCAGTTGGAAATTTCCTTCTCCCTGTGAAGTTTTACTCCTGCTCCTCTAGCAACCCTCCCAATAGATCCCTGAGGTGCTAGGCAAGAATGGCCTGCTATGGGACGCAGCAAGCTCCCAGGGCCTTTCTGCTGCTTCCTCCACTCCTGTTTTTCATTCAGCTCTCTAAATCGACTCAGCTCCAGATAAAGTTGGAAACTTCTTCTGCAAACAGACCTTCACCTTCTCGTGTGTGTGTGTGTGTGTGTGTGTGTGTGTGTGTGCGTGCGTGTGTGCGTGTGTGCGCTCAAGAGAGGAGGGCCTCCCTTTCCTAATTCCGCAGTTGGGGAACTCACAGTATTTGAGGTGACTCCTGGGCCCTGAAGGAGTTGTCTACTTCCTTAAGAGTGTCTGTGGGTCCTCTCAGGATTGCTGGTTTCTGTACAACTACTTTTGACAAGGATACTGAGATGACCCATGAAGAAAGAATAGTCTCTTCAATAAATGGTGTAAGGAAATCTGAATTTGCACATGAAAAAGAATAATAAAATCGGACCCTTATCTTACACTGTAGATCAACTCAAAATAGATAAAAGTCCTGAAATCATAAAAATCTTGGAATAAAACATAGGAAAACAACCTCCTGGATATTGGCATTGACAATGATTTTTTGGGTATGATGCCAAAATCTCAGACTACAAAATCAAAAACAAATAAGTAGAACTACATTAAACTAAAAAAGCTTCTGTACAACAAGGAAATGATCAACATGAAAAGGAAGCATTCAGGTTAGGAGAAAATGTTTGCAACCATATATCCAACAAAGGATTAGTATCCAAAGTATATTGAAAATCCCCACAACTAAATAGCAGAAAAACAAATTAACCCAATTTAAAAATGGCAATGGACCTGAACGGACACTGTTTTCAAAGAAGAAATAAAAATGGTCCACAGATATGCAAAAAGATACTCAACCTCACTAATCATTAGGGAAATGTAAATGAAAACCGTGATGAGGTAGCACCTCATACGTGTTAGGATCACTATTATCAAAAAGATAAGAGACAAGTACACTACTGATAGAAAAATAGAATGGTACAGCCATTGTGGAAAACAATATGAAGGTTCTTAGAGAAATTAAAATAGAACTACCGTATTACCAGCAACCTCTTTTCTGGATATATACCTAAAGGAAATTAAGTGACTACCTCATAAGGTTACCTGCATGCCTATGTTTATTGCATCATTATTCACAATAGTGAACATATGGAAACAACTGAAGTGTCCGTTAATGGATGAATGAATAAACTGGAATATATATACAGTGGAATATTATTCATCTTTTTAAAAAATTTAAATCTTGCCATTTTTCACAACATGGATTAATCTGGAGGACATTGTGCTTAGTGAAATAAGCCAGGCATAGAAAGAAAAATACGGCAAAATCTAAATTGTAGGTGGATTGCTTAAAAAAAAAAGTGAAATATGCAGAGATAGAGAATAAAACAATAGTTATGGGGTATTGGGAAATGTAGGTAGAAGATACAAAGTTGCAAATATGTAGGATAAAGAAATCAAGAACACTAATGTGCAACATGAGGGCTATGCTTAATAATATTGTATTGTGCTTGATATTTTTGCTAAAAGGGTATATGGTAGGTGTTCTTGCCATACATACAAAGTGGGTAATTATATAATATAAGAGATATGTTAATTTTTGACTCTAGTAACCATTTTACTGTCCATACATATACCAAAACATCATATTGCATGCCTTACATATAAACAGTAAGAATGTTTAAAAATAAAAATAGAATGTAAACGATGATATTTTATAAAGCCTTATGTAATCAATTGTGAAAAGATACATAACTAGCATCAACTTTTTAAGGTATTTACTAAATAATAGCCATAGTTATGGAATAGCCTTCAAATTAATGTGTCATGAGTGTTCTTTTAAAAACAAATTTATACTCTTTTGGGCTTTATACTATATTTAGATTAATACATCTCATTGCATATTCTTAAATAAAATAGAGTACTATTTTTAGAATAGCAATTAAATAAAAAATAAATCTAGGGAAAAGATAAATTTTCTCAAAACTGAATAGTGATGTGAATAATGTCTCTCACAATTATATATTTTTGATTAAGTATAGCTACTGTCCTAAAATTTGGGTTTCTTTTATAACCACAATTTCAAAATAAATGGTCAGCATCAGTTGTCTATATGTCTAACTTATATTCTTATGATCTGAACTTGTTCTGCATTTGCTCATTGAGATGCTATTCTAGAATATCATTAATAAACTCTTTTAACTACAAAAAATTAAAAAATAAAATGTATTTAGTTTCTGAATATCATTATGGAGATTATCAGTTGTGAATAAGTTAGAACAAGAAAGAGTGGACTAATTATAAAAACTTACACCCTTGAACTTAAAATATAGTTAGAAATAAAAAATAAATTAAAATGCAACAAAAAAGGACAAAATAAGATACTTACATTGTTAGTTTCAATTTCATATAAATTAATACTACGCAGCCATAAAAAACGATGAGTTCGTATCCTTCATAGTGACATGGATGAATCTGGAAACCGTCATTCTCAGCAGACTGACACAAGAACAGAAAACCAAACACCACATGTTATCACTCATAGGCGGGTGTTGAACAATTAGAACACATGGACACAAGGAGGGGAGCATCACACACTGCGGTCAGTAGTGGGATGGCTATGGGAAGGACTGCAGGGGGTGGGGAGGGATAATGAAGGGAGAAATACCAGATATAGGTGATGGGGGGATGAAGGCAGCAAACCACCTTGCCATGTAGGTACCTATGCAACAATCCTGCATGATCTGCATATGTACCCCAGAGCCTAAAGTACAATTAGAAAAAAAAAAAAGGAACTTGTGTTTATTATAATTTCTTATGTCAATCGAAAATGAGTGATAATTATTCCATTAAGAAAAAATAGAAAATTAAAAAA
The DNA here is from genome assembly GCF_001604975.1 of Cebus imitator. Lineage (NCBI taxonomy): Eukaryota > Metazoa > Chordata > Mammalia > Primates > Cebidae > Cebus > Cebus imitator. Next base: position 3,112,126 of record NW_016107525.1, read on the forward strand.
ATTGAAACATACATATTTAATATTCAAAGTTAATATTAACTCCAGGCTCTTCTTTGAGGCTATATAAAAATGACAAAATGCCACAGTAAAAATTTAGAGAACAAAATCACATTAGAGTATATAAAGGACAAGTGAGCTCATATTAAAAGAATCTAATAAAATCTCCTAGTAGCAAGAAATGTTTCTTCTTCCTCATTGATGTCAATTGTCAGATTAGTTCTAGATTTAAAACCCAAATTTGTTCTTGCTGGGTTTGAAATTTTATTTAAAGTTGTGAATCTTTATCTTTTCTTGACCTATGCTGTCATATATGTGATGCTTTTGATTTCTCTCCCAGCTTATATAACAGAACTTTTCTTTCTGGAATCTGGTAATTTTAAGATTGAATTCTTTGTTTGAAAGGAACAAACCATTGACTGACCTCAATCCTTTTCATTTTCTATCTCATTTTTATCTAAACCCCATGATAGCACCAAGGTTTAAAGTCTTTAAAGATACAGATTTTTCCACTATTTCTTTTTAGAAAAAAATATCAACTAGAAACTCCTTCTGTCTGAAATACTTTCTCTTTGTGTTGGAGGAAAGTTAAAATGGCTCTTGAATTTCTTCATGCAAAGATGTTATTTCAATATATTGACCCCTTAGTCTTCAGTTTTACTTACATCTAGTTCATCATTGTTAAAAGGTGACTCATTCTTTAATATTAATTAATGTGGGAGTTTGGGTTAAGCAAATATTGATACATATTTTCATGTGAAATATTTTGTAATATGAGGTAGAACTTCTAAAACAAAGTTTCTGTGATGGTCTGTAATTTTTGAAATAGGATAAAAACAAATAACCTTATGAATTCAAAGTTTAAGCTCTTAAAAATGTAATTATCATCATTTTTTAAAAAAATGAATTTGCTCAATAGGAGAGCAAGTGTAAATCAGTGCCTTGGTAAACCAGAAGCTTAAAGCAGAAAATTCTCTTGGAATGCATTCCATTGAAAGAAAATAAAATATATAATTCAGTAGACAAAGAACACAAACTTACAAGTTCTAAAATCAGTATAAAGGGCATTCTGTGAAAAGAAGCAAAGAACGGGGAAAGGAAATAAAGAATAATAAATAATACCTACATTAATTTTTTTATTCAGTAAATGAGAACCCATTATTTCCCCAACACTGTTCCGGGTTCAGGGATACAATAGTGTGTGTGTGTGTGTGTGTGTGTGTGTGTGTGTGTGTGTGTTTGTGTATGTGTGTGTGTAAAATAAAAATGATATAAGGAGAAAATAAAGCTAGAACAGTAATTTGAAATAGTGCAGTAGATTTTACTTCTCAGATGTAGTTGCTAAGGAATACCTTACTGATTCAGAGATATATGTGCATAGAGGTAAAGTAAGGGAGTAAACCATACTGGTCTCTAGGGGAAGAGTATTCCAGATAGAATTAATTATATATATGAATGAAAGCCCTTGAGTCAGGAGCATGCCAGATATATTAAAGTAACAGTGAGGAGGTTCAGTTTAAATAAAACTAGGGAAAAGTAGTAGTAGAGAGACTTCCCTTGCCTCCCAACCTACATCTTTCTCCCATGTTGGATGCTTCCTGCCCTCGAACATCAGACTCCAAGTTCTTCAGTTTTGGATATCAGACTGGCTCTCCTTGCTCCTCAGCCTGCAGATAGCCTATGGTGGGGTGTTGTGGTCATGTGAGTTAATACTAGATAAACTCACACACACACACACACACACACACACACACACACACACACACACACACACACCTATTCCATTAGTTCTGTTCCTCTAGAGAATTCTGACTAATACACCATGGGATAAATTGACTGAGCTAAAATGGAAGATCAGAGTATAAGAGGAGAGAAGGTCCAGAACTACAAGGCTAGATTATTGATCTTGTAAGTGAATACCTAAATCTCCACAAGTTATAACAGTCATTGTTTGAGAAAATGTCATTGATACAGGAGCTAAAGAAATTAGAGGGAATGGATTCTGGGTGTTTTTATGGGAAGAAAGTGAGTGTGATGTCAAAGTCTAGAAATGATGATGAGGAAAAAAGTGCAGCTGTCCTGAATTCATGCTCCATGGAATGAATAGTACGGGAGTCAAACTGCCATCTATATACTTGTATTAGTCCATTCTCACACTGCTATAAAGAACTACGAGAGACTGGGTAATTTATGAAGAAAAAAATTTGAATTGACCCATGGTTCTTCAGGCTGTACAAGAAGTATGGCTAAGAGCCATCAAGAAACTTATAATTGTGGTGGAAGGCAAAGAGGAGGCAAACACATCTTACCATGGTGGAGCAGGAAAGAGAGAGAGTGAAGGGGAAAGTGCAACACATTTTTAAACCATCAGTTCTCATGAGAACTCCCTCTCTATTATGAGAACAGCAAGGGAGAAATCTGCCTCCATGATTTGATCACTTCCCACCAGGTTTCTTCTCCAACATTGGGAATTACAATTCAACATGGGCTTGGGGTGGGGACACAGAGACAAACTGATATGGTTAGGTTTTGTGTCTCCACCCAAATCTATTCTTGAATTGCAATCCCCAGGTGTTGAAGGTGAGACGTAGTGGAAGGTGATTCGATCATGGGAATAATTTTCTCATGCTGTTCTCATGATAGTGAGTGAGTTCTCATTAGATCTGATGGTTTTATAAAGGGCTCTTTCCCCTTTGCTTCCTACACATATGCATTTCTCTTGCCTGCTGGCACATAAGATGTGCCTCTTCCCCTTCCATCATGATTGTAAGTTTCCTGAGGCCTCCTCAGCCATATGGAACTGTGAGTTAATTAAACCTCTTTTATTTATAAATTACCCAGTTTCAGGCAGTTCTTTATAGCAGTATGAGAACAGACTAATACACAAGCCATATATTTCCTTCATGGCCCCTTCCAAACCTCATGTCCTTCTCACATTTCAAAACACAACCATGCCTTTCCGATAGTCCCCCAAAATCTTAATTCATTCCAGCATTATCTCAAAAGTCCAAGTCCAAATTTTATCTGTGACAAACCTTGTCCCATCTGCCTATAAGCCTGTAAAATCAAAACCAAGTTAGTTTACTTCCAAGATACAATAGGGGTACAGACATTGGGTAAATGCTCCCATTCCAAATGGGAGAAATGGGCCGAAGAAAGGTGGCCACAGGCCCCATGCAAGTACAAAACCCAGCAGGGCAGTTATTATATCTTAAAGCTCTGAAATATTTCCTTTGGCTCCATGTGTCACATCCAGGCAACACTGATGCAAGGGGTGGGATCCCAAGGCTTGGGCAGAGCTCCACCCCTTTGGCTCTGTAGGCTACAGCACATGCATCTGCTTTCATGTGCTGGCATTGAGTGTCTGTGACTTTTCTAATTGCACAGTGTAAGCTGTCACTGGATCTCCTATTCTAAGATCTGGAGGATGGTGATGGTGGCCCCCTTCTCACAGCTGTACTAGGTAGTTCCCCCTTGGGAACTCTGTGTGGAGGTTCCAACCCCACATTTTCCCTCCCCACTGCCATAGTAGAATTTCTTCATGAAGGCTCATTCCCTGCAGCAGACTTCTTCCTGGACATCTAGGCATTTCCATATATCCTCTGAAATTAAGGTGGAGGCTCCCGAACCTCAATTCTTGACCTCTGTGCACCCACAAGCCCAACACCATGTGGAAGCCACCAAGGCTTGGGGCTTGCACCCTTTGAAGCAATGGCCCTAGCTATACCCTATACCCTTTTAGCCACAGCTAGAGCTAGAGTGGCTGGGGTGCAGGGTGCCATGTCCCAAGGCTGCACAGAGCAGTGGGGCCCTTGTCCTGGCTCACGATGACATTTTTCCCTCCTAGGCCTCCAGGCCTGTGATGGGAGGGGCTGCCTGCCACAAAAGCCTCTGAAATGCCCTGGAAATGTTTTCTCCATTGTTTTGGCTATTAACATTTGACTCCTCTTTACTTATGCAAATTTCTGCAGCCAGCTTGAGTTCCACCATAGAAAACCAGTTCTTCTGTTCTACTACATGGCTAGGCTGCAAATTTTTCAAACTTTTTTCTCTGCTTCCCTTTTAAATATAAGTCCAGTTTCAGATTATCTCTGTTTATGAAGAAGAGCATAGGCTTTTAAAAGCAGCCAGGCCATTCTAGATGCCAAAGCATCTAGAATTCTTTCCTGTTTAGAAATTTCTTCCACCAGATACCCAAGATCGTCTGTCTGAAATTTACAGGTCCACAGATCCCTAGAGCAGGGGCACAATGCCAACAAGCTCTTTGCTAAAACATAGCAAGTGTAACCTTTACTCCAGTTCCCAGTAAGTTCTTAATCTCCATCTGGGACCACCTCAGCCTGGATTTCACTGTCCTTATCACTATTAGCATTTTCCAAGTCCCTCCCCCAACTTTGGGAATTACAATTCAACATCAGAGTTGGGTAAGGACGCAGAGCCAATCCATATCAATATTCTGTCTTTTTTTTAAAATCTCAAAACATTATTTTTAATTGACTTGCTGAAATAGGGCATTTTTAACATGTAGGCAAAATACACTAAAAATACTCAGATTACTAATTGACAGTATCTCCAGGAATGAGACATGATGTTTGTTCATATAAAGCAGATTTATATATGTAGAAATATATCTGATATGTTGGGATGCTTTTAGGGTTATTAACGAGGCAACTAAATACCTATAGGGAAAGGAGAAGGCTCTTGCTTTATTTTTTGTATTTTTATTTTTTTTAAGTACAGCTATGTTTAACAATTTGATTAGTAAGTGTTGCCCTCCTGTGACAAGAATCTTCTGGGGCTATGAGCAAAATAATTTGTTGCCTTATAAATTAATTCAGCAGTATCCACTTTACTAGGAAATTTAACTTTCAAGGTATCTTACCTGAAATCCTTTCTTAAGAAGCAATTCTTATGTAAACTTCAGACTGGCCACTCAAACCTCAGTCTTGCCTTACAGCTGAAGCTCTACTGTGTCTAGATTTTTTTAAACACTGTTCCACTATTTATACATAGAATAATTTTTTTGCCCTTTGTGGTAGCTCTTGATGGTTGTGGAAATTTTGTTGCTATTATTATTACTCTTAAAATGTTTTCTGTCTTCATTCATTGAGTAGTATTTTATTTTATTTCCCCCTTACTCTTTAAATAGAAAATGTGGTCCAGAGGACAAAATAAAGACAATTCATGATACAATTAGTGGAAACCATGTGCCATTTACTTTTCCCTCTTGTTATTTCTTCAAACATCTTTCCTGAATTCTTTAGAGGCTTCCCTAAGTGAAGCCCTTCTCTGTAAAGTTTACTTGGGTGCTTAGAAATTGTCTTATCTGAGTGAGTGAGGAGAATTAAAGGCCATAATTGTTGAAACAACTAGTTTTCTTTTTCAAAAGATATTTGGAACTTATGTGAAAAAATAAAAGAGCTAAAAAACATCATGTTTGATACACACATCTAGCTGATTCTGGGTGTTTTTCTAAGCAGCCCACAGCACAGATGGAGAAGGAAGTTAACAGTCAAAATTTATCCTAGAAGTGACAGTTTTTTTACAAGAGAAGAGGCATGCAGTTTTAAAACATCCTTTTAGACAAAACAATAGGCGATAGAATTTCATGACTATAACTAAGTTTTTGAATTTTCTTTTGTTCTGGCCTGTCTTTAGGAAACATTGGCCTGAAAAACAGTAATTCGAAAGAATTGTATTTTTTCACAGAACTTTTCAACTCTTTTACATAATCATCCCAAATAAGAAGAAACTAGATATGGCTGAGATGATCTTCAGTGGATATTTTTATAATGGTGGTTGTTTCTCATGTCTCTCTGCCTTGTGATATCTTTCCACAATTAAAACCTGAATTAAATCCTAAACTGCAAATTCGGGGACCCATTTATTCCCTGGACCAAGATTGATACTGCTAAAACTCCAACAGTGAGACACTTTTGTTGGGAATATGGCTCACCAGAAGGCCATGCTTCTGGAGAGACCCATCTAAAGCGAAAAGGGTAAATTTACAGAATCCGGTCTATGTGAAATGGTAATGAGTGAATTCAGTAGTGTTCCCAGTTAAAATTAAGGCACATAGTTATATTTGAATTTCAGATAACATGAGTAACATTTTGTATAAGTATGACCTATGAAATATTTAGGACATACTTATTCTAAAAATGAACAATTTTTTTTAAGAAATTAAAATTTAACTGGACATTTGTATTTTGTTTGCTAAATCTGGCAATCCCACCAATAAGGCAGACATAGTTAGAACTTCTGATTTTAGAGTACCATTTAGTCGTGTTTTCTTGACAGTACATAATGGTTTGATAATGGCATCCATGCTGTCTCTTAAAGTAAGGAAGTAATTCTGTTTGGGGAAGAGGGCAATAAATTTAACAATATACTAAACTTTTCTGTCAAGCAGAATTATTTGAAATTTTGCTACACGGTTTCTGAAGTTGATTTCTTGTGTATTAATGTACATATAAGGTAGCACTCATTGCACCTGAACTTTCAGAGTAAAATTCACTGATGGAACTAAACTATTGGAAAAAGAAAATTACCATTTGTAGAGCATATTTTTTTTCACTCAATGATTACACACTGTAGTAGAGAAAGTTGTAACCCTGATTTAGATAATTTGAGTCCTGCTTCTAGCTTTGTTACTTTTTAGGCAATTGATTAAGTAGAAATTAGCTATCTTTTCTGAACTTCACTTTCTTTACATCTACAATAGGGGTAATTATTGTTGTTCGGTCTACTTCACATAACTGTTAATAAATCTGAATGAGATAATGAAGTTCTGTACTTTATAAAGCACTATTCAAAATGCAAATAGTTACATTCATTATTTTTCACCACAGTAGCATTAAATAATAACTAATTATGACATTGAAAATACTAACAATGATTAAATTGTTTGCCTTTCAGAGAAACTTGGCTGTTTTCTAATTGTTTTTTGGCAGCAAGAAGATATTTTGTTGTTCTGTGATTTACTATCCTGGTATTTTGTGCCTATAAAAGCAATTAAAATTGACTCGTTCCAAACTGAGTAAAAGCAAACAGAAAGTTAAACTGTACATTCTGAGAGATTATGTGAGATCATGTGAATGTGGATTATATAACCACATGTGACTTATCTATACTTATGGAAGTGTGCTAAACACAGTCACATGGTATAGGGTGATAGCAAACTAAGTCTTGAAAATAATGTTGAAGCCATTTGATTCAGTGACTGAAGGAAGTTTCATTAAAATCTCATCAACCAAAATTTATGAGAAAGAAAGTTCCCAAGTTTATTTAATGGTTAAAAAAGCTGATCCCTTATCATACTTACACGTTTTCACAATTAAATATGAAATAATTTTAATAATGGCAATAGTTTCCGTTCTCAGAGTTAAGGATTTCTTTCTCCCTTATATAGACAATATGTAGATAGGTAGCAATAAATCATCCTATGTCATGACATCTATTTCTGTGAGGTAAGACTGCTTACTGGAATATTGCCTTAAATATATATTGATATAAAGCAAATAAAGCTACTGGAAGCAAGCAGAGATGGTTTATGGTTTTACATATTAAGAAAGAATTAGCCTATTTTTAAACCGTTTTTTATAAAGCCATTGAGTTTCTCTCTCTCTCTCTCCCTCTCTCTCTCTCTCTCTCACTTGCTAGCTCCTCCCTCTTCTTCTTGAAAGAAGCATTAAAAATAATTGAAAGAGCATATTTATTGCACATTAAAATGAAAACCCATGGGTCTTTTTCTTTTCACCACGATTAATTCTGCCTGCTTTAAGTGGCATCTAGAAATATTTCCTTATTGAACAGTCTTAGAATGTTCATTCAGTCTTTATGTCATGGTATGACTTGTGGATTTGTATCAAAGAACTTCTGAAAACCAAATTTGCTGTCAGAGAAAACCAAGCAAGAAGTAATTTTTAAATTGCGTCATTTAGTCTTTATTCCACATTTATTTCTCTATGAAAACATTGCTATGTCCTTTTATGACATCCCATTAAACTACAATCTGGTTGGAAGGAGGGTGAAATTAAAAGTGGTCATTGCAGCAATGACCCATTTATGAACTCTTTTCTTTTATTGAAGCATTTTTAGTTTGATTATTTTGTTCCCTTAAACCTCAATTAAAAGTTAGATATTTTTCTCTATTGGATAAAACTCCAAATTTCTCACATTTTAAGCTCTATTTTCAGAATAAATTCTTATACCGCCAATGATAAGACTCTATTTTAATACACTGTTGATTATCTGCAGATACTGATCTGAAAATGAGCAATGTTGAGGTAGACAAACTATTCTTTAGTACCAATGACCACCCCTGTCCCTTTTGTTTAGCTCAGAAAAGCTGTTCTTACTTTATTTTCCTTTTACTATTTAGTGTCAAAGTGGTCAAATGATGGTCTTCCCAGAAGGATTTGCTTTTTAAAGTTGGACTTTGGGAGAAAAAATAGATATATACATATTCAGATCATATATAGACACGTGTGTATGTGTCTGTGTATATAGATATCCATATATATGTATATAATGCTCATAACATATTTGGATATTAGATTTGAAAAAGCAAAACCTGAAAGATGAGGAGTAGATGATAACCCTGTCCCCAAACCCCAGTTTGTCATAATATTCTGCCAAATTAAGACCATGTTTCCTTAAAAGCGTACTTCCTCTGAGTCCTTTGTTAGCAATAGATTGTAAGGTCCACAATGAAAGTGGAGGCCTTTTACCATATTGATCACCATTGAATTCCAAGTGCCCATCACAGTATCACAGTAACTATAAAAATACTAATATTTGTTGAATTAATAACGAAATGAACTTTTAAAATTAACACATATTCTCATCAACCATGAGGAACTACTGAACATTTTAGTGTGCCAATTTTGAGACTTTTTTCTATGTCACTTTCCTCCTCCTTTCTTTCTCTACACACACACACACACACACACACACACACACACACACACACACACACATATTTTTTCCCATTGTTATTGACATTTCTTTCATGGTATCAAATATTCTCCTTCAAATATTTTTAGCTTTTTTCTAATTAGAGATGTAAGTCATACTGTAAAAAATAGAAAATATAGAAAAGTAAAATATCACAATACTTAATCACAATACTCAGAACTGTTCTAATATTGTAGTATATTAAAGACTTCTGTCTCTGTTTCTCTTTCTCTTTGTCTCCAATTAAAAAACTTGCATCATTCTGTATATTGTTTTTATTTGTTCACTAAACAATATGCTGCATTTTATGTTATTCTATTCTCTTTAAAATTGACTAATAGCTGAAGAATACGTCACATTATGATTGAATAATTTTTAAGCTAAAATGCCAAATTTGGATATTTATGTTGCTTTCAATATTTAACTATCATAGAAAAATCTCTCTTTAGAGTTTGTGGATAAATCCTTGACCTTATTGCTGATTATTTCTTTAGGATAGATTAAAAATTTTGGAATTGTTGACTACAGTTATAGACTTCTTTAAGGCTGTGAGCCAGCATATGTGAATCTCCTCTCAGCCTACCCCTACTAAAAGTGAATGCTTTGTTTAGAATCTTGTGACTTTGACAGATAAAAATTTGTTGCATATATAGTTCCCTTTATATGTTAATGTACAGAAATTTTACAAGCCAGATGTTCAACATATAGATTATTTATTTTATGGTTTCTCCTCTTGCTTTTATGTTTCAAAAATGTTCTATTCTGACATAAGTTAATATCAACCTATATTTTCTTCTAACTAGCCTAGGGTTTCAGGATATACATTTAAGTTTTTTTTTTTTTTTTCCAAAATACAAAGAGCTACCTAAAATCTAAAAATTGAAGCTAGTTTACTGTGATAAATTCAGAAAATATGAAAGAGAATGTAAAAATGAACTTCATTCTTACCATTGCACTTCTTCAACAAATAATAAACATCTTCTGTGTGGCAGGCATCAGGTGCTAGAGCCACCGTGGTGAGCAGGTCCCTGCTCATGCTGAATACACAATCCAGCAAGAAAGCATAGGGGTAAATTCAGTGTTGGAGGGCGTGTACATAGCAAGAACATAAAACCTAGGTTTCCATGACAAACTTGTCATTAATCCGAAAATTAGTTAGCAATGTGAAGATTAGGGGAAGACTATTCCAAGGCAGAAAAAATGATGCAAGGGAATGCATGGGGAAAGGGAAAGCTTACAATTTTCAGCAAACTTAAAAAACGCCAAGATGGCTAAAGCTTAATAGCTGAAGGTGAGGCCAATGAGAGAGAAGAATGAAAATATAGACAGGGCTTAGGTTAAGAAGATTCTTAGACTGAATATGTCTGTCTTTACTTTGTGAATTACTGAAATTATTATTAAATGTTCATATGCCTTCTTTGAGATTTTTACCTGCACACACATTTAAAAACATAAAATAGGAAAATGGGATTATAGTATACATATAGTTTTATTATTTGTTTTGATATTCATTCATTTATTCAAAATTACTTATTGAATATCTACTGTACCTCAGGTATCATAGTTGGTGTTGGGAATATAGCAATAAATACAACAGAAAAATGCCTACTCTCATGGATACTATATTCTATAGGGGTGGAGTGACAAAGAACAAGCAAATATATAACATATGAGGTAGTGATAAATATGAAAAAAGACAACTAGGGTAAGTTGTCAGAGATGATAAAAGTTAATTCTTATTAGGGTGCTATTTGGATTTCCTTTGAGCAGACCCTGAGATGAGGATTATTGGATAAGAAGTTTGAGACAATGTCTTCAGGTGAAACCTGTAAAAGTGTAATAAGCAGGATAGGACAGAGGAATAAGCTAGGAAAAGATCTAGTTTTATTGGAAATCTAGCCTTAGTCTTTTCCTAGGAAAAGCTCTTGAGTATGAATGACATCATAATTTTCCATCCCTCCCAAGGAACATGGTCAGCTGCTAGATTACCTGTTCTTTTACAATACATCCATTCTGTATGTTGCCTCCCTCAGCCACATTGCAATGTTGACATCTTTACTTCATTGAATGCGAGTTATCACTTTGACCAAGCTTCCAAGAGATAACCCAGCCATGCATCAGAAACACTAAGTAAGGCCTTTGCTGTAGAAAAGTGTCACAGTATTAATAAACTTTCCTTTATCCATCTTTATTTTCGGTCTCCTTTGATACAACGCCCTCAAGATCTATTTCCAGATACACTTTTCCAGTTCCTTACAGCATGTGTTAGCCAGGTATTTCAGCTTCTGTGATATATAATCCATCTACACCCTTAGCAGACTTACCACTTCCCAGAAGGATCAGGCTGAGCTCTGAATCTAGTTATTGGTCTGGAGTCCAAGAGGGATGCAGAGGCAGATTCTGAGGAGGGACAACATTGTCTTGTAAGACATATACCTCATTTGAGCATTCTGCATTGTCTTAAAAGGAGGCCTTCTCTCTCCTAACACAAGGGAGAATGGGATAATTTTTTAAGTCCAAATGGTTCAGGGGAATCTGAGGTTTCAAATTTCTCAAGTGAATCTACCCAGGTATTCTCATTCTAAGTTTCAGCGCTCTACTCCTTCTCTATCTGGGCTCTGACTTTGGCATAGGAAACTTGCCTAGGCTGAGAATTCAACCCCTCTGATATTCAGTCTGATAGTCAAGTTCTGTGTCAGTTTGTACTCCAGCTATAGGAAATGAAGTCCTTTATAAGATGCCTCTAAGGATGCCATGTCACACTCACATATTGCTTTAAATTGGTAATTAAGTGATCTGAGCTGGTCATTTTCTTTTTTAAATGAAACAACAGCCATCCAGAAAGCTTAGTCCAAGTATTCACTAAGATCCCTATAGTTTGCAAACACCAGAGACATTACAAAAGCTAGTGCATCCCTATATTCTCAGCACTGTCAATACTCCACACAACACTACTAATGGAGTACTACTGGCAATTCAGACATTGAGACTCTTTCCTGGAATCTCTCGTGATGCCAACTAAAATGCTTCTTATTTTGTGGAAGCAAGCCTGAGATAGCATTTTTGAAAAATTGATTTATTGAAGGAGTTACCGTCAGGTGACTCCTTCAAGGAAGTGAGAAAATCAGGTTAGATCAGAGGAAGGTATGAGCCAAAGATGTGGTTTCAACTGAAGTTTAGCCTGTTCCAAGTAGAAGGCTCTGGAACGTGAATGACACCACAGAGTTATCCCACCTTAAGGCAAGGGTATGGCATTTTGTGCTCCTATATTAGTTAGACATTTGCTGCAGGCAGTGGGATGATGTAAACGCTCAGGCATTTCCTGGAGAGGTTACTCCTTGCTATTGAGGCCAGCTCTCAGAAGGACGAAACTAAACTGTTAAACATATGATACTTATAACAGGAGAATAGTTGTGCCACTCAGGAAAGGGGATCTAAGCAGGGTACCAATAACTTCTACTTTATGGGATCAGCGGCAAGATTTGAGCAGTAATCTGAAAGAAACTATGCAGATGTCTAAGGGAAGAATATTTTAGGCAAACAAGATAAATGGCAAGTGTAAGGGCCCTGGGATGGGAATATCTAGTAATAACAAGGAGACCTGTGCTGTAGGAGTGCTTGTGAGTAAGGGGGAAAATAGTAGATTAAGTTAAGGAAGTAGTAGAGGCTAGACTGAGCAACCAATAAAGCCATGGAATAGATTTTGGATTTTTTTCTGTATGAGATGAGAAGACACTGGAGAGTTCTAAGTAGAGAAGTGACATGATCTGAGTTAACATTTTAAAAGGCTCAATATGGCTGCTGTGCTGAGAATAGACTGGAAGGTGACAAGGGCAAAAACAGAGAGACAGGTTAGGAAGCTTTCAAAATAATCCAGGCAACAGACGTTTGTGGTTTGGATTATAGTTGTAGTGGTAGGGATGATAAGTGGTTGGATTCTGGATATAGTTTAAAGGTAGTTTTAAAAGAATTTGTTGATGGATTTGATGCATTGTATGAGAGAGCCTGAATTTATGGAAGAATAGATGAGATAATTAAACTGCAAGTAACAGGTTTTTATTTTGAGAATGGAACTCAAAAATTGGGTTTTGGTTAAACAATATTGTGTCTATAGTTATTAATACCATATTGTATACCTAAAAATGTGTTCAGACGGTAGATCGGATGTTAAGTGTTCTTACCACAGTAACATTTTTAAAATTTATTTTTTTAAATTTGGTTTTAGATGTGTTAATTTGTAAATGCCACTTAGAATTAATTGAAAATTTAGAGTAGGCAGTTATATATTCAAGTCAGAAGTTCATAAATTATTAAAATAATTTCCTAGTATTATTTTAGATTGTTTCTATTATTTGTTGTTATGAACAACTTGGCCATAACTATCTTTTAATAAACGTTGTATTTTTTTTTTTCTCTAAATTACTTGACTTGTATTAGCTGGGGCTGCCTTAACAAAATCCACAGACTGGGTGGCTTAAACAATAGAAATTTATTTTCTCACAGTTCTGGAGCCTGGAAGTATGAAATCAAGGTGTTGGCAAGATTGATTTGTTCTGAGTCCTCTCTCCTTGGCTTGTGGATGTTCTTCCCCTTCCTGTATTTCTCCATGTTTTTTCTTTTCCTCTGTGCGTATTTGTATCTTAATCTCTTCTTTGTGTAAGGATGCTAGTCATATTGGATGAGGGCTTATACATATGACCTCATTTTACTTTCCTTACCTGTTTAAAGGTTCCATCTCCAAATATAGTCACATTCTGAGGTATATGGAGTTAGGACTTCAACATATGAACTTTGAGGAATACAATTCAGCTCAAAACAGCTATATGTTTTCCTACATTTTTCTTGGGATAGTTGTCTTTTTCTCCATATTTTGAGTTATTTAGCAAGTATTAATCAACTTGGGCTGCCATGATAAAATATCGTAGACTAGCTGGCTTAAACAAAAGAAATGTATTTTCTCACAGTTCTGGAAGCTGGAAGTCCAAGCTCAGGGCACAAAGGTGGTCAGGTTCTGTTGAGGGCTCTCTTCATTTGCAGGTGGCCACCTTCTCTCTCTGTCCTCACATGATAGAGATATACATTTTTCTTCTTCTTCTTATAAGGCCACAAAGACTCTTGGATTAGGATTTCACACTTATGACTTCATTTAACCTTAATTACTTCCTAAAGGTCCTATCTCCAAATGAAGTCACATTAGGGGTTAGAGCTTCAACTTATATATTTCATAGAAGGGATAAATTTAGACTATAGCAGCAAGGATATTAGCTTTTTCCTTAAATATTTCAATTGTATTTTTTTCTAGTATTTAAGCTATCTGTTGACTTTGGCTAAGGAGCTTTTTGCCATCTACAAGTTTGAATGTAATTCCTTAGCTTGTCTGAATTCAAATGTGTGGTAAGGTATGAGGGAAAGCTCTAATTTGACTTTTTTGCTATGTAGCCCATTATCTTCATGCTATTTATTATAAATTTTTTATTCCACATCAATTTGTGATTCTTTTCTTACATGAATCAAGATCTGTTCTATCAACTATCTGTTGATGCTTGAGTCATTGACATTTGTTTTGACCCTTATCACTTTCTAATTTTTTAATATTTGCTGAGATTTATTATACTCTATCCCATTTAATTTTTAGATTTATATGTTTTATTTGTTCATTTTTCCCAAATAATTTTTGGAATAATTTTGTTAATATTTTCTAAAAAAAATTGAAATTTTTATTGTAAAATATCTCATATTTCATGTTAGAATTGCTCCTAGATAGCTTATGCTTTTGACTGACTTGGGAATGTCACATTTTCCTTTTTCACTTATGAGTTATTTCTAACATCAAGGAATTACATTTATTTTGTATATTTTTATATTTTTATTGAACTTGTGTTATTTTTAATGATTTATAAAACCATACATTTGTAGTTTTAGGCACATAATAATCTGCAAGTAGTGATAATTCTGTCTCCTTTCTTCTATATATGAAATAGAAACATGAGTTACAACTTTACACATGTAGAATTTTTGTTGGGTAAACATGAGTTATCACTCATGTTTCTATGTTTCTATTTCATGTATTATTGAATTAGAGTACCTATACAATTATTCATTCCTTTTTTTTTTTTTTTTTNTTTGAGACAGAGTCTCACTCTTTCTTCAGGCTGGAGTGCAGCGGCGAGATCTTGGCTCACTGCCGCCTCCAACACCCTGGTTCAAAGGATTCTACTGCCTCAGCCTCCCAAGTAGCTGGGAATACAGGCACGTGCCACCACGCCTAGCTAATTGTATTTTTAGTAGAGGCGGGATTTCCCCATGTTCGTCAGGATGGTCTCGATCTCCTGACCTCGTGATCCACCTGCCTCAGCCTCCCAAAGTGCTGGGAGTACAGGTGTGATTACGCGCCCAGCCCACAAATATTCATTTTTAGTGGTGACAATAGGCATCCATATCTTTAACTTTATTTGCACTATAACATTACTGGTATTTCTGCATCTTTTAGCTATATTTGAAATGGGCTTTACTGAGGTAATCTGTACCACTTTTCACATGAAACATGTTTGCTTATTTGTTTTTTATTAGAATCTTTTTATATACATAGTCTCCATTATATCAGGTATAATGAAGAAATTCCTTTTCTGTGTGAAATGTTATGAATAAGTGCAAGAGATGGGTAATAGTTCTAATCCCATGCTTTTCAGATGTCTTCAAATGACATTTTTAATAGTGTAAATTATTGTTTTATTAAAAGTGTTCACATTGATAGTTATTATTGTGTGCCTATGTTATGAAAGGCTCTGTGCTGGGAGCTCAGGATATAGATGAATTAGACTT
Source organism: Cebus imitator (assembly GCF_001604975.1). NCBI lineage: Eukaryota > Metazoa > Chordata > Mammalia > Primates > Cebidae > Cebus > Cebus imitator. The sequence continues at coordinate 3,127,903 of NW_016107525.1, forward strand.
TAACCTTACCCTCAACTTTTTTTCTACTGGGGGAGACAGACACATAAACCAATAAACAATAAATTACAGTTTATTCAAGGTGGAGTGGTAAGACAAAAGATGATGTAATTAATTCTACCTTGGTTAGTGGGAGAGAGTTTCTTCTGAGAGAATACTGAGAGACAACACTTAAGATGAATCCTGAAAGTTGGGTGGGTGTTTGGCAGGCAAGCAAGAAAAGGCCATTGCAAGCAGAAATAGCAGCGTGAAGGTATCTGTAGTTGTGAAATATTCTTGCATATGATATTTCTTGCATAATGATAATTCAGTGTGTCTCATTTTGATTGTTAGGCATCGAAGAACTGGAGCGTTCAAATCAAAATAAAATATTAATTATGTTTGTATTATCTGCCATGTTTGATTATTTGTGATTCTCCCCTCCTCCCAGGTTTTACTGTAGATAATTAAGAATTGACTGAAGTGAGGATATAGTAAGATAATTGAAAGAGCTCAGAAAACAATGGGTTACATAAATGAAAGGAATTATTGACTTACTATTAATTTTTATTTCCTTGGCTAGTACAGTGGAGGAGACTGCTAATTGTTCTCCCACATTTATTTGCCCTTTCATATATAGGGTTAGAATTTTTGTTGGGTATATAGCCAGATGTATACCCAACAAAAGCCCAATATTACATTTCTCAGGCTACCTTGCAGGTATGTAAGGCTATACATGTGACTACATCTTGGCCAACAGAATGTGAACAGAAGTGATGCACTCAATGTCTGGCTCCTCCATTAAAAAAGAAAAGAAGCATTCCATCCCTTGTGTCTTTACATCCCTCCCTTCAGGTTGGAACGTGAATATGATGGTAGGAGTTATACAGCTATCTTGGACAAGGAGATAGTAGCTGTGTGTTGATAATATCATAGCAATATGTTAGAATGAACCAGTATCTCTGCTGATTTTGAAGCTGTCTACCCAGATTTTGATGTAAAAGAAAAATAAACCTCTTTAGTTTAAACAACCATTATTTGGAGTCACTGAGTTATAGTAGTCAAACCAGCAAGTAATGTAGCACAGACACTATTTCTATAAAAGTATTGAAAAAATTCTTAGTGATTAAAAGTGGACTTGTCAGTAAGAGAACCAACTGATTAAGTTGGTAATCATGGCTAATGCCGATGAAACAGAGAACACTGCCATATCATCCTTCTCCATTTATAATAGAGACAATTCTTAAATTTTTATTTTTAGTTTAAATGCCTGAAAATGCACAGGAAATATTTTTCATATATTGATAGAGTTAAACACTAAAAATCTACAATATTCAGTGTAAAAAAAATTTCTCCATATTACATAAAATATTTATGTATTCAAATTGTATACTAATTAAGCTAATTCTGACCTATTGTTCTTAAGAGAAAGTAAAAACGAAATCAAGTCAACTAATTCAGAAGCTCAGGGCCATTTTAAGCTCTCAGAGAGAAGTCCTCTTACCTGCAAGGAACAGAGTGACTTTCTGCCAGATAATTTTGCTCAGAATAATCAGTAGAAGAGGTCGGTGATTTAACAGATGGTTTGAAAAGGTCTTTCCTTTTGACAAGGAAAGCAGGGCAAGCTGAAAATATACTTAACAGAAATGTTGACATGTAAAGCTAGTACAGCTGGTGTACTACTGTCAGATGAATCAATAATTAAAAGATGATCTCTATTTTTCTGTGGCACACAAAGCAATAAATGGCTGCTAAGATTAATTAATAATTGAATTGAAGCTAAGTTCTTTAATCAATCTTAAAAGCCACTTATTGTAAGCATACCACAACTAAACCCACATATCAAAATAGAGACAAGTCTTTCTATTCAATTAGCAGGCTTGGGAAACTTCATACTTACTTTCTGGGAAGCATCCCAGGGAGATGTTGATTAGTCAGAATGAAAGACTGATCAAAGGTATAGTTAAAAAGGGAATGTTTCTTAAAATATCAGTTCAAAAGACTGAATTATGTTTGATAAGGGATTTGCAGTAAGTGATTATTTTAGAAATGTTATCATTTATGTCTTTTTGTTTAATGGAGATTTAAAGTATCTATTGCAACCATTTGAATAAAATTATATTTTTTGACAATTTGATGCTGCAGGTAAATCATTGGGCAGATGGAGAGGTAGCGTGAGGTAGTAGAGAAAAGACTAAAATGGAAATCAAAAGACACAGGGTCTTATTCTAGCTTTACAATTGACTAACTCTTGACAAAGTTTTCTTCAGCTCTGACATTCTGTGCTTTCCAAAAGAAATTTCAAACTTGCTATGAAATTTTGTTATATATGCCTCTCTTCTGAAAGTTTGAGTGAAAGGGTTTTAGAAAATTTAAGTTGCAACCCATATTATTCAGATCTTAAAACTCAGACCTCAACTAATGAATGAAAGAAGTATTTTTCTGATTAGGATTGATAAAGAGCCAATTATAGGTGTTTCTACCTGATTGGGACCATTCATAAATGCAAGCAACTCTTTTGTAGTAGTGCAAAGAAGGTTACATCTGCTTATTATATGCACAAATGACCTGTGTTTTATTAAAAACCACAGCCTGCTCATAAGTGTTATGAATAGCATAAATGGATTTGCTTTTCTCAGAGATTTAAGAGGAAAATGGTACTTATAACACTGGAATGGTGAAAAAGCATTTGATTTAGCAGAAAGGAATTTTTATGTTTCAGCTTTTACGGGCTTTTGGTTTTTAGGAGAACTTCATTAAATGGATTATAACCATATATTCTCAACTCACGGCCCACATAATAAGCAATTCTATAAAGTCACCTTTCTTTATACGATTGCAGGGCATTGCATAGAGTAGCCTAGTGTCATTACTATTATCTACTGTGGACTTTGAAGAATCTTAGCTATAGATACCTAAATTCATTAGTCTGCCACAGAACACTAGGTGTTCTGTAAATGAGAAAGAAAGAAGAAAACAATGAGTTGCACTTTTATTCACATGATCTAATAATTTTCTTAAAATAAAAACATAAAGATATTAGCTCAGAATTAGTTGTGGTAATAGAGTGACAACTTAATATATGTCTTCCAGACTTTTTAATGATGATACTAAATTCATTTCATTAGAAGAGGAGAATACCCTAAAGATTGCCTCACTACTTAGCAAGATTCAAAGTGGTGCCAATCATTGGCATTTACTTCTGTCAATCATTAGAGGCACTAATTTAATTAAAATGAATTTCTCCCTCAAACCTCATATTCCATGCCTATGGTACTCATTATATGCCAAAGTATTTTTTTAACTGAGTTAGGTAGATAATTGCTTCTTTTTGAAAGACAAGGCCAAAAGCCAGGAAAAAAAAAAAACAAAAACAAAAAACCCACCTAAAATAGCATGCTTCTATTAGAAATAAGAATATTGAGATTTTTTTTTATATTCGACATGCATTACTTGGATGCTCAAAATATACATGTTAAAGAAAAAAAGAAAAGTTCAAATTTATAAAATGTAGACTTATCCTTTGTTAAACATGAAGCTCCAAGTAGTGTATGCATACTATCATTGTGGACCACAAGCTACTGTGACGAATCTGAATGAATTGTGGGTTCAATTGCATCCTGCCATAGAAATACTGAAATCCTAACACTCAGTGCCAGTTCTATGACCTTATTTGGAAATAGAATCTTTGCAGTTGTAATCAAGTTAAAATGAGGTCATGCTGGATTATAGTGGGACCTAAATACAATGACTGGTGTCCTTATAAGGTGAGAGATATTTAAAGACAGACATACACCATGGAAGAAGGCCATGTGAAGACAGAAAAACAGATTGGAGTGATGTAGCTATAAGCCAAGGAATGCCAACAATTGCCATCAACCCCCAGATGCTAGGAGAAAGGCATGGGGCAGTTTATCTCTCAGAGCTTCCAGAAGGAACCAATCCTGCTGGAACCTTGTTTTAGACTGCTGGCCTACTGAGCCACCTCGTTTGTGATGCTTTGTTACAGCAGACCTAGGAATAGTAAGCAAGGTATTTAGAAAAAAATATATAGAAGTAACACAAGAGCATTTGCTTTAAAGATCACATACCTACATAATTCAATTTGAAAGATTTTTTGCTTTGAGTATATGTAAACCCAATTATCCCAGATTGTGGTTATAAAAGAAGCTGGTTCATTGTATATTTCATTTTATTTTATTTTGGGAATGCTCTTTGCCATACAAATATTTACACAAATTAAGAACTTAGGCACACTTAAATTCTTGGTCATTTACCAATAATTTCTTACAAGGATATGAATTCACTTTGAAAGTAGAAATGTTATCAGATTGGGAGCCAAATTGTAGTGATTGTTTTTGATCTTCTGGGTCTAGCCACCCAGCAGAGATACCAGGCTCTGGGCTGGTACTGGGGAATATCAGCAAAGAGTACCCTGTCATGATCTATCTTCAGGTCTTGCAGCCTTGGATACCAGCATCTGCTCCAGTGTAGGTAGCAGGGGAGTGAAGTGGACTCTGAGAGGATTCTTGGTTGTGTTTTTGTTTAGTGTGCTGGTTTTGTGTTGGTTGGCCCCCAGCCAGGAGGTAACGCTTTCAAGAATGCATCAGCTGCAGTCCTATAGGGAGGATGCAAACTTGCCCTAGGGACATCTGTTTAAGTATTCCAGTTTCTCAGGTGGTGGGCAAGGCTGTAGAGCTCCCAAGAGATCATGATCTTTGTCTTCAGCTATCAGGACAGGTAGACAAAGAATACCAGGTAGGGGCAGGGATAGGCATGTGTGAGCTCAGCCTCTCCTTGGGCAGGGCTTGCTGTGGCTGCTGAGAGGGAAGGGAGTGTGGTTCCCAGTCCAATGGAGTTATATTCCTGGGGGATTATTGCTGTCTCTGCTGAATCATACAGGTTGCCAAGGTAGTCTCAGGCCTCATCCTGCTCCCACACAGTATGTAATCCAAAGGCTCATCTCACTCCCACTGTGTGTCCCCCAACAGCACCAAGTCTATTTTCAGACAGCTGGTGACCAGAGCTGAGAACTCTTCCCAGACCACAAGCCTCGTCATTGAGAAAGCAAGCAGAATCACAGATGTTCAGTATCTCAGGGAGCCTGCAGGAGTTATCCAGTTCCTTCAAAGGATCTGTGGATAGTCTTGGCTTTCCTAGTATGTTCCTGTGGTAGTTCTTGGGGCAAAAATTCACAATGTCAGTCTCCACACACTACTCTGTCAGAGAGGTAGCTACAAACTAGTCTTGCCTCCTATCTGCCATCTGAATCCCTTCTAAATATGAGAGAAAGAGGGAGAACATCACATTAAGGGAACACCCTGTGGGACAAAAGAATCTGAACAGTAGCCCTTGAATCCCAGATATTTCCTCTGACATAGTCTACCCAAATGAGAAGGAACCAGAAAAACAATTCTGGTAACACGGAAAAACAAGGTCATTTAACACCCCCAAAATATCATATAAGCTCACCAACAATGGATCCAAACCAAGAAGAAATATGTGAATTGCCAGAAAAAGAATTCAGAAGGTTGATTATTAAGCTAACCAAGAGGCACCAGAGAAGGGTGAAGTCCAACTTAAAGAAATAAAAAACCATGATACAGGATATGAAAGGAAAACTCTTCAGTGAAACAGAGAGCATACATTAAAAAAAAAAATCATGACTTCTGGAAATCAAGGACAGATTTAGAGAAATCAAAAATGCTCTGGAAACTCTCAGCAATGGAATCAAAGCAGCAGAAGAAAGAATTTCAGAGCTCAAAGACAAGGTTTTTGAATTAACCCAGTTAATCAAAGACGAAGAAAAATGAATTTAAAATAATAAACAAAGCCTCCAAGAAGATGGGGATTATGTTAAATGACAAAACCTAAACATAATTGGTATTCCCAAAGAGAAAGAGGAATCTAAAAGTTTGGAAAATGTCTTTAAGGGAGTAATCAAGGAAACCTTCCTCAGCCTTGCTAAGATTTAGAATCTAAATGCAAAAAGCTCAAAGAACACCTGGAAAATGCATCACAAAAAGATAATCACTTAGGCATATAGTCATCAGGTTGTCTAAAAACAAGATGAAGGAAAGAATCAAGAGCTGTGAGGCAAACTTATCAGAAAACCAATAATGAAAAATCTTTCAGATTAAAGGCAGATTTCTCAGCAGAAACCCTACAAACTCGAAGGGATTGGGGTCCTATTTTTAGCCTCTTAAACAAAACAATTATCAGCCAAGAATTTTGTATCCAGTGAAACTAAGCTTCATCAATGAAGGAAAGATACAGTCTTTTTCAGACAAACAAACGCTGAGAGCATTTGCCACTACCAAGCCAGCACTACAAGAACTGCTAATAGTAGCTCTACATAGTGAAACAAATCCACAAAGTACACCAAAATAGAACCTCCTTAAAGCATAAATCTCACAGGACTTGTATAACAATAACACAATGAAAAAATACAATATATTCAAGCAACAAATATCATGATTCATAGAATAGTACTTCCCATCCTCAATACTAATGTTAATGTAAATGGCTTAATTACTCTGCTTAAAAGATACAGAATAGCAGAATGAATGAAGAATTCACCAACCAAGTTTCTGCTGTCTTGAGAAGACTCACTGAACACATAGGACTCACGTAAACTTAAAGTAAAGGGTGAAAAAAAGATATTCCATGCAAATGGACACTGTGAGCAGGAATAGCTCTTCTTACATCAGACAAAACAGACTTTAAAGCAACAGCAGGTAAAAATGACAAAGAGGAATGTTATATAATGATAAAAGGATGAATCCAACAGAAGAATATCACAATACTAAATATATATGCACCTAACACTGGAGCCCCCAAATTTATGAAACAATTACTACTATACCAAAGAAGTGAAATGGAATAGGTGGCAACACAATAATATTGGGGGATGCTAATACTCCACTGACAACATTAGACAGGTCACCAAGACAGAAAGTCAACAAAAAACAACAGAACTTAAACTATACCCTACAACAAATGGACTTAACAGATATTTACATAACAATCTACCCAATAACTGCAGAATATACCTTCATTTTATCAGTACATGGAACATTCTCCAAGATAGACCAGACAATAGGCCACAAAACAAGTCTCAGTGAATTTAAGAAAATTGAAATGATGTTAAGTACTCTCCCAGAGAGTAGTAGAATAAAATTGGAAATCAGCTCCAAATGGAACCCACAAAAGCATGCAAATATATAGAAATTAAATAACCTGCTGCTGAATGATCACTGAGTCAACAATAAAATCAAAATGGAGATTAAAATTCTTTGAATTGAACAATCATAGTGACACAGCCTAACATAACTTCTGGGATACACAAAAGGGTGCTAAGAGGAAAGTCCATAGCATTAAATGCCTACATCGAAAAGTCTGAAAAAACACAAATGGACAATCTATGGTCACACCTCCCACAACTGGAGAAACAAGAACAATCCAAACCAAATCCAACAGAAGAAAATAAATAATGAATATCAGAGCAGAATGAAATGAAATTGAAAGAAAAAAGTAATAAATGAAACAAAAAGCCGATTATTTGAAAAGGTAAATAAAATTGATAGTTCATTAGTGAGATTAATCAAGAAAAGAAGAGAGAAGATCCAAATAAGTCCAATTAGAAATGAAATGGTAGACATTACAATTGATATCACAGAAATACAAAAGATTATTCAAGGCTACTATGAACACCTTTATGTGCATAAACCAGAAGACCTAAAGGAGATGGATAAATTATTGATATAAAACCGTCCTAGATTTAACCAGGAAGATATAGAATTTCTGAACAGAACAATAATAAGCAGCGAGATTGAAAAGGCAATTTAAAAATTGCCAACAAAAGAAAAGTTCAGAATCATACAGATTCACAGCTGAATTCTATCATGCATTCAAAATAGAATTGGTACCAATCTAATTGACACTATTCCAAAATATAGAGAAAGAGGAAATTCTCCTTAAATCATTGTATGAAGCAAGTATCATCCTAATACCCAAACCAGGAGAGGACATAAAAAGAGACAAGTATATAGACCAATATCCCTGGTGAACATAGATACAAAATCTTCAGCAAAACACTAGCCAACTAAATCCAACAGCATATCAAAAAGATAATTCACCATGATCAAGTGGGTTACATACCAGAGATGCAGGGATGGTTTCACATATGTAAGTCAATAAATGTGATACATCACATAAACAGAATTTAAAACAAAAATTACACAATCATATCAATAGACACAGAAAAAGCATTTGACAAAATTCAGCATCTCTTTATGATTAAAATCCTCAGCAAAATCAGCAGAGAAGGGACAAACCTTAAGGTAATAAAAGCCATCTATGACAGACTCACAGCCAACATCATACAGAACAGGGAAAAGTCGAAAGCATTTTCTCTGAGAATAATGCTGGAAGTGCTAGCCAGAGCAATCAGACAAGAGAAAGAAATTAAAGGCCTCCAAATTGGTGAAGAGGAAGTCAAATTGTTGCTGTTTGCTGATGATATGATTGTATACCTAGAAAACCCTAAAGACTGAACCAAAAAGCTCATAGAACTGGTAAATACATTCAGCAGTTTCAGGATACAAAATAATATACATAAATTAGTAACTCTGCTATGCACCAACAGCAACCAAGCTGGGAATCAAATCAAGAACTCAATTCTTTTCACAATAGCTGCAAAAATTAAAATACTTAGGAATATACCTAACAAAGCATGTGAAAGACCTCTACAAGGAAAACTACAAAACACTGATGAAATAAATCATAGATCACACAAACAAATGGAGACACATCCCATGCTAATGGGTGCGTAGAATCAGTAGTGTAAAAATTACTATATTGCCAAAAGCAATCTATAAATTCAATGCAATTCTCATTAAAATAGCACTATCATTCTTCAAATAGCTAGAAAAAACAATCCTAAAATTCATATGGAACCAAAAAAGAGCCTACATAACCAATGCAAGACTAAGCAAAAAGAACAAATCTGGAAGCATCACATTAACTGACTTCAAACTATACTAGAAGGCCATAGTCACCGAAACAGCATAGTAGTGATATAAAAGTCGGCACAGAAACAAGTGGAACAGAATAGAGAACTCAGAAACAAAGCCAAATACTTAGAGCTAAGTGATTTTTGACAAAGCAAAGAAAAATATAAAGTGGGAAAAGGACACCCTATTCAACAAGTGGTGCTGGAGTATTTAATTGGCAAACCACATGTAGAAGAATGAAATTGGATCCTCATCTCTTACCCTATACAAAAATCAACTCAAGATGGATTAAAGACTTAAATCTAAGATCTGAAACCCTAAAAATTCAAGAAGGTAGGATCAAAAAAGCCCTTGTAGGCATTGGCTTAGGTAAAGACTTCATGACCAAGAACCCAAAAGCAAATGCAACAAAAAGAAAGATAAATAGATAAGATTGAATTCAACTAGAAAGCTTCTGCATAGTAAAAGATATAATCAGCAGAGTTAACAGACAAACTGTACAGTGGGAGAAAATCTTCACAAACTGTACATCTGACAAAGGACTAATATCCAGAATCCACCAAAAACTCAAAATTTTAGCAAGAAGAAAACAATTCCATCAAAAAGTGGGCTAAGAACATAAATAGACAATTCTTAAAAGAAGATATACAGCCTGGGCACGGGTGTTTCATGCCTGTAATCCCAGCACTTTGGGAGGCCGAGGCCAATGGATCACGAGGTCAGGAGATCAAGACCATCCTGGTCAACATGGTGGTGTGGTGGCGTGCACCTGTAGTCCCAGCTACTTGGGAGGCTGAGGTAGGAGAATCCCTTGAACCTGGGAGGCGGAGGTTGCAATGAGCCAAGATTGTACCACTGCACTCCAGCCTGGTGACAGAGTGAGACTCCATCTCAATTAAAAAAAGAAGAAGAAAGAAGAAGAAGAAGAAGGAGGAGGAGGGGGGAGGGGGAGGGGGAGGGGGAGAAAAAATACAAATAGATAGCCAACAAGCATATGGAAAAATTCTCAACATCACAAATTATCAGGGAAATGCAAATCAAAACCACAATGTGATACCATCTCACCTCGGCAACAAAGGTCATAATAAAAAAATACATATCTGCAATAATAACAGAAGTTGTCAGGGATGTGGTGAAAAGGGAGCACTTTTACAGTTAGTGGGAATGCAAACAAGAAAAACCACTGTGACAAACAGTTTAGAGATTCCTTAAAGAGCTAAAAGTAGATCTACCATTTTGATCCAGCATTCCCAGTACTAGGTATATACCCAGAGAAAAAGAAGTCATTATACCAAAAAAGATACTTGCATACGGATGTTTATAGCAGCACAATTTGCAATTGCAAAAATATGGAACAAGCCCAAATGCCCATTAATCAATGAGGGGATAAAGAAAATGAAGAAAATATATATATATATTAGATGTATAATATACATCATAATATATACTTCGTGATATATACTTCATTATATACCTATTATATATAATACATTAGATGTATAATTTTCATATATATATACATATGTATATTTTACATATATAATATATATATATATGTATATATATATATATACATAGAGAGAGAGAGAGACCATGGAGTGCTTCTTAGCCATAAAATACAATAAAATAATGGCATTCACAACAACCTGAATGGAATTGGAGGCAATTATTCTAAATGAAGTATTCAGGAATGGAAAACTAAACATCGTATATTCTCGCTCCTAAGTGGGAGCTAAGCTATAAGGATGTAAAGGCATGAATATAATACACTGAACTTTGGGGACTTGAGGGGAAAGGGTGGAAGTGAAAAGGAATAAAAGAATACACATTGGGTACAGTATACACTGCATGTGTGATGGGTGCACCAAAATTTCAGCAATCACCACTAAATAATCTCATGTAACATAATACCACCTCTTCCCCAAAAACCTATTGAAATTAAAAAAAAATAAGAAATGTTATCAGATTGACCTCGAAAACTGAAGCCACAAAATGTTCTATCTATCTATCTATCTATCTGTCTATCTATCTATCAATCAATCAATCAATCAATCTATCATCTATCTATCTGTCTATTTATATATCTGATTTTGGCTTTTTGCAATGAAGACTGCTTTGCAGTTGGGATAAGGCCCATACTGGTTTCCCATTTCACTGTGGTTGGCCTCATGTAATCATTCCCCATATTTGCTATGTATTTGATTCTCCATCTATAAAATAATAGTATTATAGTGGAGTCTGCTATCAAATGTTTATTAGGTGCCTATTACACACAGATACTTTCTAAGGATCCCATGCTAAGGATCCAAGATGGACTTGGTTTGTGCTTTAAATGAACTTAAATTCCGCAGGACAAGACAGGTAATAAAATGTAAATAAATTATAAGATTTCTAGTTCTTACAAATAATAGTAAGAACTAATTTACTCTCATGGAAGGTGAGCAGGATACCAGTTTAGCTAGGGTTGTTGGGGAAAGCCTTTCTGGGGAAATGGAGTTTGAATTGAGACTTCAAAGATGAGAAAGATGCAGCCATGCAAAGATTTGAGAGAAAGGTTATCCAAGCAGAACTTCATTTCAAATTCCCAGAAACAGAAATGTTTGTGTGTGTGTGTAAGAAGAATCAGTCTGACTGGGGCATAATAAGGGAGAAAGTAGAAGAAGCTGAGAAGAGAGAAATAGGAAGAAGTTTTGTTATATAGGACCTTGTAATCCTTGGTAAGGGGTTTGGATTTTATTTGAAGTGTCATGGGGAGACACTGGGGGGCTTTTAGATGGGAAGCACCGTTATTAGATTGATGTTTTTAGTATAAAAGACTCTTCTAGGTGCTGTGAAAAGGACAGGTTGTAGGAGGAAAGAAGTAGAAACAGGGAGACAAATTAATACTTCAGTAATTCAGGTAGAAGATGATAGTGACTCGGACTAAGATTTTAGACATTTAAACACTGTAAATAGTTTTGGAAATAGAGTTTTAGACGTATGATAAGACTTACTGATGATGAGACCTGAAATTTGAAGGAAAGAGAAGAGTCAAGTATTCTTTATTATTGTCCTCAAGGACTGAGTATTTACTCAAATGGAGAAGACCTGACAGAGATGAGATTTAGAAGTGAAACTGTACTCTTATTTGGTCTCTGTTAAGGTTGAGAAGTGTATTATACATTTCAGTGGCAATGTAGAATAGTGAATTGGACATGTTATATGATTTCTGAAGTTCAGAAAGGTAATTGAGACTGGAGCTACAGATTTGAGTCATTTCAAATAGACAATATGGGTATAGAGGACATTTGAATTTATGGTACTGGATGAGGTAACTTAAGGAGAGTATGTATAAAGGAATAAAGAGTAAGGAAATAATCCTGGGGCATTTTAAATTCAAAAATCTTATAGAGGAGGAAGAACCAGCAAAAGAAACAGAGAAAGTATTTAGTTAGATAGAAGGAAAATCATATAATGTTTCAAGAAGAGCAATGTTATCCATGCCAAATGCTGCTTATGGGTCAATAAAATTAGACCATAGATTTTACCATTTTACAGTCTCATGGGCTTGGGCAGCATATGAGTCATTGGTGTCTCTGATAAGAGCTTTTTCAAGACTAAAAAGTTGAGTTAGTGAGTATAGATAGGTATTTGGAGGGTTGTTACTATTGAAGGAGAATAGAGAAATGGAGGTTTTATGGTTTGTTGTTTTTAAAATGAGTGATAGTAAGGCATATTTCAATGACAATTGGGTTGGCTCCGTAGAGATGAAGAAACTGATAAGTAAGTAGAGAAGGGGCATAATTCCAGGTACAGAGTCCTTGTGAAGGTGAGAAGGAATGAAATATTTAAGGCACAAGTGAATACATTTGTAGGAGACGCTTTTTTTTTTTTATTAGAGAAGCAATGCAGTGGAGTGTGGGGTGCAGACTTCCTGGGTTCAGACCCTGTATTTGCTTTGTTTGCCCTGTGTGTGTATCTGTGTGTGTGTGTTTCTCCTTATAAAAATGCTTTCATTTCCTCATCTCTAACATGGAGATGAGATAATAGCACATAGCTCGTAGGGTTATCATGAATATTAAATAAGTTGAAATGGGTAAAGCGTGTAAAGTAGTGCTTGACATGCCCCTAGTCCTCAATAAATGCCAGGCATTGTTGCTGTTGCTGCTATTGTCATTATAATGGGAACAGATGCAGGTATGTTGGTAAAATAGTCAATGTAAAGATGAGGCAGTTGTCTGCTGCTCTTATGTCTAAGAAGAATGCAATGAGAGTGAGGGATTACTGAGAAAAGCTGAAAATTTTAACATTTCACTATGTTTTAATAGCAGCATATTAAAGAGGAGAAGATATTACGTGGTGGTTTTTCTCCCAACTAAATGCATTCTGATATCAATGGAAAGAGTCTAGGACTGGGAATCTTACATCACTGAATTGTTATGAGGAACAAATAAGATAATGTCCAAAAAACACTTAAAATGAAAGGTAGTGTAGGAATGGTGTTATTATTGTGTTGACCCAACTAGTTGTAAAGTGAAATGCTTCCTCAAACAATTGAATGCAAGGTATTCTAAAAGACATCATGTAACTGGTTTGAATTTGCTTCCTGAATTATTTGCTTATTTTTAAAAATTTTATAGACATGGAATATATTAGAGGATGTCTTTTCTTATTTGTATACATTATAGTTTTAATAAGTTTGAGGCAAAAATAAAGTCTATAAATTCAACATGAATTTAGATAGTGAAAGATTACAGTCTCAAAATATGGAACGTACCTCTTAGCCTTTGGGTTTTTTTCATACTCAAAATGTGATTATTTAGCAGGCTGCGTTTATCTTAAAACAAGGCTTAAGTATTCATGTTTGTAGCAAATAAGTGGCATGTAAAATTCCTGGCAAACTTACCATTTTGACAACATGAAATTTTCCTATCCAGCTGGTCATTAGGCCTTTCCAACTGTCAATGTCTCTTGCAATCTGCTTTAATAGTAGCACATAATTAGCTTTATACAGATCAGAAACATTGGGGGGTAATATTTCAATGCAAATATCAAAATCCCAAGAAAGCTAACTCAAAGAGACATATGTCTCCACCATCCTTCATGACAGTCTTTAGCTCTGAAGGCTGTAGCAGTTGATTTGTGTAAGGTACTTTGAATCATAACATGGAAATATTATAATTAAATACCTACTGGAGTTCTGGAAAATATATTCAGGAGAATGATATAAATGACAGTATGTCATTAATGTACATTGTCTTTACTTATGTAGTTGAGTAATCACTTCAAAGAAATGTGCCAAATTAGGGTAAATTTTTCAGTATTTGTGTATATGGGTAGGTTTAAATCAACACAATTTTATTTGTAATGTAATTCATTGCCTGATTATGATTAATTTTATTTTAATGTATCATACTGAGTTATGCATAAATTTTTGCACCTATACACATAGACACATGCAGATTCTCTAGGATGTCAACTCTAAGTGAAGAAGACTGTGTTGTTCAAATAGAATTTGGAGCATATTGTTATCTCTTACATTAAGGAGTTCCATTTGGAACTTTAAGGTTTCAACATTTAATGTCTTTACTCCTGCTTCAATAAGAATTCCTTTATTCTTGATAGTTCCACACCACCACAGCAAGGTTTCTACCTTCATGAAATGTCATCTTAGAGAATGCTTAGCAGTTAGAAGGATAGTGAGCTGCTCCCCAGTCTCTGTTAACATGGAAGTATTTGTAATAGTTCTGTGGGAAAATGTTGTCTAAGCAGAAGCCTAATGACAAAACTGAGCAAGAGAGGATAGTATGCAGGGTATGACTTGCACTAACGTAAAAAAGAGAAAGACCTCTATCATATCTGCCCTTTCTAAGAGTTCCAGTTTTTTTACAACAAATAAATTTGAAAACTATTAGCCATTAAATATTTTTCTTAAGTGAAATAATGGAACCTTCCAGGCTTCAAATTTTTCCACAGGAGACTTACTGTTTGGCATAACAAGCACAAGATGCCAATTATGTATCTCAGTTTAGACCTTGGCCAGGCCCATGATGCCAAGTCACATAAGAGTGGTGAGTTTAACATCTACTGAAGACTCTAGGGTTGGCTTTATTATAGCTGCTAATGATAAATTGGGAAATAACCGGAATCCATAACCAGAAGGAAACTGTAGTCTGGAATTTGCATGTAAATATTCCAAGTGAAAGTGTTTAGTAATAAAATCTGAACTAGATGTCGGATGGGATTTCTTTGTTCCTTTTGAGTTTCTTATAAGCCCATTGCTTTTAATCCAGAGAGCTGGCAAAACATTCCTAACTGGAGTTTCTCATTCTCCATCAGTTTATTTCTGTCCCTTGATAATTATGCTCTTGTCATAAACCATGCTCATTTTCTGGCTGGGAAATGATTGTAAATATTTGTTTACAAAGTCATTTCTGTTTCTGTATATACCACATATATTAGCTCCTCTTAAATACTGGAGAGGACCATGTGAGAACTTGAAGGACAAGCATTCTCACTTATAATGCCCTACAAACAGCTCATGAGATATCCAAAATGAATGGTATTTTAAGCAAGTCAGAGCAGGGAAGGGAAAAGCAGGCATATTATAGTAATACAATAGATGGATAAAAAATTGGAGACCCAGAAAAGATAAGTGATTAATCTGAGATTACAGAACTGGGTACATTTAAACAAGCATTAGGAATACAGTGGTTCTATGTTCTAGTATTTTCTTTAAGTTATTCTGCTTTTTAATCTCTTTTTTGTATTTTGTTTGTTTATTTCAACAGTTGGCTGTAAGCATTTGACTTTATTTCTGAGGTCTCTATTCTATTCCATTTGCCTATGTACCTATTTTCATAAAAGTACAACGTTGTATTGTTGACTATGGTCTTATATGTTCAAGTCAGATAATATAATAGCTCCAGATTTGTTCTTCTTACTTTGTTTTGCTTTGGTTATAGGGGCTCTTTTTTGGTTCCATATGAATTTTAGGATTTTTTTTTCTAGTTATGTGAGGAATTATGATGATAGATTGATGGGAATTGTATTGAATTTGTAGATTGCTTTTGGCAGTATGGTCCTTTTCACAATATTGATTCTACCCATCCATGAGTATGGGATGTGTTTTCATTTGTGCCATCTATAATTTATTTCAGCAGTGTTTTGTAGTTTTCCTTGTAGAGGTCTTTCATGTGCTTTGTTCGGTACATGCCTAAATATTTTAGTTTTTTTTTGCAGGTTTTGTGAAATGGGTTGAGTTTTTTATTTTATTCTCAGTTTGGTCACTGTTGGAGTATAGCAGTGCTCCTGATTTGCTAGCGTTGATTGTACCCTGGAACTTCACTGAATTCATGTATCAGTTCTAGGAGATTTTGGATGCCTTTAGGATTTTCTAGGTATACAATTATCATTGGTAAGCAGCGACGGTTTGACTTCCTCCTTACTGATTTGAATGACTTTGTTTCTTTCTCTTGTCTGATTGCTCTGGGTAGGACTTCCAGCATTATGTTGAATAAAAGTGGTAAAAGTGGGCATCCTTGTCTTGTTCCATTTCTCAGGGCAAATGCTTTTAACTTTTCTTCATTCAGTGAAATTATTGGCTGTTGGTCTGTCATTGATGGCTTTTATAACCTTAAGTTATGTCCCTTGTATTCCGATTTTGCTGAGGGTTTTAGTCACAAAGGGATGCTGGATTTTGTCAAATGCTTTTTCTGTATCTACTTAGATGATCATGTGGTTTTTATTTTTAATTCTGTTTATGTAGTGTATCGCATTTATTGACATATGTATGTTAAACCATCCCTGCATCCCAGGTAGGAAACTCACTTGATTATGGTGGATTATTTTTTTGATATGCTGTTGAATTTGGTTGGCTAGTATTTTGTTGAGGATTTCTGCATCTATATTCATCAGGAATATTCATCTGTAGTTTTCTTTTTTTGTTATATCTTTTACTGGTTTTGGTATTGGGGTGGTACTGTCTTCATAGAATAATTTAGGAAGGATTACCTCTTTTTCTATCTTTTGGAATAGTGCCAATAGAACTGGTACCAATTCTTCTTTGAATGTCTGATAGAATTCATCTGTGAGTCTGTCTGGCTCTGGACATTTTTTGGTTGGCAATTTTCAAATGACCATTTCCATCTCACTGCTTGTTATTCTTCTGTTCATAATTTCTATTTCTTCCTGGTTTAGTCTAGGAGGGTGGTATATTTCCAGGATTTTTATCCATCTCCTTATGTTTTCTAGTTTGTGCACATACAGGTGTTCATAATAGCCTGGGATAATCTTTTGTATTTCTGCAGCACTGGTTGAAATATCTCCTGTTTAACTTGTAATTGAGCTTATTTGGATCTTCTCTTTTCTTCTTTTGGTTAGTCTGGCTAATGTTCTATAAATTTTGTTTATCTTTTCAAAGACCCAGTTTTTTGCTTCATATATCTTTTGTACTTTTTTGTTTCGACTTCACTTAGTTCTGCTCTGATCTTTGTTATTTCTTTTCTTCTGTTAGGTTTGGGTTTGGATTGTTCTTGTATTTCTAGTTTCTTGAGGTGCAACCTTAGATTCTCTATTTGTGCTCTTTCAGAATTTCTGATGTAGGCATTTAATGCTATGAACTTTCTTCTTAGCACCAGTTTTGCTGTATTATAGAAGTTAGGCTGTATCACTATTATCGTTCAATTCAAATAAATTTTATATTTCCATCTTGATTTCATTGTTAACCCAATAATCATGTAAGATTAGGTTATTTAATCTCTCTGTATTTGCATGGCTTTTAGAGTTTCTTTTTGTGTTGATTTTCAATATTATTTCCATGTGGTCTGAGAGAGTACTTGATATAATTTTGATTTTCTTAAATTTACCAATAGTTTTTTTGTGGCCTATTGTATGGTCTATCTTGAAGAACGTTCCATGTGCTGATTAATAGAATGTGTATTCTGCAGTTGTTGGGTAGAATGTTCTGTAGATATCTGTTAAGTCTATTTGTTTTGGGGTATAGTTTAAGTCCATTGTTTCTTTATTGACTTTCGGTCTTGATGACCGTCTAGTGCTGTCAGTGGAGTATTCAAGTTCCCCACTACTAATGTGTTGCCATATATTTCATTACTTAGGTCCAGTAGTTATTGTTTCATAAATTTGGGAGCTCCAGTGTTAGGTGCATATATATTTAGTACTGTGATATTTTTCTGTCGAACTAGTCCTTTTATCATCATATAATATTCCTCCTTATCTTTTTGACCTGCTCTTACTTAAAAGTCTGTTTGGTCTGATGTAAGAAGAGCTATTCCTGCTTGCTTCTAGCATCCATTTGCATGGAATATCTTTTTTCACCCCTTTACTTTAAGTTTATGTGAGTCCTTATGTGCTTATTGAGTCTCCTAAGGACAGCAAAAGCTTGGTTTGTGAATTCTTAATCCATTCTGCCATTCGGTATCTTTTAAGTGGAACATTTAGGTCATTTACATTCAATGTTAGTATAGAGATGCAAGGTACTATTCTATTCCTCATGCTATTTGTTGCCCGAATACCTTGTATTTTTTCATTGTGTTGTTGTTATATAGGTCCTGTGAGATATATGCTTTAAGGAGGTTCTATTTTGGTGTATTTTGTGGATTTGTTTCACTATGTAGAGCTACTTTTAGCAGTTCTTGTATTGCTGGTGTGTTAGTGGCATATTCTCTCAGCATTTGTTTTTCAGAAAAAAAGCTATATTTCCTTCATTTTTGAACCTTAATTTGGCCAGATACAAAATTCTTGGCTGATAATTGTTTTGTTTAAGGAGGCTAATGATAACATCCTGATTCTTTCTAGCTTGCAGGGTTTCTGCTGAGAAATCTGGTGCTAATCTGATAGGTTTTTCTTTATATACCTAATGCTTTTGTCTTACAGCTCTTAAGATTCTTTTGTCCTTTTTTTAGACAACCTGATGACTATGTGCCTAGCTATTTAACTTTTTGGGATTGATTTTGCAAGTGTTCTTTGAGCTCTTTGTATTTGGATGTCTAGATCTCTAGTAAGGCCTGGGAATTGTCCTCGATTGTTTCCTCAAATATGTTCTCCAAACTTTTAGATTTCTCTTCTTACTTGGAAACACCAATTATTTTTAGGTTTGTTTAACATAATCCCCAACTTCTTGGAAGCTTTGGTCATTTTTTAAATTATTTGTTTCTTCTTCTTTGATGGAGTCGGTTAATTTAAAATCTTGTCTTTGAGCTCTAAACATCTTTCTTTGACTTGTTCTATTCTATTGTTGAGACTTTCCAGTGCGTTTGCATTGCTTCAGGTGTGTCCTTGATTTCAGGAAGTTGTGATTGTTTTTTATTTATACTCTCTATTTCACAGAAAAAAAAATACCTTTCTTATTCTGTATCATGTTTTTGATTTTTTTAAGTTGGACTTCACCTTTGTCTGTGGCTCCTTGAGTAGCTTAATAATTAACCTTCTGAATTCTTTTTCTGGCTATTCAGAGATTTCTCCTTGATTTGGATCCATTGCTGGCAAGCTAGTGTGTTCTTTTCGGGGTGCTAAAAAACCTTGTGTTGTCATATTACCAGAATTTTTTTTGGTTCCTTCTTATTTGAGTAGACTGTGTCAGAGGGAGTATCTGGGACTCAAGGGCTTCTGCACACAGTTTATTTCCAGGCATCCAATGAGCAGGGCTGAGAACTTGTTGCAAGCTACAAGCCTCCCCACTGAGATGGCAAACAGGGCCTACCGGTTTCGAACCTCACTGCCTGCTGAGGATTCTGTGCTCATATCTGCACTCCCTGTTTACACCCTACCCCAGATTCTGTCCAAGAAACTTCTTATTTTGTCAAAATTGTAACAATGTTCAGTTGGAAGTTTCCTTCTCCCTGCAGTCATTCCCCAATTCCACTGGCAGGCCTCCCCAAGGACGCCTGTGAGACAAAGTTAGAAATGGCTTCCCTGGGGACCAAGAGTACCCACAGGGCTCTTCCCACTGCTTCTTCTACCCTAATAATTTTCTTGGCTCTCTAAATTTATCTCAGCTCTAGTTCCAGTTAAATTCTTCTCTTGTGATCTGGATTTTCAGGTTCCCCAGTGAGGATGTGTGTTTGGGGCAGACTTTACCCCTTACACACTTTGGGCACTCTCAGATTTTTGGCTGTCTTGCAGAGCCTACAGTGATAACCCACTTCCTTCAGAAGGTCTGTGGATTCTCTCAGCTTTCCTGTTATGTTTCTGAGGTAGTTCTTGGAGCAAAATTTTACAGTGTGAGGCTCCACATACTACTTTGTCTGAGTGGGAGCTGCAAGTTAGTCCTGCCTCCTATTCTCCATTTTTTTTTCAAATCTGCTTTTTAGTATCTTATGGCAACATATCTTTCATTTATTTCCACTCGAGTTCTATGTCACAATTCAAGAGTACATTCTATTTAGAAAATACATCTTCCTAAGCTTCTGTGACTTATAGAATATGATGATTTCCTTGCAATAGATAAATCCTAATATAAATTCCACAAATTCTGTGCAATGGGTGCAATGTTTTTGTCCCTCTAAAATTCATGTGTTGAAATCCTAATCCCCAAAGTGACAGTATAGAAGGTGGGATCTTTTTGAGGTGATTAGGTCATGGGAGCAGTGCCCTCATGAATAGGATCAGTGCCTGTGTAAAAAAGGCAAGAAAGAGACTCCTTGTCCCTTACTGCCATGTCAGGTTACAAAGAAAAGATGGCCATCTAGGAAGCACACCCTTACCAGGCACCCAGTCTGCTGTTACCAAGATCTTGGACTTCCCTGTTTCTGAAATATAATAAATAAATTTCTGTTGTTTATAAGCCATTCATTCTATGGTATTCTGTCCTAGCAACATGAATGGACTAAGACAGGGGTTTCCAACCACTAGGTCACAGACCAGTACTGGTCCGTGGCCTGTTAGGAGCCAGGCCACAAAGCAGGAGGTGAGCAGCGGGTGAGTGAGCATTACTACCTGAGCTCCACCTCCTGTCAGATTCTCTTAGAAGTGTGAACCCTACTGTGAACTGTGCATGTGAGGGACCTAGGTTGCACAGTCTTTATAAGAATCTAATGATAAATGTAATATACTTGAGTTGGCTCCAAACTATCACTTCCTCCGTCTGTGGAAAAATCATCTTCCACAAAACTGGTTCCTGTTGCCAAAAAGGTTGGGGACTGCTGGACTAAGACAAACAGCAATATGGGAATTTATTATTGAATGATTTAATATCTTCTATTAAAATAAATTATATTTATGAATATTTAAGTGATCTGGTCATGATATATGTCACCTAATTGATGATTCAGCTAAGTCCCCTGTTTCACTAAGAATTTCTACTAAATCTGAGCACAATGCTCAATGATGTTCATTTTGGTTACAGTTTCATACACTTTGAGCAAATGATAAGCATGTATGAACATTGGGAACATTATGTTGTATTTGACCGAGTGTAGAAAGTTATCACAAGACAAAAGTATGCCAGATTTGCAGGGTCATTTGTTATGCCGGCGACCACAGAGGACTCACGTCTCTCCAACCTGTGGTGACAACAGGAGGGTGCCACGATTTTTTATACCCGAAAAACCACCTTGGGAGTGGGGGTGAGGGGCGGGGATGGGGATGAAAAGGCTTCAGACATTCCGAGGGCTAGTGGATTCTGTAAATTACCTCCTGGGCAGAGATGAGGGTGGGGGTCTCCGGACATTCCAAGGGCTAGGGGACTTTTGTCATTCCGTTTGTTACTTAAGTGGTTTACAGAAATCAAGATAAACATTTGTTTATACATTATCTGGTTAAGGTGGAAATCACAGACCTTAGTTACTTATTACAAGTCGCAGGAGCCAAGATGGCATGGGTTAGGACTGCTTGCCTGTCACATTAGGGCCACAGAGAGCAGTTACTGATAAGAAAAGGTAAGCAGCTTTACATAGTTTTGAAGAACAAACTAACAGATCTATTTACAGAGGCCAAGGACAGTAGTTATTGTGAGGAGAATGGGGCAGCCATTTCAACTTATCTAAAAACAGTTTTGTATTTTATAAAATAGTTTTGCTCTAGTTCTGGCTCTAGGCCAGCACAATATCACAATTACATACCTTCCAATTACATACTCTCCCAGAGATTAGGGTAATTTCACTGATCTCATCTTTGTGAGACATTATTATATAATGTTTAAGTACATAGCTTCCAGAACCAATTGGAATTGGGTTTGAATATAACAGCAGCAGTTTATTAGGGTAAGTGATTTACCTTCTCTTGATCATCATTGTCCTCATCTGTAAAATGGGAGAAATACCAGTACCAGCTGCAAAGTATTGAGAAGAGAGGTAACAATTTTATCATTGTAAAAGGCTTAGCAAAATGCTAAGTAGTATGTAGTCAATATAGACATGATAACTGCTTTTGCTGCCACCACTGTTACAGCTGTTATTATCATTATTATACGATCATTAGAAATTCCACAGAAGCCAACTGGGTAAGAGAAAAAGACACAGAATAAAGAAGAAATGATATGTCTCTTCCATGTGCAGCGTAAGAGAATGATGGTTTACCATCCAATTTCTGAAACATTTCCACATAATTCTGAAAAAAAGTAAAGTGCCTTTCTGGGTTTTCAGTGACTTCTCTAACTCTTTTGAAGATCCAGGGTTATTAAATAAAAGCCAAAGCATTATTTTACAAGCCTTTTCTAATTTTATTTTCTTGTTAAGTATATGCCACATGCTTAGGAGAAATGTATTCGGAAGGTGAGGATTCACATATCCTGAATTCATCACGACTGATTTTGGAGAAGCCTTTTGATATTCAAAAGATTTTATTCTTATTATAGCCATACATGCTGCCCTGTGGAAAAATAGGTTATATTTCTTAAATCAATGCATTTAATATTATTGCTAAATCTGAATTTGTGGGATTTGGGAGGGAACATGGAGAGATGTTGCTTTGAACATTGCAGATTCAATTTCCATCCACAATAAAGAATTCCAACAGATACAGCATGTCTAAGAGGAGGTGATTATACAACAGAAACTGATTGCCTGTCTTGTTTATTCTCCTGAATACCCACAGAATACTCAGAAACATCCATCTGAAAGATATTTTAACTATCATATTGGCATGAAATGTCCCAGACAAACTCCCTAAGTGACAAAGCAATTATAAATGGACAAGACTGGTATAAACGTGTACAATAATCACAAATACTAGTGTTTGTGGCAAGCACCCAATAGTCAGGATATTAGAGGAAGCTGGAGAGCAGGCCAGAATATACACAATTATGATGTTTTGTCATGGGCATTATGGTAGCTTTAAAAATGTGGTTTTGACTGTAGAAATACTCTGCATGGTACACAGAGACATTCTTTTCAGATCCCCAAACAGCATATAGTGGCCAAAAAGTAACAGTTCTAGTCCATTTACTTTCTGGACAGTCAGGTAGATAATTTTTGGCACACAGATAAATTTCTGCAAGACCTTTACCAAGATTCTGTTCCAAGGCCCTGCCAAGAAGCAGGTCTGGTATAGGATTGCTTCTCCTAGGCTAGCTTCCCATACTCTTCCAAGTGTTCTTAAACATGTTAGATATTAGAGTGCAGAATTTCAAATCATAAAAGAAAGTCACAGGCAGAAATGGGTGTCTGGTGAGGGCCTGCTTCCTAAATAGCTGTCTTTTCTTTGTAACCTGACATGGCAGTAAGGGACAAGGGGCCTCTTTCTTGCCTTTTTTACGCAGGCACTGTGTAGCTTGCTATTAGTAACACACCTAAAGGAGATGAATTTCTCAAGAGAGCACTTGCATTTAATCAAATCATAACAAAAACATAATGGCTGTTATTAGATCCCAGGGATTAAAAAATAAAAATCACAGTTGGTGAAATATTTCCTCTCTCTAGGCACATATATGGAATCCAAGTTATAGTCAGAAAGTTTTTTGGTGAGTATAGAATCAAAGCAAGGGACATATGATATATTACATTTTTCATGCTATTTAAAAATAACTAAAAGAGTATAATTGGTATATTTGTAACAAAAAGAAATGATAAATGCTTGAGATGATGGATACCTCATTTACCCTGATGGGATTATTGCACTTTTAATGCCTTAATCAAAATATCTTATTTATCCCATAAATATATACACCTACTATGTACCCATAAAAATTAAAAATTAAATAAATGTAATAAAATACATTTTTCATGTTATCAAGCTAAGATAGATAATCACAATAAAACTGATCTTCTCATTGGTACTAAAATTCTTGACTCTGTTGGCAGCAATACCCTGCCCTCATTTTCACACTAGAGATAACTGTAAATATTCAAAGGTTATCACCCAAGGCCCTTTATCTTCTGTACAATGCTTTATATAGACTCTGTCAACTTTTGCCTCTGTGATGCTCCTATTTTTGTTTCAAAGACACCATTCCCCTCAACCTTCTGATATTCTTTAGATTTGGTAATAAACTGAAGCAAATTTGAGTCAAAATCTGTGGGCTTTGGAGTTGTATTAATCAGAGTCTCAGGAGAAAATAACACACTCCAGCTGGTTCAAATGAAGAGACATTAATCGATAGGTGTGAGTCATCCAGAAACTAGCAACAGTTAGAAGTTGTTATCACCACTAATCTTGAAGGGATTACAACAAATGAGTCAAAGTGGGAATCATGAGGGAGACTCTACCTGGTAGGAACTGTAATCAACCAAGGAGCTCAAGTACCACTGGGGACACGTGCTAAAGTAAGGAGGGCTTGGGGAAAAGAAAGGACTCTACTTTTTTTTTTTTTTTTTTTAACCAAAAATATCCTGCTAGTGCCTCCTATTTGCCTAACTGAATGAAAAGTCAACTGGCAAGGGAGGATTCCTAAAGTCAGCCTCCCAGGGAACATAGTAAGAAAGAGAAGAATATGGATATTGGTGGTGGTTGTGAAGCAGGGAACAAAGTATAATAACCAGCACAGCATCCACTGTACACCTATCTAGAGATTATTTTATATCTATACTTAGGCTCACTGTGTGTTGAGTTTTATGTACTCTAAAAAGAAAATCTTTGTTTATCTCATATCCAATGTCTTAGTCACAGAGTCTTTACTGTGGTTTCCCAAGTACTAGAATCATAGCCTAGAAAATTGAGACTGGTTCTTTACTGGGACCATGAAACTAATGAATATTGGTAGTAGATCTAAAAGCCAAAGTTAAACTTGCTTATTCCTCAATCTAGAGCAGAGTATAGGCATCAAAGAACAAAGACAATGGGGAGGAAGAAGATGGCATGATGGTGAGAATACGTATGGGATAGGGATGCATGTGATCCATAGGCCTGAATCATTATTGTATTGCAAGACAGAGTGGTTTCTTTTAATTATGAAGGAATTAAAATTACTGCTGACTTACAAATCCAGGAATTGGGAATCAAAGGAGAGAGAAGATAGAAACTTATACTATGTGTTGAAAAGTCAAAATCACTATGTGATTCCAGGGAGAAAAAAGAAACTTTGGCTTTGACATTGCTTTTGAATAATTGGCTATCAAAGGAAGTCCATCACTGCCCATAGCTGAAATATACAATGATCAAGGAAGGGAAGCTTTATATAAATAAAGAAATTCATGTAGGCAGGCTAGCAGAAAAAAAAATAACTAGAAACAGAGGGCATGCTTGAATTGTGTCAGTCAGATGAAGTTTTCCAAATACCTATATATATATTTTTTGTTATATCTTAGAAAGCAATGTATGCTTTTATATTGTTACCAAACAAAACTATAACTTAGGTTTCACTTTAAATAGCTTATTTTTTGTGCTTTTGACAGTTCTATTACATTTATGAAAGAAATTGAAATTCCTTTTTATTTGAAAAATTGGGGAAAAAGGATGGATGTCCCTTCATGATTTTCTGATATATATTTGAGAAGGATGAAATAGCCACTCCATTGATACGTGAATAATTATTCCACACTTACCATGTGCTTAATGCACATGGATATTACAGGGTTCTGGATGTTATAGAAACCCGTAAAACATGGCCTTTCCTCAAGAAGTTTATGATCTGATCTGCAAGAGAAGCATACACATATACATTAAAGACCATGCAAAACACTATAATTAAGTACCAAAATGTGTGATATAAACTGTGTTAGTACATCGCTGAGGGCTGGGATACTTAGGAAATACAGCATAGAGGAAGCGAAACTTGATTTAGACTTTGAAACATGAGTAAGATTTGCATACATGTGTCCTCATTGTTCAACACCCACTTATGAGTGAGAATATGTGGTGTTTGGTTTTCTGTTCTTGAGTCAATTTGCTGAGAATGATGGTTTCCAGCTTCATTCATGTCCCTGCAAAGGACATGAACTAATCCTTTTTTGTGGATGCATAGTATTCCATGGTGTGTATGTGCCACATTTTCTTTATCCAGTCTATCATTGATGGGCATTTGGGTTGGTTCCAAGTCCTTGCTATTGTAAACAGTGCTGCAATGAACATACGTATGCATATGTACACAGGGAGGGGAACATCATACACCAAGGCCTGTTGGGGGGTGGGGGACCAGGAGAGGGATAGACAGCAGGGGGTTGGGGGATTGGGGAGTTGGGGAGGAATAACATTAGGAGGAATACCTAATATAGGTGACAGGGGGATAGATGTAGCAAACCACCATGGCATGTGTATACCTATGTAACAATTTTGCATGATCTGCACATGTACCCCAGAACTTAAAGTAGAATTTAAAAAAAATGGACTATGAATATGGAAGGATCAGTAAAATACTAATTGTGTTAAGTACATGGACATTGTAACAGCAATGTTGGTGTGAGATCATATTAAATAATCTTGGTGTGAGATCATATTAAATATTTGCCTGCAATTATTTACCCAAAAAAACAAGATTTGCATACATGAAGAAAATAGGAAGGAGATTACCAATATAAATCCTATCTTAGTCATAGATATAAATATTTGTGCAAGTGTCCTTTCTTAATAGATTTCTTTATGGTGCTCTTAATATGCACGTGTTTAATTATTTATGAATTTAAAATTTTAAATCCTTTGTTTTGTGATTTATTGTATTGTTCTTATTACAAAAAGCCTTCCATATGTAGAGCTTAATATTAACTTCAATTTTCTTTTGAATTTTTTATGTTTTAACAATTGACTTTTTAACCTGTACTTTTATATATTTATGCAATAAAAATCTATAATTTTTAATATATTGATTTTCTACAACAGCATTTTCTTTTACTGATTCATTATGTCTCCATTGTTATGAATTCCCTTTTTACATGTTAAATTCCAACATATGTTAGGTTTTGTTTCAAAATTAGATTAGCCTTTATTATTAATCTGTCTTTAAATTATTGTACCAGTACCACTTTTAAAAATTATTTTACATTTATAGTGTGCTTTAGCATTTTGTGTTTTTTTTTCCCCCTGAACAATTGATCATCTTTATTTTGTGTTGTGTCTTTAAAGTGCAAATATACCAGATTTTTTGGATTAAAGTTGTTAGTACCCATCAATTATCTATTTGCGGATTTGTAATATTTAGATAAGATATGGAGGCATATTTGCTAGGGTTTTTTTTTTTTTAGCTTTTTTTTTAATCCTTTGATTTTAGAATCAAGGGATCCATGGGCAGATTTGTTACAAGATATATTGTGTGATTTTTCAGACATTTATTTACTATTTTTGTATCATCATTCCCTAGGAGCCCTTGAAATCATTTTGTCAATAAACAAAAATTCCCTTGTAATTATTTTTGAATTTTTTCACTACTCCTTTTTGCTGTAATGTTTTTTACTGCTTTCAAGTATAATTACATCCCCTGCATATAACCTGCACTGTAGTCAAACTGGATTTTTGTCAATCCATGCTTTTTCATTCTAGTACATTTGCTCATTCTGGTTCTTCATCTTTGCTGAGTGAAATTCTACCCTTTCTTCAAGGCTTATTTTAACATTACTTTCTGATCTTTGATCAAGCCTTTTACTGATCACTCTATATCACTGTGTTTCTTCTTTTAATGTTACATTACTTTTTGCACTGTTTTACAGTTAACTGTAAGATCTTGAAGAGCAAAGGCAGAGTCAAGTTTACCTCCACAGCAACTAGCATAATGCCAAAATTTCCACCTTTGGTGTAAAAAGCTTTGGGACTCTTTAAGTGCCAACATACTACTGGGTACAGAATTTTTGCTAGTATGATTGGCATCATAATTATATCTGCTAATAGAAACCATGGAAGAGATGCTTGTAGGAATAAAGATGTAAAATATCAGTGTATGCAGACGTTGTCGATATAGGAAAATATATCTTCACAGGATTCTGAGATTTTTTTCACAGAATGCTAATAATGTTACTACCCTTATGGAAACCTTTTTTATGAGTCACCGATTTCATAAAACTTTTTAAAAAGTTATACTCAAGTTCTATATAAAATGAAAAATGAAGATTTTGTTCTTCTCTAATTTGGTGCTATTCACAAGCATGACTCCCAGTTCGTTACTTATGCCCTAGTAGGTATTCTCTATCATAAGATCTATTTCCAAATTACAAGAGGTAATATACATTTTAATTGGATCCCTGTTATCTATCTGAAAACTGCAAATGAAATAATTACGTAACATTCTGCCTTCAAGATTTTATCAATTTTTAATAACTAAATTCCACTTTCACGTTAACAAGGTTCAGCACTTATCAGCAGTTATGAATATAAAAATAAATTCTAATGATGTAATAAAATACAGTACATAAAAATGGTGCAGAAATATAACTGGTGGTTAATTAAGAGATAATACCTGCAGTACTGAATAATGTCGTAGTATAGTCATCCTTTGACACAAATATTAAGGTACAGGAATGTCATTACTTTATAAACAGAAAAGTAATTTAGAAACATCATATTTATTTATACTGTAGTCGAATTTACAGGAATGTCACTGAGTGACAAAGAGAAGGGTTGTGTAGAGCAATGGTGATCTAGTGCTTGTCCATTCTCTGCAACTGAGGCCATTATGTCCTTAAGCAAAACATCCCACCTCAACTTCTGTTTTCTCATTTTTAATATGGAGAAAACATTTCTGCTTTAATTACTTGATACAGTTTTCATTATTGTAAAGTAAAAAATAAGAAACAGTATTGACATGTTAAACAATGCTATATGAATGTGGGGGAAGGTTTCAAAAGCACACACACACACACACACACACACACAGAACAGACATAAGCTGCACTTGTATTGGTCTGAAGAAGTACTGTTTTAGTCAATTAAAAGACAGTGTATGCTCCACAATAATTTTTTCAACTATTCTTCAAGATATGTTCATAGACACATATATGATGACTAGGAAGTAATGTAAAGCAGAGAGCTCTTAAAGTCATCCAGTGCTGAAAAAATATGAACTTCTAGTAACTTGTAAGATACATTTCATAGATTCACTTGTAAGATGGACTCCCTTGGTCATTTTTAAGATTTAAAATCTTTAAATTTAAAACAAATAGTATTTGAAATCATTCTGGCAAACAGAGGATTATAAAGAATATTAAGTTGCATGCTATAGAGATGTAAGTTCAATCTAATACGGTGACAAAATCTAAGGTAAATAAAAATTTCATTGAATTGAAGTGACTTTCAAAAATATACTTCATAATGAATCAAAGGCCAGAAATTCAGAAGACCTTTCTATGTGTGTGCTAATATTTTGTTTATATATCCAATACTAGTCATTGAAAATAATTAAATACCTGGTATTTATAATAAGACTTGTTTTGGCATATAGGTCATTGATTAGTTAGTTCTTTGGCAATCGATTGTAATAACAGCAACCATAAATAATCACCAATCATGACAGTCAGTGTACTAGTGTGGATATTACCCTGGGAATCTGTAGTGTATTATAGGCTAGATACTACATAGTTAGATTTAGTAAAATTTATTAGATGAATGACTGAATGAATGAGTAAATATTAGAATCTTGCTATCTCCTTCAGTAGTTTTTTCATGTTATATTTATCTTGTTTTTCACATGTTTTATTTATTCTTTCTTGAAAGAAATAGTACACCTATACTTTCAAAATACATTTGCTTATAGGTGCACAATCTCTTGAGGGTATTTTGTATTTTGTAATTCAGAAGATTTTTGAATTTTAGGAATGTAAAATCGAACATATACTGATATTGGGTAACAGCTCAAATGAGTCTGAACCAGTACCTCATGATAATAGCAATAACATCAATCTCTACAGTGAAACATCCAAACATTTAAAATAAATAGGCAACATAATGGCAACAGATAACTTCAGTTAAGTTCAAGTTTTGCTGAAATGGATAAATTGGGTACCAAATCCAGAAAAACTCTTGTTTTCTGAGCATTTTGAATTTTGAAATTGTGGATGAGTAGTGGACCTGTAGTAGTTGCTACAGCTACAGGCTAACTGAAATTACAACTATAATTATTGTAAGGGCTGAAAAGGGGCAGTCCCTTTCTTCCCCATTTTAAAAGTTCATGGCTAACACCCCCATAAAAACAGGTTAATGAGAAAAGCATATCAAATTTATTACTATTATGTGCAGATATGTGCATTGAGTCATACAAAATATGAACTTAAAGAGGGGCCAGATGGTTGAGGCTTAAATGCACTCTTCTTAGGGGAGGGGGAATAGGGGAAGGAATGGTCCAGCACTCAGACAATGCTTCACAGGAACAAAGGTTGTCATACTATGCAGATAAAGTATTTTAGGCAATGTCTAGGAGCTGCCCTCAGAAGAACAGATGAAAAATCTTTCTGGGCAGGATGATAACTCCATCTCCTGTCTTTCTTGTTTATTTGATGTGATCCCTAGGGGAAGCGTCTTAAGACAACTTAATATATTTTGTAAAGAAACTTTCTTGGTCCAGATAAGGAAATTTCAGAGTCTCTCTCTGTGCTTGGAGTGGGGTTGGTGGGGGGTGGTGAGGGGTTTGGAAAGAGTACAAGACAAAGTTAGAAGGACTTTGATTCTGAAGTGGCTTTTACGGCCTCAGCCTGTCAATGTGTTGGTCTTTTGAGTATTGCTTTCTGAGCACCAACGCTATGTTGGGCCCTGTCCAATTTGAGAAGATTTGTTTTTGTTTTGTTAACCGCTCTTTTACATGAAGAATAAAGCGGTTGAATATATATGAGGGTCTTTGGGAATATGGAGAGGATGATTTTGAGCCATATTGATAGAGAGAATGAAGGCAGAATGAGAAGCAACTTTTCTCATGAGAGGATCTCAGAGAACTTCATGTGCACCAACCTGAGAATACCAAAGGGCTGGAGAAAGGCATTTTCTCCATTTTTGCTTGAAATATGTCATGGGCAGTTCAACAACAGACAGGAAAGTGATATATGTGTATCCCAAAATGTTTTACAGCTTTGAAAAGCGTAGGAAGGCAGCATTGCCAAAGGTAAGTTACCATTCTTGGTTTTAGCCCATAAAGCACTTGAAAAATAAGACTTAAATTAACATAAGAAAAAAATTACCATGTGGTTGAAGGGTGAGGGAGACTCCCAGGAACCCCCAGGCAGCAGCTGGTGGAAGGGGTTGGTTGACAGGTTCTGGAGAACTAATCACAGGAGGGTGAGTGTAACAAGCTAGTGGGATTTGAGCATTAATGTTATTATGACCCTTTATTCAATGCAAGTTGGAAAATCCTGGGGACATTCTGGTTATACCTAAATTTCATAGGATTGCATATTTAGCCTTAAAATGCAACTTTTCTACCATCATAAATGAAGGTTATTTAAAATGTATAATTATTTAGCTGGTATGTTAATGGAGGAGAGGTGGTTGAGGAGCATACCCTACAAAAATCATAGAAATGCCTGAATGAGATCATTCATTTGATTAACAACCATTTTAGAAAACAATCTAGGTGACTGAAGAAAATTTTACACTGGGTCCATACACAAGCACACACACATACACACATGTACCACATATACATACAATTAATAAACATAAAACACTGTCATATGAACTTAGCATGGAGGCAGGAAGGAGCTGTAGATTTGTGGTTGTGCAGTGACTTTCTGAATGACGGCCGAATCTTTAAAAGTATCATTTAATTTGTTACTCCATCAATATTCACACCCTAAAAAATATTATCCCTGTCAGAATTATCATTAACCCAATTTTTAGGTGACATTTTACCCCACATGTAATTACACTCAAAAGAAGTGTTTTCCAAGGAAAAAATTATAGTCAGGTCCATATCCCTGTTAGAATCACCCTTGACCCAATTTTTGGGTATCATTTTACCCCATAATTAAGTACACTTATGAGAAAAAAATGTTTTCCATGGGAAAAAGTAGGGTCTTTCCATATTATAAATAATACACATAGATGATGAAAAACTGACTAAAATCTTTAAGATAAAAGAATAGAATCATTTGGAACTTTAATATTTAAAAAGTTATTGAAGCAGTTTTCAATAACTGTTTATGTTCATTTGTACTTATTCATTGAATGTGAATTGATAATGTATATTTATCTTATTCCCTGTAAAACATTTTGATATCAGGAATTATAATCTTAGGGATAAAAAATTCCTTTAAAGAACCAAATGTGCTGTATTTTTTCTTTCAGTATTTAAGTCATCTCGGTTTCAGGTGCATCACAAATATTTTAAAATTGGATG
>NW_016107525.1:3161599-3166833 GCF_001604975.1 Cebus imitator
AAACTTTAACAGATTCCCTGAACAACTGTTTAATGTCTTGGGTTTAACTTTCTAATAGTTACAGAGAAACACTACAAAATTTCATCATGAGCAACAGCAAATTTATGACAAAATAGTGTATCATATATATTTCCCCAGCAACAGTGAGAACAGCTTATATGAAAATTTCACTACAGATATTGGTCTCAGTAGTTAGCACATTATTCCAACTGTGTATATGCAGCTTAAGATAAAGCTATTCTCAGAGGCATTCCATGATATTAAAATGTGAGAGTTTGTGAAAATTGTAAAAGCTATGGAATGAAGATTGAGAATACAAATATTTACAATTGTTAGTGTGCACGCCAGCTGTCAAACATATACATATGGAAGTTTAAAAAATAATTGGAAGGGATAAAAGAACAAATACTCTTTTTCCCATTTCATGTAGAAGGCTAGTCTTTCCATTTATCTCCACTGAGTAGATTGTCTAGTCCAGATAGTTGTGCTAGTAGGCATTTGTCTAGCAAAATTGTGTTATTGTTGTACTGGATCGAGTGTAGAAAGTTAGCACCAAGACAAAAGTATGCCAGATCGCAGGGTCATTTATTATGCCGGCGACCACAGAGGACACACGTCTCACCAACCTGTGGCGTCGAAAGGAGGGCGCCAAGACTTTTTATACCCGAAAAACCACCCTGGGCGTGGGGGTGAGGAGCGGGGATGGGAATGAAAAGGTTTCGGACATTCCAAGGGCTAGGGGATTCTGTGATTCACCTCCTGGGTGGAGATGAGGGCAGGGGTCCCCAGACATTCCAAGGGCCAGGGGACTTTTGTCATTCTGTTTGTTACTTCAGTGGTTTACAGAAGTCAAGATAAGCATTTGTTTACACACAATCTTAGTTATCCTGGGCTGCTTATTTTAGTTATTACCGGTAAGCAAAGGCTAGCAATTCTGGCACAATATCACATTCCTCCCTGTTCTTTTAACATGTATTAAATCTTTAATAGGTTTCCTCTTTTTGACACAAGGGCCCATATTTGGATCTCAGAACCATCAATTTGACCGAATCTATTTCTTCCTGGATAAATTTGAGGAGCATGTTTAAAAGGCATGGTCCAAATGTTAACCCTAGGACCATTAGCACCAAGGGTCCTGCTAATCCAGTGAGCAGGAATGTTAGCCAGTGGTTTGGGGGAGGGTCTCGCGTGAAAGAAATGAAAGTCTCTGTTTGCAGTATATCCTGTTATAGTGGAGATAGTTTCACAACCCCATTGGGGGCAAAAGAATTCATTTAAGTCTCCACAGTTCCATCTTTTTGGTGGGGTGGATCCTGGGCACAGGTATAACCCCATGGTCTGGAGTTGTCGCTCTGCCCCTAAACTGCCACACCCAGCTATACCTCCACTTGTCCTGAAATTTAAGTGAGGGCCCAGGAGGACACAGAGGTCCAGGGAGAAGGTAATGGGGGTCTCCGGAGTGTACTCCAGGGTTAGCTTGACTAGGGTGGATCCCTTTCCGGTTAAGGAACTAACATATGCTCCAGTGGAGCCCTCGGTGATGACCCATCGATAGTAGGTGGGTGCCAAGGAGGGTCCCTTTCGGAGGGTGGTTGCAGGAATCAGGGAGATTAGGATGATGACTGAGAACGGCGCAATAGTCTTAGCTTTAGGGGGTCCGTTGAGGATGGAACCGCTTCCCATCCTGCATCCGGGGGGGGGGCAGTCTTGACGTGTGAGTGTTGAATCCAGGCAGTCAGTCCATCCACCTTGATTGCCGTGGGGATGACCAGGATTACAGTGTAGGGTCCTTTCCATTGAGGAGTTAGGATGGAGGCAGTGACTCTCTTCACCAGGACTTCGTCCCCTGGCTGGAAGGGGTGTACCGGCTGGTCAGTGAAATCCACTGGGGTAGGTCGAGTTCCCCTGATGAGCAAGTGCACCTGGGACTGAACAGACTGGAGTGCCTGCAAGGACTTAAGGAGTGTATGGTTATGGACTCCAGCATGTATGGCGTCCGCAAGTCTGGGGAGTAAGGGAGGGGGCCTTCCAAACATAATTTCAAAAGGAGTAAAGCTTTTTTATAGGGAGTACATCGGGTACAGAGGAGAACAAAAGGAAGCAGGTTGACCCAGTTTTCACCGGTTTCTAGAATGAATTTTGTCAAAGTTTCCTTTATGGTCCGGTTCATCCTTTCAACCTGCCCTGAACTCTGGGGGCGATAGGCACAGTGCAGTTTCCAGGATATGCCCAGGGCCTTTGCCAGGCCCTGTGAAACCTGAGCTGTAAATGCAGGGCCATTATCTGATCCCAGTGTCAGGGGCAGGCCAAACCGAGGAACCAGGTCCTGTAACAATTTTTTCGCTACTACCAGTGCGGTTTCTGACCTAGTAGGAAAAGCCTCGACCCATCCAGAGAAAGTGTCTACAAACACAAGGAGGTACTTATAGCTGCACGCTGGGGGCTTTATTTCAGTAAAATCTACCTCCCAGTGTTCCCCTGGGCTAGTACCCCTGAGTCTTATCCCTGCCTAAGTAGACCTACTGCGTCCTGTATTTACCCTGGCACATACTTCACAACGAGTAGTAGTTTCTTTAACAATTTCATGCAAGTGTGGAATGTAGTATCTGGCCCTCAGCAGCTCAGTGAGTTTTGTTTGTCCTAAGTGAGTGGCCTGGTGTGTGTCCTTAACTAGAGCCTGTCCTAGAGCCTCGGGGAGCACAATTCTTGTGTCCGGTAGAGTCCACCATCCTGTGGAATCTTGCCGTCCCCCCTGTTCTTTGGCAAAGTTTTGTTCCTCAGGCGAGTACGTTGGGGTAGGAGGCAGAGTTGGGGCCGGCAGAGTCACAAGAAGAGTCAGAGGTTTTACTGGCCCCAAGGCTGCCTGTCTGGCCTGTAGGTCAGCTGCCCTATTTCCCCTTGCCTCTGGTGAATCTCCCTTCTGGTGTCCTTTGCAGTGTATTAATGCCACTGCCTTGGGCTTCCCATATAGCTTCTAGTAGAGCTAGGATTTCCTCTTTGTTTTTGATGATTTTTCCCTCTGAGGTAAGCAATCCTCTTTCCTTATAAATGGCACCATGCACATGGGCCGTAGCAAAGGCATACCGGCTATCCGTGTAGATGTTAACAATTTTTCCCTCCGCCCAGTCCAAGGCCTTTATTAAAGCTATAAGTTCTGCCTTTTGGGCTGAGGTTCCGTGTGGAAGAGCCTGGGCCCAGATAACCCGCTCTAGAGTGACCACAGCTGCCCCGGCGTACCTGACTCCGTAGACCATGAAACTGCTGCCATCTGTATACAGTACCTCCTCTGGGTTCCGCAGGGGGACGTCGGTGAGATCCGGTCGCGCAGCGTGGAGGACATCTATTGTCTGTTGGCAGTCATGTACGGGCTTCTCGGGCTTACTGTCAGGTAGCAGTGTGGCGGGGTTTAAAACTGGTTTTTGAAAATTTTATGCGGGGCTGCTCCAAAAGTAAGGCCTGGTATTGGACTGTGCGGGCATTAGACATCCATTTTCCCGTAGCTCCACGGAGTAGCAACTCCACTGCGTGGGGTGCCACTAAGTTCAACTCCTGCCCCAAGGTTAGTTTGTCCACCTCTTTGACTAACAGGGCCGTAGCTGCCACTGACGTCAAACAAACTGGCCACCCAGAGGCTACGGGATCAAGTCTTTTTGAAAGGTAGGCAACTGGCTGGGACCAGGGTCTCAATGTCTGGGTGAGCACCCCCTTAGCGACTCCCTGTTTCTCATGTGCAAACAACTGGAAAGGTGTAGAGATGCCTGGCAAGGCCAAGGCTGGGGCTGCAGTCAGGGCAGTCTTGAGCTTGTCAAAAGCCTGTTGCTCCACCTCTGTCCATGTCAAGGGCTGATATCCTCCAGCACAGGCATACAGGGGCTTGGCTATCTCAGCAAATCCCAAAATCCGTAGCCTGCAGCACCCTACTGCCCCAAGGAGTTCTCGAACTTGGCGTTTCGTGGTGGAGGTGGGTATTTGCAGCATGGCTTGGACTCGGCTGGGTGCCAGTGCCCGGTTGACCTTCTCTATAACATAGCCCAGGTAAGTCACTTTTGGCTGGCAGAGTTGGGCCTTTTTAGCTGAGACGCGGTACCCCAAAGTCTGCAGGGTTTCTAATAATGACTGGGTGGTCTCTTTACAGGCCTCCTGGGTTTTTGTAGCCAAGAGTAAGTCATCTACGTATTGGAGTAGGGTACAGTCTGGGAACTCAGCTCGGAAGGCAGCAAGGTCTTGGCTAAGTGCCTCATCAAACAGAGTGGGGGAGTTTTTGAACCCCTGAGGCAGTCTTGTCCAAGTGAGTTGCCCCGAGACTCCAGTATCTGGGTCGATCCATTCAAAAGCAAATATAGGCTGGCTAACGGGGGCTAGTAGGATGCAAAAGAATGCATCCTGAAGATCCAAGACAGTGTAATGGTGGTGTTCTGGGTCCTAAAAACTTAGGAGGGTGTACGGATTTGGAACTGTAGGATGAACAGTTTCTACCCATTTATTCACCTCCCTCAAGTCTTGCACAGACCGATAGTCCCGTGTGCCCGGTTTTAGCACGGGGAGCAAGGGGGTGTTCCAGGGAGACTTACAGGTAGTGAGGAGTCCTCCCTTCCAGAGTCCGGTGATGTGTGGAGCAATTCCTCGCCTGGCTTCCCGGCTCATAGGGTATTGCTTCACCTGGACTGGAGTTGCCGTTGCTAATAGTTGGACCGTGACTGGGGTGCGGTGACTTGCCAGCCCTGGGGGACTTGTTTCAGCCCATACTCCCGGTACACTCTCTTGAAATTTGTGGGGGAAGTCTGGTGCAGGTGGTTGATCCGCCTCTGAGGATAGAGATTCCTGCAAGAGATACTCGTCTGACAGAGCACAGGTGATGAGGATCTGCTGAGGTGGCCCTGTGGCTAAGGGAGGAGGAATTGAGAGGCAAGCT
Source organism: Cebus imitator (assembly GCF_001604975.1). Lineage (NCBI taxonomy): Eukaryota > Metazoa > Chordata > Mammalia > Primates > Cebidae > Cebus > Cebus imitator. The sequence continues at coordinate 3,166,512 of NW_016107525.1, forward strand.
TGACCCTCGCTGAAAGAAATATTTGCTTGCAGTTTGTGGAGCAAGTCCCATCCCAGGAGTGGATATGGACACTCAGGGAGTGGGTGACAGTGCCATTTCCCAGATCAACGAATCAATTTGTGGTCCAGGGGCTAGCTGTGGTTTTTCCTGGAGTGCTGCTATCACTGCCTCAGTAACTCTCTTATTTTGCTTGGCCTCTAAGGTGTCTCTATTGTTAAAGACTTTTTGGGCAATTTTTAACAACTGAGTTAAATTCATTCTCTGGAACCTCTCTAATTTTTGCAATTTTCTTTTGATGTCTGGGGCAGACTGGGAAACAAAA
>NW_016107525.1:3167843-3182671 GCF_001604975.1 Cebus imitator
GGCTAACGTGACCTGAAGTCTAGCCTGTTTTATGCAGCGCTTTAGCCATGGGGGAGGCCATTGGACTAAACCCAACCATTGGTTAATGTATGGAAACTGCTCAGAGTATCCAGGAGTTTCTGCAACCATTTTCACACAGCCTGGGTAATTTTTTGGGGGGTCATAGGTCCCAGTATCTGGCCACCTAATTCCAAAAGACAGCCATTTAAGCTCACACAAAGAGTGGAGTTTTCCAGGGGTTAATTTCACCCCATATTGGCCTGAGAATCCAACCTTGAAGTTGGCCGTCATACATTGGAGTGGGGTACAAGGCCGGGAGCTAGACCCATTTGTGGGTTTTTTTGTTTTGTTTTGTTTTTTTATGCCAAATTTTCCTCAAGAGAATTCACTAATTTAAAACTGATTTCCCTAATTTAAAACTGGCTTCACAGAGGATTTCAACCAATAACCTTGCAGTTGCAGGCCCCACACCTTAACGACTGTGCTAACAAGCCACTTTTGTTACAAAAATTATAAAGCTTTTCTTAAAGCCACATTCTGGATGCAAATGCTGCACCCTGAGGCAGTGTGGCCTGCCTCAAAGCTGGGCGGGGCTGACTGCCGGCAGAGAAAGGAAAAAAACGCTCTTAGTGTCAGTTTAAAACTGAACTTGTTGGCGGCGAGTTCTCCACCCCTGCAGCTTCTGGTCCCCTTCTCTCTCTCTCTCTCTCCCCTCTGTCTACTTTCTTCTCTACTTTCTCTCTTTCTCTTCCTGTGGTAAAGCCAATTTTGGAAAGCCTCAAATCTAAAATTTGGCTCTCTTTAAAGCAGGTTTTAGCAGGGCCTCTGCAGCCAGGTCCTGCAAGGACCAGACAACTGGATTTTAGGGTTTATTCCTAGTCCTAGTCAGAGGAACAGGGGGTAGGGGCCAAGGTAAGGTAGTGGTCTTTTTCTCCTGCAAACCACAGCTGGTGAGAATAAGCACTATGGAGGTTTAGCGCTGCCCGGGCATAATCCTCCCCCTTATACATTTTTAATGGCCAGTTGCTTTGGAAAGGTCGGGAAGTAACAAACAGGTGGACTAAGATGTGTGTTTTGTACCCACCACACCCGGTAGAGTGTGCAGAAGTGCTGCCAGTCAGTTTTTACTGGGGCTTTGACATCCTACCTCCCAACATCCAGGATAGTGCCAATATGCCTCTTTGTGATGCACCGTCGGGTACTGCCCATAACAACATTGGACACTTTTCTGGCAGAATAGGTAGTTACCAATTTTCCATCCCAGCCTAAGAAAGAGCACCCGTAAACTCTGATCTAGGGTTTTGTTCCACACAAGCTCCAAAGAAACTACCTCCAAGGTGTCGAGGGCACAATGGCCTTCCCGACATAGAATCTGACCCAGCACGGGCAAAATTACTCTTTTCCCGGTGGAGGTGGCTGGGAGAATTTACAGGCCACAATGACCAAAACAAGGAAGAGAATAAAGGCAACTAGAGTTAAGACTATCTGCCACATGGCAAAGGAAAAAAGAGTGAGGCCTCAGTTATAGAAGAAGAAGAAGATGAGGAAGAAAGAGAAAAGAGTAATTTCTGCTGAGGTGTAATCAATAAAAGTTCCCTGCATCCAGTGGTTCGTCAACCACTGTAAGATATCTCCTACCTCAAGGGAAGATGGCCTCAACCAGTGTATGTCTGCTAGCAGGAGTCTAATAAACCTGAAAAATTTACAGACGAGACAGGACCACATACAAGAGTGACAGACAAAGGGTGGGTGCCCCCCAGATGGGAGACTAGTCAGATGCCTGCCCGGCCACTTTCTTGGAAGAATTTTCAGGGGCATCTTGGCTAAGGTGTACCCGTATAATCCCCGGGCTTGGTCACCTCAGGATGGAAGTCCAAGTAGGACAGCTCTGAGGTGAATCACCGTTATGCCCTATGATGCCCCAGTGGAACCGCGAGTGAAGGCCCACACAAGCCCCGTAGCCTTTCAGCCGTGGGACTACATATATACACACTCACTCTCTCACTCACACAGAGGTTACGGAAAACAACCGAACGCTGCCACCCATTATGCCAGCTACCAGAAGGCGAACGCTGGTACCCACTATGCCAGCTACCAGAAGGTGAATGTTGGTACCCACTGCACCAGCTACCAGAGGGCTGCCAACCACTATGACAGCCACCAGAAGGCAAACGCTGGTACCCCCTGCACCAGCTACCAGAAGCCTCAAGCGACGTCTCAGTGAGGCTTGCCAGGTCAGAGTTGCAATGACTCGTCAGTCCCCCAACTCAGGCCCTTCCTTTGAACTAGTTCCCAGACCAGACTTAGCTCCGGAGGTTTTTTTTTTAGGACCCTGAGGAATTTCGGGTGAATGTCGGCCGAGAGGTCACTTATCCTCCACGGTGGCACTCCGAGGCCCTGGGAAAGAACAGGGGGCACCTCCCCAGAGGCCCCCAAGGTGGGAGTGGCCGCCCGGGCAAGACTCTGATATGGCTTTTGTCTGGTGATAACAAAAAGAGAATATCTCACTGGGGACCTCCAAATGTTGTACTGGATCGGGCGTAGAAAGTTAGCACCAAGACAAAAGTATGCCAGATTGCAGGGTCATTTATTATGCCGGCGACCACAGAGGACTCACATCTCTCCAACCTGTGGCATCGAAAGGAGGGCGCCAAGACTTTTTATACCCGAAAAACCACCTTGGGAGTGGGGTTGAGGAGCGGGGATGGGGATGAAAAGGTTTTGGACATTCCAAGGGCTAGGGGATTCTGTGATTCACCTCCTGGGTGGAGACGAGGGCAGGGGTCTCCGGACATTCCAAGGGCCAGGGGACTTTTGTCATTCTGTTTGTTACTTCAGTGGTTTACAGAAGTCAAGATAAGCATTTGTTTACACACAGATCTTAGTTATCCTGGGCTGCTTATTTTAGTTATTACCGGTAAGCAAAGGCTAGCAATTCTGGCACAATATCACATTATATTCAGAATAAAAATAAAAGAGAAAACAAATATCTATTGAATTTCTTATTGGCCAGGTTGGGAAGATAGGATATATTTGAAAAAAAAAAAAAAAAAACATGTAAGAATATAATATATGCATGAACAGTCTTCAATGGTATCTTAATATTTTTATGTTAATGATTTTGATAGGACATATTTAGTGTCTTAGCAAATAAGCAATATTTTTGTGACTTTATTGAGAAAAAAATTATCACAGCAGTGACAGGTAATAAATGAGGGAGAGAAAATCAATAATCTATTCGTAAAAGCATCTCTATTAGTGGGAAAAGGTATGTAACTTGGATGACATTCCAGACTTACTATTAACAACTATTCTGTTTTTAGTTCATATTCTGTGACAGAAAATCCACAATATTGTCTTATATAATGGTAAATAAAAAAGTATTCATTGGTACTTGTTAAAGCATGGTAAGGAAGGCTTTATTCTGGACCATAGCAATAGGTATAGGGACCACTGGAATGGGGTCTTGCGGTAGGGAGAGAGATTGGGCTCAACTCTGAATGCAGCATGGGAAAGTGGGAATTTATAGCCACGGTGCAGGGAGGGGTTCAGTGAATGGGAAATTACTATGAGGAAACATCAGAGGTAGGGGGGATTCTGGCTAAACTGACCTAATAGGAATTTTGCTGAAGACAGGCCAGGAAAATCAGACATCACCTAAGGGATGGTGGAGGATGAGGAACTGGATCAATTGTCGGGGTGATCAGAAATTGAAGGTGAGGGGTTCTTGCTAAGCTGACTTAAAAGGGTGTTTTGCTAAAACTGGATTTTACAAGTAAGTATAGATGGGCCTAGGAAGAAGTTCAGAACCCTGACTAAAACCTGATCATGCAAAGAATTTTTGTCGGTAACCATCAAAATATGCCAGTGAGGTGTTATTTTTGTTATTTTTGTCGTGATCTCCAATTTACAAACACTGCTACAGAAGTTCTGAGAGGTAACATGATTCACCCAACTCAAGCTAAAAGAAAGTACTAAACTTTTTCCTTAATGATGAAGTGTAAATCTGGGAAGTAGGTATAATCCAGGGTTATTTCACTGAAGGAACAGGGAGAGAGCTGGGAGAGAGCATTATTTTGAATGTTTCCACTGTTTAAGAGAAATAGGACAAAAGTGTTAGCCATCTTCTCAGGAAACGTTTATCAGAAATGAAACAAAACTAGTAAAATTCCTGGACTGGTAATTTGCCATATAAGCAAACATAGATAAGAAGGAAAAGTCCATCCTTGGATTGCTGATCACCATAAAATATTTTTAAAGAAATGAAAATAGAAATATTAATGCCTTTTCCAAGATAGATTGAGATGGTCAGAGATGGTTTGTTTGCTAAAGGTGCAGAGCCACCAATTATCTCCAGTGGTTTTTACCAGCTGCAGGTATTTAGTTTGTGTCACCTAAATGTGACTATTTGTCAATACACTCACAGAGAAATAAGACTTCTTTATTGCTGTGCCTGGCCGCTACTTACAAAAGGCAATCAGTTGACATTCAAAGAGTGTTATATGTATTCCATCTCATTTAACGGAAATGGCATTTTTCCCTTTGTGTTTCTTATTTAAAATTGCAAACATCAGCTTTGGGTATGCATCTGTAGTACACAAGATAATTTCCACCAGATAATGTGGATGTTTGATTTTATTTAGTCAAATTGGATCTAGTAATTAGTACTGTTGTAAAATTCTGCTACGTATGGAAAACAATCTATGGGGAGGGGCTATATGAGGCCGTTGCTTTACCCTTGGCTCTCTTGCTAATATTTTTGTTTGAAGAGTTATTTCACTAATTTTGCAAAATCCTTGCATGTTCGCTTTAGTACAGTAAGCATATTTTAAGTTGAAATTTAAAAATGTTACAAAAGCAAAATTGACCACCTTTATCTATCTCCTTACCTCTACATTTTAGATGATTTCTGATGAGCATATTGGTAAACTAGGATGCTGCAGAATTCCTAATTCTCACCCAAATAAGTCCATGAGATAAATGTGATCAAATTTAATAATCCAACTTTAATCATGCACTTATGCCCCAACTTATTTGTAAAATTAATAAATGTGTTCATTATTGTATAGCATGTTCAAAGCTGAGAGTTCAAGAACTGTTAAAGTAATCTAGTTACAAAGGAGGAATTTAAGGCCTAGAGAAATGATCTACCCATGATAACAGCTTGTTTGGGGCAGAACTAGAACTAAAACAGCAAATTCTTTTCTGAATTCAGAATGTTTTCTGCTATGTTGTATCTCTTCAACTTTATCTGAAGATATGGGAAGCAGAAAATTTTCTCTTTTCTTTGTACTACTCATACTTTAAAGAACTACATTCATAAAAATATTTTCTGAAAAATATGATTTAGGAGATTACTTCCCTGCAATTAAGTGTACAAACTCATTACTTGTGCTAAGGAAAATGTGTGATGAAAATGTATTACTCAAATTTTATTATAAACATTCTTTCTTCAATTATAATACCCTTCTGTGGGCTAGGGGACACTTCTATATATTTATTTAATTCAATTTTGTTAATTCAACTTAAAATTTAGTTACTCAAGTTCTGATTTAGAAAGATTTGAGAGAAAAATACCTAGTGTTTTTTCTTTAAATCTGTGGAGCAAAACAATGATCATCAACAAAAAGCCTACATTATTTATAGAGCACAATGTCCCATTTTGGAAGGGAATGAGAACTATCATAGCAAGAGAAAAAAACTTTTGTTTTCTGATATTGAATGATAATATTAAATAATATCCTTTGTTTTTCTTAATCTTGTGTCATTTTGTAGATACATCACAGTGTTACTATACACTGTAATAATATAATATGCCACAGGATGTCATTCCCATTTGGATACTTCTTACATAAGTATAAACAAATTATAGCTTTATAAATATGGATGATTGCTGTAGAAAATAGGTAGTTTAGAATTTGGCTTTTGTTGTTTCATAGCATTTTAAATATACACATATAAGGCATTTCTCTCATTAAAAGCTGTCTTGCTTAGCTCTACAGACACTTTTCCGTGAAATACACTTTTCTATCTTCTCTTCTCCCTCTTTCACTTTCCTTTCTCTTTAGTCTTCACCAGTATATGTCAGTGTTTATGTGTTTCCATAGTCAGTCCTATTTGACTCCCTTTACTTCCTTCCTTTGACATTTCCTGATTGAAGATCCTAGATGCTGCAGTGATTAAAGGCTCTGAATTCACAGGATGGCTAAGATAGATAGGCTTATCACAGATTAGCAGTGAAGCCAGCTACACATTCTTAGTGCCTCTGAAGTAGAAATGGCTTCATAGTTTGGTAACCCAGTCTTCCTTTGAAACAGGTGCCCTTAATTTTTCTTCACTAAGTGCAGTATGGTTTTATTGATATGGCTTAAATTTCTTTGATTCAGATTTCTAACAGGGAAATCCCAGGGTTTTCTGGATTCAAATGGGAAAGAGGAATAGGGAGATAGAAACTGAGATCTTTAAGGAAGAATTGGCAGACACACAGAAGAGAACCTTCCTATCAACCAAAAAGAGTTTCTGAATTAGTTGATAGACTAGTAAATAGAGGCAAGAGAAATTTCAGGTAAGACATACATCTTTGATGGTAGGCTTGATAACATTACCACTTATTTCAGATCTCTTACCTTATAGATAAAGGAACCCAAAACTGAAGGTCGATTGACTTGATCATTAAGAATAGGAATGGGCTTGAGTATCTTTCAGTAAACATCTTAATCTGAACCTTCTCTATCCAGAAAAGCTGTAGCACTTTACCAATCCACCATTGAATAGTCTCAGATACGGCTCTTCTTTCTTAAAGAAAGATAGCTTTGTATCTTTATTTCAACCTACACATAAAGATGAAATTTATTAACAAAGAAAATATCCCAGAGCGGATTGCATGTAGCTTTACAAAACATTCATTTCCTTACTCCTTGTAAATAAAATCCATGTTAACAGAAGCTCTTTCTTTTAGACTTGCGTTCCTCAGAAAATTGTCCCAATTTATTAAAATAAATTTATAGATAATCTTTGAGGTATAAAGTTTGGCATTTAAAATACTCATAAACACTGTACTGCATTGTTATCTTACAAATGAACCAATAATGGGCTTGTGAAAAATTATGAAATTTATCACAAGTTAGGGTTCCGATGACAACATACAGGGAACATAGAAGCTAAGATGTCCTTGTTCCTTTTTAAATATGTACTATTGATGTACTGTTTATTGACCATGCTTTGTGTATCGTTTTCTAAGCAATTATATTACTAATCATTGTGTTTTATATAGCAGAACTGACCTATTCATAAGCATTTTCAGGAAAATAAAGACAACTTCCATGATAGTTAAATCTATATAAGCATAATTAAAGTGATTTAAATCTAATTTGTCTTCAAATTGCCATAAATTGTATACATCTTTCCACTGTATTGTTATTGACTGGAAATGTAACTCATAGATGGCATTCACACCCTTAAATTGCCATAATCAAATCTGCTCTTTACTCATGATAGTTTGTAATTTTTCTCTGAATATTGCTTGCCTTTATTACCAAAGTGAAACTGAATGCAAACCATGCAAGTAAATAAATCAAGTTATATATATATCTCCCTAATATTATGTGAGCCTCAAGTTCCTAGAAAAGCCTGCTCATTTAAACCATATTTTTTTGCCAGGTGAGGTGGCTCATACCTGTCATCCCAGCACTTTGGGAGGCTGAGGCGGGTGGTCACCTGAGGTTAGGAGTTCGAAATCAGCCTGGCCAACAAGCTGAAACTCTGTCTCTACTAAAAAAACAAAATTAGGCTGGTGTGGTGGCACATGCCTGTAATCCCAGCTACTTGGGAGGCTGAGGCAGGAGAAACACTTGAACCAGGGAAGCAGAGGTTGCAGTGAGCCAAGACCACGCCACTGTACTCTAACCTGAGCAAGAAGAGTGAAACTCAGTCTAAAAAAAAAAAAAAACACACACCACGCATTTTTATTTTTTTTGCTCTCCTTCAAATTAAGATCCCTTTTCGGCCACATTTTCTTCTCTCTTTATATTGTCTCCCTGGTAGAGATTACATTTACCACGCAGCATTATTAATTTTCACATGCCTACCTCTCCAAATAGATTGTGGCATCTAGTTTGTTCTAATTAGTTACTGCTGCATAAAAATATTTCAAAACTTAATGGTTTATAATAATCTAAAACAATAACAACATAATTCTTATTAGTAGTTGCAATAAGTATAGTATATTTTATGAATTTGTGGGTCAGAAACTTTCCAAGAGCTTAACCAGGTAGTTCAACTCTGACCTATATGGCACAAGTCTGGATAGCCAGTACTGGAGGATCTACTTACGAGGTGGCTTCTTCATACAAATATCTAGTGTCTTGGTGCTTCATGGCTTCTCTTTCTTCAAAAGGTGTCTACGTTTTAGGACTTTTCCATGTGACCTTGGGCTTCTCACAGAATGACAATAATCAGATGTCTTACATGGCAGCTGACTTTTCCCAGAGCAAGTGTTCCCAGAAGCCCACACGGAAGTTTCAAGACTTTCTATGACCCAGCCTCAGAATTCTTAGAACATTATTTTCCCCCACTTTCAATTGTTAAAGGAAGTTAAGAAGCCAGTCTCTGTGTAAGAGAAGGGGAGGAACAACAGAAGGGGAAGAATGAAGGCATGGTATACACATACAGGGAGGGAAGAAATTAATTATGGCCAACTTGGAGACTAGCTCCCATACATCTCCAAGCTTTTGAGGGTGAAATTGTGTGTCTCATTCATCTTTGTTTCTTCAGTCCTTTGCAGAGTGGATGGCATATAATTGGGCTTAGTAAATGAATACGTTCTTACATCTAAACAGAAGATCCAATATCTCTCCTAAATAGAGCTACTGAATTTACAATTGCCTGTTAAACACCTTTATCTGGTATCTCTCTGCTGATATTTCAAATTCTATGTGTCCAAAGCAAATCACCATGGCATGTGTATACCTATGTAACAAACTTACATGATCTGCATATGTACCCCAGAACTTAAAGTATAATAATAAATAAATTTAAAAGAAAAGCCTCTCTCTAGACTTCCTTAACCTTACCAACCCTCCAGTCAAGGTGGCTCAACAGCTAAGAAGGCTTGAGTTCACCATCTTTAAAACTTTGTACTTTCATCAACTTATTTTGTTGATTAGATTTTTCTCTCATCTGTGTGCTCCTTTCCATTCCCATGGCTACCATAGTAATTGAGGCCCTTGTAACTTCTCTTTTGAACTATTATGATAACCCTCTAATTGTTTGCTTTTTCCCCCACCCCTGACTGATCTAATTTATCTTATGAATACTGCCCATTAAATTTTTCTTGTAAACAGCTCTGATCACATCACCCCTCAACCCCATGTTATTGTGAGTGAAATGCTGTTTGGTAGCTGGTCGCTCATGCTTGTGATTTTTTTGTTCTCTAAATTGGGGTTTCAGTACCAGAGTGGCTGGCAGCCCTGCCCTAACAGAATATAAAGGGAAGCTGGACATGTGTCATTTTGAGATCGGGTTGTGGGACGCCAGGGATGCTCAGATCCCTGATAGGATGTTTTCTTCCAGGCTCTTGGTCCCTCCCTCACCCAAGAATGGGAAAGAGGACCCTGCCAGACGTGCTGACCTTGTGTAAGTAAATAGCAGACCCCAAAGAGTTTTGCAGAAAATGATTTATTTAGGCAGAAAGAGAGAAAAAGGACAAAGAATTAGTTAGAGAGCAAGCTCTCATGCTGTTGTGAGAGGGGATCCAGAAATGGAGTCCACACAGATGTGGGGGAAGGGGACTTTTAACCTGGGAGATATTCCCGCCCCATTCGAGTTTTCTATCCTATGAAAGGAGTTCCTTTAAACGTCTGCTGGGTTGATTGATCTTTGATTTGTGACATCTGATTTGTTGTTTGGCCCACAGTCCTCCAATAGCTTCTCCTGGGCTTTTCTAAACAAAGGAAACTCACCTGGGCAGTCTATCTTCCCACTTGCATGAAAGTTAAACAAAGACCTCTAAGCTCCTGGTTGGAGAAGTGAAAGAAGGCAGGTTGGGCATGTCACTGGGAAGTTCTTGCCGTTGAAACCATGCCCTCTTGTGGACCTGAGGAGAGAACACATTCCCTCAGTTTATAGAGTGCCTCTGACAGGATACTTCTTTTACCTGGCAAATGGCCTAATGCCTGACTAGGAGGTCTCTCATATGGAAAGCTTGTTTATACTAGCAGATGCCCCCATGGCTATTATTTGACCTGTGTCCAGCTTATGCCTGCCTATCTATCTATCGCTTTGATGCTGGGAGCCAGATCTTGTATTCCCTCAGAGGCCTGGGGAAAACCAGGCCTGTGGCAGCCCCTGGTTCTTCTGATGGAAGGTGAAAATTCAGTGCACCACCACAATAGGAATTAAGTTCAAAGCTTTTTACAAATAGATTCTCAGCAGGGAGGGCGTATGGAGTTGGGTGGGCAGTTCTCTGTCCCTGGGTCATACAAGGCAGGAATGAAGAGTCAGGCAGAGAGAGGGAGAGAGCACATGGCCAAATAGTAGTATATATAAGGAAACAGGGTTGGGGTCACTTTAAGTTTGTAGGCAAATGCATGAATGATCTGTTTTAAAGGAAGCAGTGGTAGGAAAGCTGGGAGTCTAGTCTGCTAGGTAGGAGAGATGCCTCTAAATTCTTATCTCTGGCCACCAGCTTGAGCCATTTGTATGTGAAGTAGAACTGGAAACTGTGTCAAGGGTGACTAAGCCCTGCTCCTGGTAAAATATGATAGTTAAACCTGAATTCAAAATCGATGTTGAAGTAACATAAAATTATAAGAACTCACTAAACCCTTCAGCTAGTAATTAGTGAAGGCCACTAACTTGGTTATCTCTGATAACTAATGCTCATTATTGTATTAATATCATAATATATAACCTTTATTATATGGGAAGGGCATAACCTAAAAGGATACATCTTTATTGGTGATAATTTCTAGTATCTGGTAGCATGTTGTGTATAAGTAGACTGGATTTAAATTCTAGCCCTATCATACACTAGGTATCACTTTTCACCTCTGAGTCTCAATTTCCTCATCTAAAAAATAAGGACAATAATGCCAATCTTAGAATATTCATATGGAGGGTAATTAGATAATGCATATAAACCACTCACTGGAGCTACAGAATAAGTACATTTCTAATAAATGTTAGTTCTCATTCAGACTAGTTGAAAATATATTTGGGGGCCTGCTCCACAAATTACTAGCTGAGCCCTTAGGGAAGTTATTTATGTCCTGAGTTTTAAGCTTCATCTGTAAAATGTGGGGACTGAATACGAAAATAGATATAAAGACAATAGAATAGTGCCTTATATATAGCAAGCATTCCAGAAATGTTACTGAAATCAGTGTCTCAGAAGTTAAGATTGAACTGTGCACATTTTGTCTGCCTTCTGTTTTATATATGCAATCTTTGTAATTTACCATCAAGATCAAAATCTTGTATACTTGCATCAGTGCTTTGAAAGATGTTATCACAGTGAGAAATGACTACAGATAATGAAAAATACCACTTCTACAAGCATATGTTTTTACCTTTCAGCATACATAGTAAATATAATGGTTTATTTCCCTTACTCTTTGGTATATAGATCTGAAGTCTCCTAAGCTCTTATTTAAGGTTAACTTCTACTTACTCTTTGTGAGAACAGTCAATTAAGAATGACTGGGCTGAGCATGGTGGCTCATGCCTGTAATCCTAGCACTTTGGAAGGGCGTGACGGAAGGATCAGTTGAGGTCAGGAGTTCAAAACCAACCTGGCCAACGTGGTCAAACCCTGTCTCTACTAAAAATACAAAAATTAGCAGGGTGTGGTGGAATACATCTGTAATCCAAGCTACACTGGAGTCTGAGGCCTGAGAATCACTTGAAATCAGGAGGTCCATGAACCCGGGAGGAGGTAGAGGTTGCAGTGAGCCAAGAGTGTGCCACTGTACTCCAGCCTGGACAACAAAGCAAGACTCTATCTCAAAAAAAAAAAAAAGAGGAAAAGTAGAGAAAAGTCAGAGAATGGTTAAGACTTTACATAATCCTGGGAAAACCCTCTAAACTTTTTAAGTTCATTAGTGTTACTTAAAAACTAGTGACATTTGTTAGGTTGAATCTCGGAGAAAAACATTTTTGCTTTGGCTGCTTTGTTTGGAGGTTTTCATGATGATAGCAAGGTTTCATCGTGGTGGTTGTTACTATCCTTGCTATTATCCATTTCTGTGCTTCTGGATGATTCCAGAACAATGCTCACTGGGGCCCAGAAAATATACCTCCCTCTCATATGCTACAAGGAACTTCATTACCATGCAAATGATACAGAATACCTTTTTGATTTTTTCAGAAGATGTACTGAGATTCCTTTGTATTTCATTTTGAAAATATCAAAATAACATTTCCATCAAAAGTAATCAAAGTGGGCCAGGCAGTTTGGCTGACGCCTGTAATCCCAGCATTTTAAGAGACTGAGGTGAGTGGATCACCTGAGGTCAGGAGTTTGAGACCAGCCTGCTCAACACAGCAAAACCTGTCTCTACTAAAAATACAAAATTTAGCCAGACGTGGTGGCACACACCTGTAATCCCAGTTAATTGGGAGGCTGAGACAGGAGAATCTCTTGAACCCGGGAGATGAAAGTTGCAGTGAGCCAAGATCATGCCATTGCACCCCAGCCTGAGTAACAGAGCAAAACTCCATCTCAAAAAAAAAAGTAATCAAAGTTATATTTTTCTTTCTGACTCCCCCTTTTCACCTGCAACATCTTATACTTCTAGCCCAAGCCACTCTCTTTATTTGCCTTCATACTTCTTCATTAGTGCCTTTCTGGCCATCCTCTGTACCTTCAGTGCACTTTGTCCCTTTCATCCTTAGGACCTTTGTAAATGCTGCTCCCTCCGCTGGCAATATGTTTTCCCTCTTTATCTAGCTAATATCTTCTCTTCCTTTTTGTTTCAACTTGAATGTCACTTTCTTAGAGAGGCCTTTTTTGAACCTTCAGAATGGATAAAAATTCTCAGTTATTTACTCACCCAGATAGCTTTATTTTCCCTCATAAACCAAAATAGTAACTATTTTGCTCTTTGTGCGAATCATGGTCTAAGGTCTTTCTCCCCAACTACAGTATCAATTTCAGAAAAGCTGAAACTCTCAACTGTCATAGTCATGAGTTTATCCTAGGCAGCTGCCATGAGGCCTGCCACTGTGAAGGTTTTCAATAAGTATTTGTTAAATGAATGAATGAGGCATTGGAACAACTGCAATTCACTCCACTGTCCTTAGGTTTACACTCAAGGTGTCTGCTGTTTCCAAAAGTACAAATATAATTTATATTAAGGCTACTGCCTTAATGAGAGATTTTCTGTCATCCTCTGTGCTTATGTGGTAAAGCCTTAATTTCACATTCATGTGATGTGGGCAAATGTAAGTAAGTAGAAGGGATGAATAATATATTTACTTTATAACAGAACCAACTTTATGAAAGTGTTTAAAACATTGAAGACCTTTTGTTCCCATTCAGCTTAGGCCTAGTTCTCATCTAGTGTAATTTATTTTCTCAGTATATTAATTAAATTTGCAGCAATAAGAAATGGGAAGACACCTAATATTAAAAAACAAAAAAACACAGAAAGAATTTGCCTTATTATCATGTATTCTTCCAGCATGGTTATGCAATGCATATTAAGACATTGAAAACTCTTACTGACCTAAGATATTAGCAGGTAGTATGAAAAAAACTAACAAGTGGTAGGTACAAGAAATAAAAGCATAGAATTTGGAATCAGATGTGAGTTTCAACAAAGATCCTTCACTCGTTTGACTTGGGGAAAGTTACTTAACTTCTGAACCTTAGTTTCTACATTTATAAATTGGTTTATTAATATTTGCCTTGCCTATCAATTGTGGAAAGCACAGAGATTATATGAAAAAGAATCTGGTATTTTATATGATAGCCTGTAGCTCTTATTATTACAAATGAGAAGCGAGTGGAAAAGAAAAAAAATAGGACAGATACTAAACAAAAGAGAAGGATGAAAGAAAGCGGTGTATTAGGTTAGGAACAGGGCTGGCTGGATGAGTTGAGTAAGCACTTACTGAAGTAGGAGGAGGCACAACGCATTAAACTATAACAACAAGTTAAACCATGTTAAATAAAGTTTAGCCTAGAGCTGCCTCCTAATATATTTTAAGTTTGGCCTAAAGGTTTCTCTGTACATTGTGAACTATAACCTAAATGAAGTGATAAAGTCTGCAGACTACTCTTGTTCCAGTCACTGAAGTTTTGGCCAATCAGAAGTGGCCAAATGTTCAAACTGTGTGCAAATAAGGAAAAAACAGAGCTGTAACCAGTCTGACTGTTTCTGTACCTCACTTCCATTTTCTGTGCCTCACTTTCCTTTTTCTGTCCATAAATCATCTTCCATCACGTGCCTGTGCTGGAGTCTCTGAGCCTACTCTGACTCAAGAGGCTGCCCAATTCATGAATCTTTCTTTGCTCAATTAAACACTGTTGAGGCTTGGTGTGGTAGCTCACGCCTGTAATCCCAGCACTTTGGGAGGCGGAAGTGGGGTGGATCACGAGGTCAAGAGATCGAGACCTTCTTGGCCAACATGGTGAAACCCCATCTGTACTAAAAATACAAAAAATTAGCCGGGCCTGTTGGCGAATGCCTGTAATCCCAGCTTCTCAGGAGGCTGAGGCAGGAGAATCCCTTGAACCTGGGAGGCAGAGGCTGTAGGGAGCTGAGATTGTGCCATTGCACTCCAGCCTGAGCAACAAGAGCAAAACTCCATCTAAAAAAAACAAAATA
>NW_016107525.1:3182681-3185356 GCF_001604975.1 Cebus imitator
AAAAAAAAAAAAAAAAAAAGTCGAATTTAATTTGGTTAACATTTGTTAACAACTATAACAGGTTAAACGAGAGTAAGTTTATAAAGGCCAGTGTTATGGCTTACTTGTTCCTCCTCCAATTTCATATGCTGAAGCCCTAACCCCCAGGACCTAAAAATATGACTGTATTTGGAGAAAGGACTTTTAAAGAGGTTATAAAGTTAATGTAGAGTTATTAGGTGGGCCCTAATTCAATCTAACTGATTCTTTAGAGGAAGAGTTTATGACACACAAAAATATAGAGGGACAACCATGTGAGGATACAGAGAGAAGATGGCTATCTGCAAGCCAAAGAGAAAGACCTTGCAATGAAATTAACCCTGCTGATACCTGAATCTTGGACTTCCAGCCTCTAGAATTGTGAGGAAATAAATTTCTGCTGTTTAAGGTACCTAGTTGTGATATTTATTATGGCAGCCCTAGCAAACTAATACAACTACAGAGGCAGCTCGATTTGTAAAAGGAACCCATGAGAGATAACATAAGTAAAAATATCTATTATAGTGCTTAGTTAATGAGAAGTGCTCCATACATACAAATTGCATCATTTGACAAACAGTTCTAAAGAAAAGCATTATAGGTTGAGCATCAGGAGACCTGACTCTTATTCTCTGTTGTGTTGCTAACTAGCCTTAGGACCTTCATTACCCTGGGCTATATAGAAAGAAGAATTTAAAGTAAATAAATTTTACTTTTCCATAGAGTTCAAGGATTTAATTGTTGGAAAAGCCCCATGTTCTAAAAGTGTTACCAGTAGAGATGGAACTTGAATTCTGATCTTCAGATTCTCAGAACAGTGTTTTTCTTTTTTGCTGGAAATTTTCTACAACCATCGAATGCAATTTTTGAGTCAATGTCTCACTCCCTCACCCAGGCTGGAGTGCAATGGTATGGCCATAGCTCACTGTAACCTTGAACACCCGGGCTCAAGCGATGAAATGTGTTTTTAAAACTTAGGAATCAGAGGAAGATATTCCTGCCCTTTTTTACATTAAAAATGTTCAATAGCAGAAATTTTCTATTGTGTTTGCCATAGAAGTCCTCTGATTTTAATGAATACGGTGTTGAAATGTTTGATTGTGCTGCATTAAAAATTGCTTTAAAGAAAGCGAATTTAAAATAAGTCAACATGTAAAAGAACAAGCCACAGGCAAGTCCGCTTTATGATTATGAAATTTATCTTCTGTAATCTCATAGCCAAAAGAAAGAAAAAAAAAGAAGTCACTGCTTTGGCCTACTGCTAGTCTGGTCAGAAGCCACTGTTTATATTTTGATTAATGTTCTCTTGGTGATAAGGCCTAAAAGTCCAGCCCATGTGCTGCTGCAAGATAAATAGTAGCCTTGTGAGTTTATGAAAGGAAAGGTAATATTTTCTTTGATTCTACAATTTCTTCATATAAAATAGGTCTATATAGTAATGACAAAAATTATATTTAATACAATGTAGTTAGGAATAGTACTTAACCTCTCCTTTAGAAGCTAACAAAAGATAAATACTACACACATGACACCGAAATTTACCAACTTGATTATAAACTGGAAATATGGAATAATCTGACATGCTTTATAACTTTTACTCTGCATTGTGTGAGCCTGATTAAATCTGAACTTGATGTCTTCAGAATGGGACAAGCCATTGTACATCTTCGATTATATTGCTTTTTCAATTTATGATAACAATTGGTAATGGTTACCTAAAACTGGTTATTATCTAGTCACCACTCTAAATCATTTACTTGCATTAATCTTTGTGACAAACTTATGAAGAAAAGGTCACTATCATTTCTATTTTGCAGATTAGAAAACTGAAGTTTATAGAGGTATAAGACTAGCTCAAAGCCACAAAGCTTCCAGTGGCACCGTTGAGATTTGAATCCAGACAAGATGACTCTAGAATCCATGCATGTACTTAGTTTGCAAACTGCCTTCTGAAGGAAACACCCCTAAATTACCAGTATCCCACATGCAGTAGCTCGGCCTTTAATCTACCTCTTTGATTTTACTTCCTCCAGACTTGATAAATCTCCAGACAAGGAATATATTCAGATTTATCTTTGAATAATCAGGTGTGAGGAAGGAAACAACACTTTTTACTTCCTAATAACTTGAAGAAAAATCCTTCACAACTTATATGTGGACATCAAATATAAATTGCCAGTACTTCCAATTAGCCTCAGCTCCAGCTGGTCTCCTCTATTGCACAGATTAAGATCTGAGCCCAGATTTCATGTCAGAAAAGCAGAAGATTTTAGCTGATGTCCACTTTAACTGAGAGTGTGGTTATCTTGTTGCATTTGGTTTCCTGTTGGAAATAACCTTAACATAACGTCTTTGAAAATTTCAGAGGTGGGGAAGTCACATGTATCAAAATGTACATTGTTGGTTTCATTAGATATAAGTCCTTTAAGTTTATTAAATGGTTTATTTTCCCAAGAAGATTTCTATCAGCAGAGTGTTATGAAAACTTGCATTAAATATTTTATGAAATGTATGATTTTATTAATTGTATTACATACCTGTCAGGATTTTCTTGCTTTAAATTATGTTTCAAAAATGAAAAAAGATACACTGAATCTACAAAATAATTGAATATTTCAAGGAAGCTGGATGACTTTTTTTAGATACATATAAACAGA
>NW_016107525.1:3185456-3199887 GCF_001604975.1 Cebus imitator
TTACCAAATTTTGGCATAAGGTATTTTGGTCAATTACTTTGTGCTTGCTGAGCCTTATCAGGGCAAACATCTGGATTTCTGGGGAAAATGAATGAATAGCCCATTATTCAGTATTATTTTCTTGATAGCCACTATTGGCCCCTGCCAGTGTCACATTCTTCTAACTGTTAGGTTTCTAGTTAAAAGCATCATGACCAGTTAATCTTTCAATCTCATCTTATTCCCATTTTCTTGGGATCCCCAGTCAGTTCTATGTTGATAACAGGCCAACTGTATATATTAATGTTAATCCAGAGGTCCCAGGACAACTCCAGTCCTGGACCTAAGCTTGACCAAGGCAGAAAATGTAACGAGAGACTTAGTTTGAGGCTCAAAATCTTGTTGCCCTAAATTGAATATCTGCTGTGATCTAGGTCACAATGTAGCCTCCAATCCTCTGGATCTCCAACACTCAGTATCACCAATTACCAGTCTCTCAATTGGTCCAATATACAGTCATGTGCTGCATATGATGTTTTGGTCAACAACGGGCTGCATTTACGACTGTAGTCTTATAAGACTATAATGAAGCTTCCCTGAAGAGGTGAACCATTTTTTATCTTTTATACTCTAATTTTTCTGTACCTTTCCTATGTTTGGATATGTTTAGATACACAAATACTTACCATTGTGTTAAAGTTGTCTATTGTTTTTGGTACTGTCACATGCTATACAGGTTTGTAGCCTAGGAGCAATAGGCTGTACCATACAGCCTAGGTGAGTAGTAGGCTGTATCTTCTAGGTTTCTATAAGTACACTCTATAATGTTCACACAACGACAAAATTGCCTAACAATGTATTTCTAAGGACGTATTCCCATTGTTAAGTGATGCATGACTGAATATAGTTGATATTCAATCTCAGTTTTCCTGCCTAGCAGTCAAGTTGTCTGGTAGAATTTAAGCTGATTCTTAATTATAATCCATCTGTTACTTTAATCCTCTACTAAACATCTCCTATCCCTATCATGAAAAATAGATTCAATTGCCCATATCCTGAGCTTTTGGATAGTCTCACTTTGGCTTGACCCACTGCCCCAAACTACGTTTGGTACCCTACATATCCCATTAATACTTACTTAAACGATAATTGTAATTCTGTACCCATTGGCCTACTCAGCTAACCTTTTAGGGTAAGACTATTCAGCCAGGTTAATTTTCGCTGCCCTCAAACTAACTGGCCTTTAATGCTATCACCAGAACTAAGCATGTCTAAACCTAAGCCTATCACATTATGAAATGAAAGTCATTTTAAAAAATTCTGGTAAAGTGTAAATAACATAAAATTTACCATTTTCATATTTTTTAAATGTAAGATTCAGGGACATTAAATACATTCACATTGTTGTGCAGCAATTACCACTATCCATCTCCAGAAGTTTTTCATCTTCCCAAATTGAAATTCTGTATCCATGAAACAGTTGCTTCCTATTGTTCCCTCTTCCCAGCCCCTGGCAACCTCTATTCTATTTCTGTTTCTTTAAATTTAGCTATCCCTAGGTACATCATATGACTGGAATCATACAATATATTTCCTTTTGTGTCTGGTGTATATCAGTTAGCATTAATATCTTCAGAGTTCAACCATGTCGTAGCACGTATTATAATTTCATTCCTTTGAAGGCTGAATAACATTCCCTTGTATGTATATGCCACATTTTGTTTATCTATTCGTCTGTCGATGGACCTTTGGATTGTTTCAATCTTTTGGATATTGTGAATAATGATGCTATGAGCACGGGTGCACAAATATCTCTTCTAGTATCTGCTTTCTGTTCTTTGGGATATATAAGCAGAAATGGAATTGCTGGAGCATACAGTCATTCCATCATTATTTTTTTTCGAGGAACCTACCATACTGTTTTCTACAGTAGCTGCACCATTTTACATTCCTACCAGAAATGCGCAAAGTTTCCAATTTTTCCACATCCTCTCCAACATTTGTTATTTAAGTTTTGTCTTTGTTTTGTTCTGATAACCATCCTAATGAATATGGGGTAATATTTTCTTGTAATTTTGATTTGCTTTTTTTTTTAATGATTAATGATGTTGAGCATCTTTTCATGTGCTTATAGGCTATTTGTGTATCTTCTCTGGAGACTTACCTATTCAATTCCTTTGGCCATTTTTGAATTGGGTTGCTTTTGTTGCTATTACTGTTGTCCTTGAATTGTAGGAGTTATTTATATATTCTGGATATTAATGCCTGTTCAGATGTATGCTTTGAAAACGTTTCACCCATTCTTTGAGTTCCCTTTTTACTCTGTTGATAGTGTTGTTTGATGCAAAAAAGTTTTTAATTCAGGTGAATTACAGTATATTTTTTCTTTAGTTACCTGTGCTTCTAGTGCTTTTTCATACCAAGAAATTATTGCCAAATCCAGTGTCATGAAGTTTATTTTCCTGTTATTTTATTGAGACTTTAGACCTCATGTTTAAGTTTTTGACCCATTTTAATTTTTTTGTGTGTATGGTATAAGGTATGTGACCATGTTCATTCTTTTGTGTGTCGGTATCCAATTTTCCCAGAGTCATTTGTTGAAAATATTGTCCTTTCCATATTGAATGGTCTTAGTACCTTTGTCAAAAATCGTTTGATCATATATGTATAAGTTTATTTTGGGGTTCTTTCTTCTATTCCATGGTGTATATGTCTGTATTTATGCTATTACCACACTATTGATTACTGTAGATTTGTAATAAGCTTTGAAAGAAAGTATGAATCATCCAACTTTGTTATTCTTGGAAAAGAATAGAATATCTTGAAAAAGTTGTACATTCCATATAAATTATAGTATTTTTTTTCTATTTTTGAAAAAAAAATCATTGGAACTTTGATATGTATCTCATTAAATATGTAGATTATTTTGTGTAGTATTGACATCTCAGCAATGTTAAATATTCTAATCTATGAACATGAGATGTCTTCCCATTTATTTGTGTGTTTTTAAATTTCACTGAGTAATGTTAAGTAGTTTTTAGTGTATGAGTCTGACCTAACATAGAATTCTTACATCGAGATTATGGTATGTTTATTCGGTTTCTCTTTTGACTCCCAACATGGCTTATCAATTGGGAAAAGAGGCCTTGAGATGGTATACTGCAGCAGCTAAAACAGAGACTTTATATGTCAAGGAGACCTATACCCATGAAATGTAAATTAAAACAACAGTGTAATCCAGTACATACTAGCCGGAATGATGAAAATAAAAGCATAGAAATTATCAGGTGTTGGAAAGGATATGGGATGGCCATAACTCACATATACTGCTGGTGGAAGCATAAATTGTTGGAAGCATTTTTGCCTTTATATGTGAAGCTAAACATATACACAGTTATGACCCAACCATACCACCATTAAGCATATCACCAATGCAAATCCATACCCATGTTTCCTGAAAGCTTTATACTAGAATAGTCAAAGCAGATTTATTTGTAGCAGACAAAACTGGAAAGTATCTTAATGCCCACTGAATGTAGAATAGATCAATAGATTGTAGTACAGCCATATAATGCCGTACTCTAGAGCAATAAGCATAAATTATTTAAACTATAATCAACAATATGGATAAACCTAAGAACATGAAAGAAGCTAGACACTAAAGGATAGATACTATGTCATTTTATTTAAATTGAGTTCAAGAACAAGCAAAACTAACGTCTTTTTAGAGTCAATATAGTTTAGGGGAGAAAGTGACAGAATGGAGCATAAGGGAGCATTTGGGTTACTGTCAGTGTTGTGTTTCATGATTAGATTTGTGAAAATATATCAGCCTGTACACTTTTTTTGTTTTCAAATTTTCATAAGTGTATTATATTTCAATAAATAGGAATAAAGAATTAAAAAGAACAATTTGTAATGACTGAAATTTAAATCCCAGCTCTATCTCCTGCTAATACTGTGACTCTGGTCAAATTTCATAACTTCAAAAAGCCACAACATTCTTACTTGTTTGATGATGCAGGGAGTAGTGGTAATGATGACAAGGAGAAATGTTTACATGGCACTTATTTGTGCCCAGAACAATCTAATCATTTCGTATCAATTTCATTCTCACAATAGCCTTATTAGGTAGATAATAGGTAATATTGTTCTCATGTAACAGATTAGGAAAGCTAGACATGGAAATGTTAGATAACTGGCCCAGTGTTATCTAGGTCCAGAATTCACACTTTAAAAAAGTGTATTTTAAAAGGTTTAGAAAACTGTAACCCAATAAATGTATGCTAGAACTTCTTAACTTCCATTAATGATAAAACATCCCCTGTAGCTCTCCTTCTAATGCCTACTTCCCATAGGCATACACTAACAGTATCCCACAGATAACCAGTTCAACATTGCTTTGTCCACAGTCTTGGAGTTCTCCATCTTTCTGGTTTTGAATTGTCCTTAAATGCCCTTTCAGACTTTGAGGAAGCATAATAAAGAGGTTATATGTTTCCTTCTTAAGTCACTTACTTTCCACATTTACATATAGGCATTTCTTATCTATTATTGGACAATCCTGCATGTTTATAAGAGGAGGACTTTTAAAATCTCTATTTTCAGTGACAAGCAAAGGATTTAACATATTAGATGCCTAATAAACATTTGTTGAATTAAACATTCAAATTAAAGACCTTTCACTCTTTGGAGACATAACTTTTCATAGTTATTTTCTTGATTAAAGACCTTTCCTAATGCAATTGAAGGCTTTCCATAATGGTAGTTACTGGAAGACAATTTATAGGCTCTTTGGAGCAGGCAGAGATTTTGAGATCCTCTAAATTATACTATTCTGGTAACAAATTATTTGGTCTATTAGTATGGCACTAGCTCAGCTAGCCACCAAAGCTTTTCAATTAAATCTATTGGACTATCTCTTTATTTTTCATTTATTTATTATACTTAAGTTCTGGGGTACATGTGCAGAACGTGTAGGTTTGTTACATAGGTATACACATGCCATGGTGGTTTGCTGCATCCGTCACCCCGTCATCTCTACAATAGGTATTTCTCATCATGCTATTCCTCCCCAATCCCCCCATCCTTTACTATTCCTCCCCTAGCTCCCCACTTGCCATGGGCTATCTTTCTATGGAAACTCATCTCAAATTTTATCATGGAAACCAATAGAATAGTAAGATTTTAGTAAGATTTTCCATCAATTAGTTTTACAGTCACATTTTTGGAAACACATCTGTTTCATAATCAGGAAAAGCCTTACTTATAATGACAGTTTGCCCTATGTAATGTTAATAACATAATTTCTCTTTTGTTTGATGAACTCTCCCACAAGCTACTTGCCAGTTGGATGTGACCATCAGCAATTTAGAATCATAGCTCCAAATCTGGTCTCATTCCTACACTGTGATATCCTTGGCTGCATCATGTTACGCCGCAATCCATTGCACTCCTTGCCAGCAAGGATAACCACAGAGCCATTCCAATCTTTGCTATTGCTAAATTTCCTCTCTAAGTTTTGGTAGGCTAGTTGGGAGCCATCTGTAAGTGTGTTTCTCTGGCTACCATCAAGTTTTCCATCTGCTGGTATTTATCACTGCCTGGATCTGAACTCATAAGCAAAATAGCTCTCTTGAATCTATGACTATAGGAGCAAAATATTAAATGATTGACATTTTAATTAAAACAAGGAAGAAAATAAATGGAGGAAATAGAAGAATCTCACTGTATGCAAGTAAATAAGTTGCTGTTAAAAATTATTTGGTGTGTTGTCTGAGATTAAGCAGCACTTCAATAATAACTTGAGGTGTGAGGGAAAGTATCTTGAGAAATTACGGTGATGGGATGACAAAAGCAAAGCAGCTACCAGAGTAGCCAAAGTGATTGAGGATTTGTTTTTCATCTCTAAGGATCAGTTACCATGTGTGTCCTTTGTTTTTGTTTTTTGGACAAAGTTGTAGTTCTTCCTAGGGAAGAGATAAGAAACCATGGATGTTGCAACTGGATGGCGGTGGCAGCTCTAGCTTTTAGAAACTTAACCACTATTATCTAGAGCAGTGTTTTTCAAATTGCAAGTTGAAGACTATTAGTGCGTTATATAATCAGTTTAATACATCACAACTCCCATATTTAAAGAGTAAAATAGGATAGAATAGAAAACATCAGTATGCATCACATATACGTAGGGTAAATATTGTTTTATGAAACTTCGTTTTATGTGCACGCACACACACATGTGTTCTAGGTCACAATGTGAAACATATCTCCTCCTGTATGTTGAGGTTAAAAACAAAGTTTGAAGTCCCCTGGTTTAGAGATAGAGTAAAGGCCATTGTCTACCTTTCATAATTTTTTCAGAATAAATGGTGATACAGTTTCTCCTAATTTAAAAGAAGCTGAAAACCACTAGTATTAACATGTTAAGATGAATTATTAATTTTCTTTTCAGGGCACAGAAAATATCAAGATGCTCTAATATTAAGATTGCTTTATGAAGAAGGTCATTGGTAGCTTGACGGGGATAGCTTTGAATACGCTATCCCCGTCAAGATACCAATGACCTTCTTCACAGAACTGGAAAAAAACACCTTAAACTTCATATTGAACCAAATGAGAACCCGCATAGCCAAGTAAATTCTAAGCAAAAAGAACAAAGTGGGAGGCATCACACTACCAGACTTCAAACTATATTACAAGGCTACAGTAATCAAAACAGCATGGTACTGGTACCAAAACAGAGATATAGACCAATGGAACAGAACAGAGGTCTCGGAGGCAACACAACATATCTACAACCATCCGATCTTTGACAAACCTGACAAAAACAAGCAATGGGAAAAGAATCCCCGGTTAAAAAATGGTGTTGGGAAAACTGGCTAGCCATGTGCAGAAAGCAGAAACTGGACCCCTTCCTGACACCTTACACTAAAATTAACTCCCGATGGATTAAAGACTTAAACATAAGACCTAACAACATAAAAACTCTGGAAGAAAATCTAGGCAAAACCATTCAGGACATAGGTGTAGGCAAGGACTTCATGACCAAAACACCAAAAGCATTGGCAACAAAAGCCAAAATAGACAAATGGGACCTAATCAAACTTCACAGCTTCTGCACAGCAAAAGAAACAGTCATTAGCGCGAATCAGCAACCAACAGAATGGGAAAAAATTTTTGCAGTTTACCCATCTGACAAAGGGCTTATATCCAGAATTTACAAAGAACTAAAACAGATTTACAAGAAAAAAACTAACAAGCCCATTCAAAAGTGGGCAAAGGATATGAACAGATACTTTACAAAGGAAGACATATATGAGGCCAACAAACATATGAAAAAATGCCCATCATCACTGGTCATCAGAGGAATGCAAATCAAAACTACATTGAGATACCATCTCATGCCAGTTAGAATGGCGATCATTAAAAAATCTAGAGACAACAGATGCTGGAGAGGATGTGGGGAAATAGGAACACTTTTACACTGTTGGTGGGAGTGTAAATTAGTTCAACCATTGTGGAAGACAGTGTGGCGATTCCTCAATGTGTGGAAATTCTAGAAATAGAAATTCCATCTGACCCAGCAATCCCATTACTGGGTATATATCCAAAGGATTATAAATCATTCTATTATAAGGACACATGCACACGAATGTTCATTGCAGCACTGTTTACAATAACAAAGACCTGGAACCAACGCAAATGCCCATCGATGATAGGCTGGACAGGGAAAATGTGGCACATATACACCATGGAATATTATGCAGCCATCAAAAACGATGAGTTTGTGTCCTTTGTAGAGACATGGATGAACCTGGAAACCATCATTCTCAGCAAACTGACAGAAGAGCAGAAGATCAAACACTGCATGTTCTCGCTCATAGGCGGGTGTTGAACAATGAGAACACATGGACACAGGGAGGGGAGCACTACACACTTGGTTCTGTTGAGGGGAAATAGGGGAGGGTCAGTGGGGGGTGGGGAGTTGGGGAGAGATAGCATGGGGGGAAATGCCAGATATAGGTGATGGGGAGGAAGGCAGCAAATCACACTGCCACGTGTGTACCTATGCAACAATTTTGCATGTTCTTCACATGTACCCCAAAACCTAAAATGCAATAAAATAAATTAAAAAAAAAGATTGCTCTAAATTATATTTTCATTCATACATAAGTATTATATAATCTGAGTATATTGATAAGTTTCAAATCATCTTTCTAGGAAAGCTCTTTATTTTGGAAACAAATAAACAACAAGGATCTAGTTAAATTTGAATCTCTAGGAGTACTTTAGGACATCTGGTATTTTCCAACTTTAGGAGCATACCTGAAGCAGAAACAGAACCCTCCTTATTCCCCCAACAGACACACACACACACACACACACACACACACACACGGTGGTTGTAGTTACTCTGAATCAGTTTCCAGTCCAAACCTACAGTTCCAGTAGAGTTTGTGACCGTCCTAAGGATCCTGTGGTATTTATTTATTCCTTTGAGGTGTCTTCAACATGATGTTGATGCAGATACTCATAGCATACTTCAGGCTATTTTGGTCTTCAGTTACTTTCATTTTAATGAGAAAATTTAGTAGACTATTTGACGATTCATTCATTTTCAATATCCATGCCTTGAAACCATTCAGGCTTGTCTCGTCTGCACCATGTGTGCTAGAGTCTATTTATCTATGAGCTGTCTTTTCTAACCCTCCCTTCAAGTACATATACTTCCTGGCTTCCAGATACAAACAACTCCTAAACCAACCACTGCTTTTGCCTGAATTTAAAAAATGCTTTGGATTTTTCTACATGTCTTACTATTTTATAGAAATAGTCTGAGATTTTTGAACATGCTTATACTTATGTGGCAACTGCTCTGTCTGGCTTCGATGAAGTAAAATGGCATTTTGAATGGCAAATCATTTATTTGCTAGCCTTGCTTATCCAGAGGGTTGGAGGGAGTATTATTCTGTCAATATGCACAAAATAAATGGTCTATGGAAATAACAATTCATTTTATATTGCCTCAGTGATCAATGATGATCACCACTTCATTGATCCAGTTGTGGCAATCAGAATTAATCAGGAAAATGGCTGAAATTAATGGATTGACAGTGATATAATGTATTTGCTGCTACCTACAGTTTGTCATAATCATTCAAACAACACCCTGTTTATTGTTTGTTTCGCTTTATTGTTGTTTTTGGCCAATTTTGCTGTTAAAATGGCCACTTATTTGATAAAAAACAAGCCCATCAGTGTGGTAAATATAATGTAAATGTCTCTGATTGAATTTATAATGACAATCAATTTTTCCTTCTAATTATGTTAATTATAGCATTACATACCTTTGCAATTTGCACAGGATTGTACTCAATTAAGTTCATGTTGTATTTCAATAAGGCATTTTTGCCACTGTCATAGATCTTTGGAACACTAAGTTGTAGAGATAGTGGCAACTAAAGATTGATCAAAAGGATTGGAGTTCCGTGGTAAATCATGTCTTGTTATTGATTACTAAAAGAGTCATTAATTTATGGAAGCTGGTTGGAGATTTTGGCAAGTTTAGAACTTATTTCAAAATCATTCTTAATCCTAGCCACAACTTTTCTTGGAAAAAAAGAGAAAGTGAGAATGAGACTGAGGGAGAGAGCAAGGGAGATGGGGAAGGAGACAGTGAAAAAGTAAATTAGAATTTTAAAATTTTGAAAATGATTTGATGTTGCATTTTGTTAAACAGAGTAAGGTGAAGAGTATGTATTAATATGTGTTATTTCAAAGTCAGCAGCAACCTATTACCAGGCCACAATCAGGTTGAGTAATTGGTTTCTGACAGTAATCTTTATTCTCTCAAATTTAACTGACAGAAAACACCTAGCTATTCAGTCTAAAAGCAGATGGTTTGCCATAAGAATTCAAGCAGCAAGTGAAAAACAGGCCAGAATAAGCTCTTTTCTTGCTTTCAAAATGGAAACTTCTAAAGGTATAGTCCCATTTTGTGACATTAATTAAAATGGTATAAAAAGGATTCTATAACTAGTTTGTAAAAGGCAGAAAGCCTTCATGCCTAGGAATCTGGTAATTTTTCATTTAATTTATGATATAGTATTTGATTTTTTGTCATGTATACCATGTAATGAAGATTTTATTTGTCTCTAGGTTTCAAGTGAATGTTTTGTTTATCTTATCTTCATTTAGAGCTTTGAAGTACCTGTGACTAATTATGTAAGGTGACAGATTTGATATAAACAACCCCATATTCTGCTTTTTTCCTCGTCCCTTTTAGATTCTGAAAATGCTTGGAACAGTATAGGTTATGTAATGACAGGAAACTTCTGAGCTTTTACTTGCGGGTGGCGGGTGGAAGATTTGAACACCAGCAATGCAGCATGGCTGATAAAGAAAGAAACCTAGTATTATAGCTGCTAGATTTTTATTTCTATGGTAACTATGATGTCACTTGTACCTGCAATGCTTAAACCTTTCATTTGTAATATCTTGAGCTGATCTTGTAGGACAGAAATGTAAAAAGAAAAAATCTAATTAATAGAATGTACTCACCAGATGCAATAATATAGATAATGTTTAGGAATGTATAAGGCTGAATCTTGGTGGGGACTGACAGAAAAATGCAGCATAAAGTTTAGTTTTTAAAAGGTAAAAGCATTTTAATGTATAATGTGTAACAGATATTTTAAAATACAATAGAATAGGAGTTGTCTATCTGCTATAGCCTTGATGACTTTTAGCTAGAAAAGAGGAGAGATGGGGGAAAATCATGCTTTGGGGATTAACATTTAATTCCTGTTAAGAAACACAGAGAATAAGTGGCATGTATATAATTTAATAGTAACGTTGCTGAAAAGCATGTTAATCTTTTATTATATTGCAGGTGATTGTTGGCTGTTAATACTCTTTTTCCCAAATTTAACCACCTCTTTCACCGTTCTCTTTCCAGTGCCACAGGAAGCTTTCTTTTTGCTATTACTGTCTTTGGTAAAGAATAAGTGAGCATTTGCTTGCTGAGCTCTAATCTATCCTCCCAGAGTGTAAACTTCTTACCCATGTAGGCTCAGAAAAATTGAAAAGCTGCACCACGCTTATATTCTAGGAGAGAACAAAGCAGTTGGAGGCACGAATAACAACCAGAAAATTCCCAGAGCATTTATAAAAGGGACTGTTGGATGACTAGGAGTGGGGCTTGAACTCCATTCTCTTCAAAATGACCTTTATTATTCCTGGGCCAAGGAGCTTTCTGTGGTCAAGACAAGGGGTTGGAGTGAAAAATCAGAAGTTGGCTGTACCTGCTCTTCCCACACTGGTCTTTGCCCTGCCTTACCCTTGTGGCCAAGAACCTTGTTTCTTCAGAATAAAAGGACAGGGATATCATACCTATTTATGGTAATTGTGGTTGAAGTGGAGCCCAGTGGGCGTGGCATGGACACAGAGTGCCAAGGGATTGTCACCACCTCCCTGACATCAACCTAGCTAGCCGTATATTGGCAGAGGTTCAGAGTGAGTTGTTCTAGGTAGGTCAAAGGTTTGAGACTCTGTTTTCGGCATTTTTTTGTGAAGCCACTCTGCTGCAGTGCTGGCTTGATTTTCAAACTAGCAAAACTCATTGTTTTGGGTTTAGTGTTTTAAGTACTTCACAGAGGATAATTCTTCCTCATTAGATTCATTAAACTTGCCTAGCTTGATCATATGCTTGCCAGCACTATTACTTTTCTATTGTTATCTGACTACGGCTATCAACTATATAGACACTAGAGCGATAAAAATGCTTCCAGTTGACATGTAAGCTTATATCCAGCTGGCTATGATCTCTGTAAATCTCTGCCTTATAAACACTCCTATTCTTGATAACATATTGAGAAAAAACACAAAATAAAAATAACTCTTTGTACTGCACTGACAGCACAAAGTCATTCGGCTTTCAATGGGCAAAATGCAACACTTTCCTAAAGAAAATGTTTCCAGGATTGATGTAGTATGACTTAAAGTTACCTCCTGCTTATTATTTTCCTATTTATGTATTCTAATAGTAGAGATATAAAGAAACTATTTTACACAGAACTAGATTGCTAATTATAAATCAGGTACCCTAGATTAGCAGTATTGATTATAACTAACATTCATTTATCATTATGAAAGTATACTTTTCAAATACCAGGTGCCTGAGATTATACGCTCAGCAAAGTACAGATAAAATGACATGGACATAATACATGCTCACTCTGAGAAAGAATCTAAAGAATTTCTGGCATGATTTGCATCAAATATCATCTAGAAAAGAATATTTAAAAATCTTCTTCTTTCGTGATGTCCTCTAATGAGATTAACAAGAGGCTGAATACTTTATACAATGCAGTACAGGGTAGAGATTAAGAGGATGCCCTTTAGAGAATTACAGCCTGGGTTCCAATCCCATCTCCACTAAGTACCATGGGCAGGATCCTTTGTGTCTCAGTTCCCTCATCTGCAAAATGAGGACACCAGCAATACCTCCATCAAAGCACTGTTATTGGGGTTAAATAAAATAACAGATGTACAGTTCACTAGGGATGTGCCTGCTTAATAGTTTGTGCTCAGTAAAAGAGAGCAACTTTTATTAACTCTCACTGTTTCATTGGGTCAAAATTGCATAAGGTCAGAAACCTGATAGGAGGATGGGGAAACAAAAAGGAAGCAGTAGGTCATATTTCAAAAGTATTATACTGCTGTGTGTGTATTTAGTATATTAATAGGATTATAAATCCTAAAATATTAATATGATTGTAAACCCAAAGCAATGAGTTTTGTTAGTTTGAAAACCAAGCAAGCACTGCAGCAGAGTGGCTTCTCAAAAGCAACCAGATAAGTTTCTGGTCTTTGCCCACTATGTCTTTTCCACTGCCTGTAGTTTCCTGAATTATTAATTTTACTTTATTTATCACCCCCAATTATAAAGTGTCTGTTTATTCCCACAGATGGCCATTTGTTTCCCATTGCATAATTCAAAATTGTTCGTTCTACACTGTTCTCATTGCCCAGGGACAGAAGTAATGAAAGCTCCTTTTTTATTTAGTATTTCATCCTTTGACCCATGGTCTGCTCCAAGCAACTCTCCTCATGCCTGACAAACACCTCAACCATGTAGCTATGCTATTATTGCCAGTTCTTTAGTAATTCTCCAAGACTAATATTTGCAATTGCTTTGTGTTGTTTGGTTTGTGTTGTTTGCTATTGGTTTGTGTGCTAACTATGGCTTTCACTTAGTCACAAGTTTCTAACCATCTTTATTTTTAGATAATTAACTATTTGATTTAATAGATCTTTTTCTGTATCCCAAACTCTCTGAAGAGTGTCAATAAATATTTTGGGAAGAAAAGTAAGGGAGTCCTGTAGATGTGACCAACACATATTATATCAACTTGTCTTAGGAAAGGAAATAAAATCTCAGAGGAATCCTATGTATTATCACATAGGACAAAGATTAAGTCCAAATTTGACTTCAGCATCTATTAGTTGAGTGATGTTGAATAAAGTAGTTAATATCTCTGAATTTCAATTGTCCAAATCTATAAAAGGAGATACTGATTATATCTGTCCTTTAGAGTTGTTATAGGCATCAAGTGAGATATGGTTAAGTCCCCATGTTGTTTAGATGATGTTTCACTTATTTTTTGCTATTTAAAAAATAACTCTCAAATTTAGTGGCTTAACCGCAACAACATTTATTTTTCTCATGAATCTGCAACTTGGACAGGACTTAGTGAAAAAAACTCATTTCTGCTCTATTTGGTGTCAGCTTAGGGCAGTTTAAAGGCTCAATAAAGGCTGGAATCATATGAAGCCTCATTCACATGTCTGGCAGTTGATGCTGGCTGTAGGTTGAAACCTTAGATGAGACTGTCATCTAAGGTACATATATATATATAAGGCATTGTTTACATTCCGAGGACATGCAGTAAAAGAGAGAGACATACAGAGAGAGAGAGAGAGAGAGAGAGAACGCAAAGTAGAAGCTGTATTTGCCTCTTATAACATCAGAAATCTCACAGCATCATTGCTACCATATACTATTTCACAAAAGTGAATCACTAAGCCTCACTCATATTAATGGGAAGAAAGACCAATTTTCACATTTTGATGAGAGGAGCATCAGAGTATTCGTAGACCACCATATTACCACCACTACTACTAACTGGCATTTTTTGAGTGTTTAGTACATTCCAATTTAGTAGGTATTATATTGCCTTGTATCATTTAGTCCCCACCAAATATCTGTCCCTATTTGGACAGAAAAATTCCTATAATAAAATTATTGAGAAGAAAAAAAGCCAATGCATGCAAAGTGAACTTAAAATGCTGTGGTATCTGTTGTCCAGTACTTTTCCCTTTGGATCAAACATTTGTTTCTTGAAAGAAGAAAGTTTAAAACTATTTAAACTAAAATATTAAATTCATTGTA
>NW_016107525.1:3200037-3201574 GCF_001604975.1 Cebus imitator
CAGAGGCATTGTATCCATTTTAAAATGCAGAAAATGGTGCTTGGAGATAGTAAATAGCTTGCTAAAGGTTACACGTGGGAGGAGCTGGGACTAAATCCAAAGTCATATTGTTAACAGCTATAATATGTACTCTTTCCCTTTGTGCCATTACACTTTTGTGATGATAGTAATGCATTTTATGTGTGTGCATTTGTGGTGAAACAGAGCATGACTACTGAGTGATGAATCAGTGAGAAAAATTAATTTGGCTTTATTGTTCTGATAGAGGAATAAATTTGATACCTTTAAATGGGCGCTGTATTAAAATTATAAGAACCTGCCCATAGTTCCGTCTGAAGTGAATGCCTCTCTCTGGTCAATGGATAACAGCTTAAAACTCAGAATCGGGACCCTTTTAATAATCAGCTCTCAATACTGTATAAGATATTAGTGTTAGAGTAGATACTCTACAACTAAGTGTTTAACTCTGTCACCAGTCAGAAACCCTTGGGAGCGTTTGGTTCAAAGAAATAGAGAAAATTGAAGTTAGTGGCCCAGCTTCCTGGTCACTCATTTGATGGGTCCTCTGCTCCTGCAACTATGGTAAATGAAACCTTTCACTAGATGATGGCCAGAGACATTAGATGCTGTGACTGTGATGGTTTATTTCTATGACAAGTGCTGAGGAATGCCTTGTGATTATAGTAATCATTGCCAGCACAATTCAACTTTTGATCTCTGCCCAGCCTTGTTTACAGAGCTAACAGTTGCACACTTTTTGTTGGTTTTGGAAAAACCCAACACTTTGCCGTTGTCTGAATTGCCTTGATTGATAGTGTGATGTTGTTCATTTAACTCAATGAGTACACAGCCCTCTGCTTTTCTTGGCTTTGTCAGTGTAGCCTCATGGAGGGTGGTAATTATATGTGTGAGTAGAACAGCTGTATATCATTGCCCTTGAGTGTGGAATGAATTTAGAAAGAGAAAGAGACCCACAAAGGAGAGATATGAACATTGTCTGTTATATATAGTGTCCAATGAAATGGATAAAATAAGATTGATAGTATTATTAGTTATCCATGCCTTTGGGGACATTCAAATTTAAAAATGCAAAAAATGCAAAAAAGATGGTTGTACATATAGAATGCATCTACTTTCATATTCTTGCTTTACTCAATTTTAACTATATTGTTGCTGAAAGGAATGTTACCTTTTAAAAAGTTCATACATTAAAATAAGTAAAACGTTTAAGGTACAGTCCAGATTTCAATCTTATTTTGTTTTTGTTTTGTGTGTGTGTGTGTGTGAAGTTTAAGTAGAAGCACAGTAAAACTCTTTCATTCATTTTTGGCCCATCAAGTCAACTAGTGTAGACGATTTCATAAGAGCATGGTTTATCTTAATGGAACGTGTGTCCCAATTTGGATAGAATAAAATCATTGAAGAGAAGAAAGTCAATGCATGCAAAATGAATTTAAGGTGCTGTGGTATCTATCAATCACTTTTTCCGTGTGATCAAACCTCTGTCTGTTGAAAAAGGGAAATTTAAAGCTATTTA
>NW_016107525.1:3206349-3207933 GCF_001604975.1 Cebus imitator
CACACACACACGGTAACTGTAGATGGTGATGTGTTAATTCGATTGTGGTAATCGTTACACAATTTATATATATATATATATCAAAGCATCACATTGTATACCTTGCATATATACATTTTTAATTTGTCAATTAAATAATCTTAATATGTTAATAAGAAAACATCAGTAGGAAAAAATCTTTCTTCAGTTCTCAGGCTTAGCTGAAACCTGCTTTGAGTCTGCCCTACGCTACACATGCATGGTTCAGAGTCAGCCAAAGATAGGAAGATCTTATACACAGAATTGGAACTTCTTTTCCTTTGCCTTTTTCCCTCCCGGGATTCAGTATTCACTTTCCTGCAGTTGAGGTTGCCCCAAACTCTGTTACCCATTTGCTTAGGGCAGAAAAATGTCAGGTTTTCTATTGGAGGTTTAGTTGACCCAATCTACCTTACTATCTTATTTTGCCCTCAGGCCAACCCTGTCAAAAAACACGGAACTGTTACTTCAAACTTGTTTCTTTTCCACCTCTTACTATGCATTCATAAACTCCATCCACATCTCATGTTGATTCTTACTTGATCAGTCAAAATATCTAGTCTTTACTCTTATGCTCAAGTCAAACATATCTTGCCCTATCCGTTACTTACATATTTTAAATTTTCATTGTTACACATAAACTGTGGCTGTATTAGTTTTCTATTACTTTGATAAACTACTGTAAACTTGTCAATTTAAACAACACAAATTTATTATCTACAGTTTTGTAAGTTTGACACAGGTCTCACTGTGTTAAAATCAAAGTGTCAACAAGGCCACATTCCTTTGTGGGAAACCTAGGGGAGAATCTGTTTTCTTATTTAGGTTGTTTGCAGACTCTAATTAATTTCTAGCTGTAGTACTAAGGGCTCTCTTTTTTTGCTGGTTGTCTGCTGAATGGCGTTTCCAACTTCTAAGGATTATCTGTGTACCATATGGCTTGTGGCCCCTTTCTGCATCTTCAAAGCCAGGAAAGGTGAGGCAAGTCTCTCACTTGATGAGAATAGGCTCTCTTTATTCTTTCATTGCTTATCTATGACTGAGATATGACTTTTACCTTCCAATTTCACTTTTATGAACCCATTTGATTACATAAAGCATACCCAGATACTCCAGGATAATCTCTCTGTATCAAAGTCCCCAACCTTAATCACATCTACAAAGTCCCTTTTGCCATGGATAGTAACATATACACGGTTCTAAAGATTAGGGCATGGAAATTTTATAGGAATCACCATTCTGCCTACCACACTGGTCTTTAACATTTTATTGTATTTTGAAATATTTAAGATGTACCAAAAACCTCAAAGAAATATTTCATAAGCAACCATGTTCTCATGGAAGAATTCCCTGTGCACTCCTGACTCTTTACATACTTCTCCTATTTGCTCCATAGATAACTATTACTGTGAATGCAAGGTTCAAATGCCCAAGTATTTCTTTGCAAGCCTAAGTAGTATATAATGTTTGAGTATTGGGCTTTACCTTTCTTCCAGTTAAAATTTCACTTAGTGTATTCAGTTCTTATTTTGGCCTAATCAGATTTTATCATTTTTCCAATATTTT
>NW_016107525.1:3207943-3217145 GCF_001604975.1 Cebus imitator
GTATGAAAAAATGTTCAACATCACTAATCACAGAAATTAAGATGAGAACCACAATGAGATACCATCTCTCATCCGTCAGAAAAAAGCATCCTTAATACAAGTCAACAAAAATGTTGGCATGGGCAGGACTTGACTCAGCAGTGAAGAACACTATCAGGGTTTCTCTTTTACATTGACAAGGATTTTCTTAGGCAGTAACTGAGAACCATGATTCAACCTGTGAGCAATAAATCTAATATTAGATGTAGATGGTTTGTAAAGATGGCTTCTTCCCGTTCTTATTGCATGCCGTTTTTTTAAATTAGCTTTTTAATTTTTATAAATTTAATGGCTACAAGTGCACTTTTGTTACATGGATAAATTTTGTAGTAGTTTTAGATTTATAGAAAATTGAGCAGATAGTATAGAGAATTTCCATACACTACCTCTCTCTACCACTTATAATTCTCCTTCTTATTAATATCTTGCATTATTTGCTATCATGGGCTGAGTTGTATTTCCCCTAAATTCATATGTTGAAGTCCTAGCCCTTGTTACATCAGAATGTGATGATATTTGTAAAAGGGTATTTGAAGATGTAATTAAATTGTAATGAGGTTATTAGAGTGGTTCTTAATTTGTTATAATTTGTGTCCTTAGAAGGGGAACTTTGAACGTAGACAGGTACAGGAAGAAGATGTTATGAAATATACAAGGAGAATATGGTCATCTATAAGTCAAGAAGAAAAGTTTCATAAGAAGCCAATTGCTGGCTGGGCACGGTGGCTCACGCCTGTAATCCCAGCACTTTGGGAGGCTGAGGCAGGCAGATCACCTGAGGTCAGGAGTTCGAGACCATCCTGGCCAACATGGTGAAAACCCGTCTCTAGTAAAAATACAAAAATTAGCCAGGTATGGTGGTTCATGCCAGTAATCCCAGCTGCTTAGGAGGCTGAGGCGGGAGAATCATTCAAACCCAGGAGGTGGAGGTTGCAGTGAGCCGAGATCGTGTCATTGTGCAACAAGAGTGAAACTCCGTCTTAAAAAAGAAAAAAAAAAAGAGAAAAAAATAAACCAATTGCTTTGGACTCAGCTGTGTGGTTCTCCTCCCTCCTCCCCAAAATTAATATGTTGAAGCCTTAACCCCCAGTGTGATCATATTTGAAGGTGGAACTTTTGGGAGGTGATTAGGTTTAGATGAGTTCATGATGATAGAACCTTCATAATAGGATTAATCCTCTTATAAGAAGAGACTCTAGAGCTCTCTTCCTTCTGTGAGGACACAGCAGGAAGATGGCAGTCTGCAAGCCAAGAAAAGAGCCCTTAATAGAACTTGATCATGCTGACATCCTGATTTTGGACATCCCATGCTCCAGAACTGTGAGAAATAAATATCTGCTGTTTAAGTCACCCAGTTTTTGGTATTTTGTAATAGAAGCTGGTTTGCGGACATCTTGATCTCAGACTTCTAGCCTCCAGAAGTATAAGAAAATAAATTTCTGTGGTTTATGCCACCCAGCCCATAGTTGACTTTGTTTTGTCAGCCCTAGCAAGCTAATTATTTATTTGTTGTAATACTAATACAATTATTTGCTATGAGTGATTAATCAACATTGATATATTGTTATTAACTAAAATTCACAGCTTGCATTATGATTCTGTGTGTTGTATATTCTATGGGTCTGACAAATGTATAATGTCATGTGCCTACCATTAGAGCATCATGCAGAATATTTTCACTGTCCTAAAAATTCTCTGTGCTTCACTTATAAATCCTGCTCCTCACTCCTACCTACAAACCCCTGCCAACAACTGACCTTTTTTACTGTCTCTATAGTTTTGCCTATTCCAGGATGTTATGAAAATAATGTAGTAGGTAGCCTTGACAAATTGTCTTCTTTCACCTAGCAATATGCATGTCTTTTCATAGATTGATGCCTCTTTTCTTTCTATCACTAAATAACGTCGCATTATACCACAGTTTATCCATTCACTTTTTAAAGGGCATCTTGATTCTTTCCAGTTCTGGGCAATTACAAATAAATCTGCTATAAATATTTGTTTGCAGGTTTTTACATGGCTATACATTTTCAACTCAATTGGCTAATTACCTAGGAGTGTGATTACTGGATCATTTGGTAAGACTATATCTAGGCTTGTAAGAAACTGCCAAACTATCTTCCAAAGTGGCTATATCATTTGTGCATTCTCTCTATGTTTTGTGGTGAAGAGGTCCTTGCAAACCTACCCCAAAGTCCAAGGAAGCTGAGAGAATAAAAAAAGGGCCTGATAAATCTAGTTCCTTAGAAAGAAACATTTCATGAGGACTTACAAACACAAGTCATGTCTGTGTCTTGGGTGGCAACAAGACAAGACGGTGGATCACTGCACCGTTACTCTCCAGACCCCGGGCTTGTATATCATCAGGAGGGATGGTTGAGAATGGATGTGTAGGACAATTGCAGTATGATAGCATCAAGATTGTCTGACCTAAGAGCAGAATTTACGATAAGTACCTGCTCTTACACAAGGAATAATAAACTGGAAATCTTAGAGGCCTTCTTGGAACAGGGGTTAATCAGAAACCAACATGACAAATTAGCTGCCAAAATGAAGTTGGTTTAGCTTTCACACACTAACCAGCAACGAATAAGAGTACCTGTTGATCCAAATCTCCACCAGCAGTTGGTATTGTCTGCTTTTGGATTTTCATCATTCTAATAGATGTGTTGGTATAATCTAATTGCTGTAATTTACAGTTCACTAATGCCATATGATGCTGAGCATGTATTCATTTATTTGCCGTCTTATTTAGAGAAGTATCTGTTTAAATCTTTTGCCCACTTTTTAATTGGGTTGTTTGTTTTCTTATTGTTGAGTTTTAAATGTTCTTTGTATATTTTGGATATAGGTTCTTTATCATGGTGTTTTGCAAATATTTTCTTTAGTCAGTTGTTTGTCTTTTCATTCTCTCTCTCTCTCTCTCTCTCTATTTTTTTTTTTTTGAGAGACAGTCTCCTTCTGTTGCCCAGGTTAGGGCGTAGTGGCACAGTCATGGGTCACTAGAGCCTCAACCTCTCAGACTCAATCAATTCTCCTGCCTTAGCCTCCTTAGTAGCTGGGACCACAGGGGCTTGCCACCACACCTGGGAAATTCCTGGTAGAGGTGGAGTTTTGCCATGTTGCCCAGGCTGATCTCAAACTCCTGTGCTCAAGTGATCACAGGGAGCTGCTTCAGCCTCCCAAAGTGCTGGGATTATAGGCATGAGTTCATTCTTTTAACAGTGTCTTGCAGAGCACATATCTTTAATTGTAATGAATTCCATTTGTCAGTTTTTTCCATGATGTTTTATGGTGTTTTATCTAAAAAGTTACAGCCAAACCAAAGTCACCTAGATTTTCTCTTATTATCTTCTAGGAGCTTTATAGTTTTACAATTTACATGTAGGCTTATGATCTATTTTGTGTGTGTGTGTGTGTGTGTGTGTGTGTGTTTGTGAAAGCTGTGATGTCTGTGTCTAGATTCCTTTTTTGCATGTAGATGTACCATTGTTTCAGAATGATTTTTTTAAGTGGAGGAATCTTTTTTAAAATTTCAATAGTTTTGGGGCACAAGGGGTTTTTGGTTACTTGGATGAATTGTATAGTAGTAAATTTTGAGATTCTAGTGCACCTGTCACCAAAGTAGTATACATTGTAACTAATGTGTGTTTCTTTTAATCCCTGGACCCCCTCCTGCCGTCTCCCTTCTGAGACTCTAAAGTCCATTATATCATTCTATATGTCTTTGCTTACTCATAGCTTAGCTCTCAATTCTAAATGAGAATATATGGTTTTTGGTTTTCCACTCCTGTGTTACTTCCCTTAGAATGATGGCCTCCAGCTCCATCCAAATTGCTACAAAAGACATTACTTTGTTCCTTTTAATGGCTGAGTAGTATTCCATGGTGCATATAACCACATCTTGTTTATCCACTAATTAGTTGATGGCCACTTAGGTTGGTTCCATATCCTTGCAATTGTAAATTGTGCTGCTATAAACATATGTGTGCCTGTGCCTTTTCCTTTGGGTAGATATGCAGTAGTGGGATTGCTGGATCTAATGGCAGATTCACTTTTAGCTCTTAAAGGAATCGCCATACTGTTTTCCAAAGAGATTATACTAACTTACATTCCCACCAGCTGTGTGTAAGCATTTACTTTACCCCACATTCAAGCCAACATCTTTTTTTTTTTTGACTTTTTAATAATGGACATTCAGTAAGGCGGTATCTCATTGTGATTTTAACTTGCATTTTCTTGATGATTACTGATGTTGACAATTTTTTCATGTGTTTCTTGGCCATTTGTATATGTTCTTTTAAGAAATGTCTATTCATGTCCTTTTACTCATTTTTAATGTGATTTTTTGTTTTTTCCTTGGTGATTTGTTTGAATTTCTTGTAGATTCTGGATACTAGTCCTTTGTTGGATATATAGTTTGCAAATATTTTCTCCCGTTCTATGGGTTATCTGTTTACTCTGTTGAATATTTATTTGCTGTGAAGAAGCTTTTCAGTTTAATTAGGTCCCATTTATTTATTTGCATTTTCGGTGCACTTGCTTTTGGGGTCTTAGTCATAAATTCTTAGCCTAGGAAAAAGTCTGGAAGAGTTTTTCAAACGTTGTCTCTTGAATTTTTTTTTTTTATTTCTTCTAAAAAAAAAACATGTGCAGAATGTGCAGGTTTGTTATACAGGGATATGTATGCCATGGTGGTTTGCTGCACCTACCAGCCCATCCTCTAAGTTCCCTCCTCTTAACCCCCCCACCAACAAGCCCCAGTGTGTGTTGTTCCCCTCTCTGTGTCCGTGTGTGTTCTCATTGTTCAACTCCTACTTATGAGTGAGAACATGCAGTATTTGGTTTTCTGTTCCTGTGTTAGTTTGCAGAGGATGATGGTTTTCAGCTTCATCCATGTCCCTGCAAAGGACATGATTTCATTCCTTTGTATGGCCGCATAGTACTCCACAGTGTATATGTGCCACATTTTCTTTATCCAGTCTATCACTGATGGGCATTTGGGTTGGTTCCATGCCTTTACTATTGTAAACAGTGCTTCAATAAACATGAGTGCATGTGTATTTATAGTAGAATGATTTATATTCCTTTTAGTATATATGCAGTAATGGGATTGCTAGGTCAAATGGCATTTCTGGTTCTAGATCTTTGAGGAATTGCCATAGAGTCTTCTACAAGGTTGAATTAATTTACATTCCCACCGGCAGTGTAAATGCATTCCTATTTCTCCACAGCCTCGTTAGCATCTAATAACCATTCTGATTGGTGTGATATGTTATCTCATTGTGGTTTTGATTTGCATTTTTCTGACAGTCAGTGATGTTCAGCTTTTTTTTTTTTCATATGTTTGTTGACTGCATAAATGTCTTCTTTTGAGAAGTGTCTGTTCATATCGTTTGCCTACTTTTTGATGAGGTTGGTTGTTTTTTAATTGTAAATTTGTTTATCTTCCCTGTAAATCCTGGACATTAGATCTTTGTTCGATGGGTAGATTGCAAAACTTTTCTCCCGTTCTATAGGTTGTCTCTTCTCTGATGATAATTCCTTTTGCTGTGCAGAAGCTCTTTAGTTTAATAAGATCTCATTTGTCAATTTTGGCTTTTGTTGCAATTGCTTTTGGCATTTTTGTAATGAAGCCTTTGCCCATAACTATGTCCTGAATCCTGAATGGTATTGCCTAGGTTTTCTTCTTGGGTTTTTACAGTATTGGGTTTTATATTTAAGTCTTTAATCTATCTCGAGTTAATTTTCTTATAAGGTATAAGGAAGGGGTCCAGTTTCAGTTTTATCCATATGGCTAGCCAATTTTCCCAGCACCATTTACTGACTAGGAGATCCTTTCCCCATTGCTTGTTTTTGGCAGGTTTGTCAACAATCAGATGGTTGCAGATGTGTGATGTTATTTCTGAGGTCTCTGTTCTGCTCCATTGGTCTATATGTCTGTTCTGGTACGAGTACCATGCTTTTTTGGTTATCATAGCCTTGTAGTATAGTTTGAGGTCAGGTAGCATGATGCCTCCAGTTTTGTTCTTTTGCTTAGGATTGTCTTGGCTATGCAGGGTCATCTTTGATTCCATATGCAATTTAAAATAGTTTTTTTTTTTTCTAATTTTGTGAAGAATTTCAATGGTAGTTTGATGGGAATAACACTGAATCTATAAATTACTTTGGGCAGTATGGCCATTTTCATGATACTGATTCTTCTATTGATGATGGAATATTTTCCATTTTTTTGCATCCTCTCTTAATTCCTTGAGCAGTGATTTGTAGTTTTCCTTAAAAAGGTCCTTCACATTCTTTGTTGGCTGTATACCTAGGTATTTTATTCTTCTTGTAGTGATTGTGAATGGGAGGTCATTAATAATTTGGCTCTCTGCTTGCCTATTGTTGGTGTAAAGGAATGCTTGTGATTTTTGCACATTGATTTTGTATCCTGAGACTTTGCTGAAGTTCCTTATTAGTTTGAGGAGTATTTGGGCTGAGATGATGGTTTTTCCTAAATATAAAATCATGCTGTCTGCAAACAGAGACAGTTTGACTTCCTCTCTTCCTATTTGAACACACTTTATTTCTTTCTCTTGTCTGATTACCCTGGATGGAACTTCCAATACTATGTTGAATAGGAGTGGTGAGAGAGGGCATCCTTGTCTTGTGCTGGTTTTCGAAAGGTATGCTTCCAGCTTTTACCCATTCAGTATGATATTGGCTGTGGGTTTGTCAGAAATAGCTCTTATTATGACATATCTTATTATGACATGTCTCTTATTTTGAGATATGTTCTATCAATACCTAGTTTATTGAGAGTTTTTACCAGGAATAATCCTGAAATTTATGAAAGGCCTTTTCGGCATCTATTGAGATAATTGTGTAGTTTCTGTCTTTGGTTCTGTTTATCCGATGGATTATGTTTATTGATTCCCATATGTTAAACCAGGCTTGCATCCCATGAATGAAGCTGACTTAATAATAGTGGGTAAATTTTTGATGTGTTGCTGGATTAGGCTTTTCAGTATTTTATTGAGGATGTCACATCCATGTTCATCAGGCACATTGGTCTGAAATTTTCTTTTTTGTTGTGTCTTTCTGGTTTTGGTATCAGGATGATTCTGGCTTCATGTCCCTCTTTTTCAATTGTTTGGAATAGTTTCAGAAAAGATGATACGAGCTCTGCTTTGTATTTCTCCTAGAATTCAGCTGTGAGTCCATCTGGTCCTGGGCTTTGTTTTGATTGGTTGGCTATTAATTACTGCCTCAATTTCAAAACTTGTTATTGGTTTATTCAGGGATTCAAGTTCTTCCTGGTTTAGTCTTGGGAGGGTATTTGCATCCAGGAATTTATCCATTTCTTCTTGATTTTCATTCTCTGATGGTAGTTTCTGTGAGATCAGTGGTGATATCTCCTTTATCATTTTTTATCGTGTCTATTTGATTCTTCTATTTTTCTTTATTAGTGTAGCTAGTGGTCTGTGCATTTTGTTATTTTTTTCAAAAAACCAGCTCTTGGATTCATTTATTTTGGAGGGTTTTTTGTGTCTCTTTCTCCTTCTGTTCTTCTCTGATCTTAATTATTTCTTGTCTTCTGCTAGCTTTTGGATTTGTTTGTTCTTGCCCCTCTACCTTTTTAAATCGTGATGTTAGGGTATTGATTTGAGATCTTTCAAGCTTTCTGATGTGGGCATTTACTGCTATAAATTTCCCCCTTAACACGGCTTTAGGTGTGTTCCAGAGATTCTGATATGTTGTCTCTTTGTTCTTATTAGTTTCAAAGAACTTCTTGATTTCATTATTTGTCCAGGACTCATTCAGGAGCACGTTGGTCAATTTCCATGTAACTGTGTGGTTTTGAGTAAGTTTCTCAATCCTAACTTTTAATTTGATTGCAGTGTGGTCTGAGAGGCCATTTGTTATGATGTAAGTTCTTAATTTGCTGAGGAGTGTTTTACTTCCAATTATGTGGTCAATTTTAGAATAAGTTCCATGTGGCACTGAGAATAATGTATATTCTGTTGATTTGGGATAGAGAGTTCTGTAGATGTCTACTAGGTCCACTTGATCCAGAGCTGAGTTCAAGTCCTA
Source organism: Cebus imitator (assembly GCF_001604975.1). NCBI lineage: Eukaryota > Metazoa > Chordata > Mammalia > Primates > Cebidae > Cebus > Cebus imitator. Next base: position 3,216,059 of record NW_016107525.1, read on the forward strand.
AATATTCTTGTTAATTTTCTGTCCCATTGATCTAATAGTGACAGTGGGGTGATGAAGTGTTCTGCTACTATTGCGTGGGAGTCTAAGTCTCTTTGTAGGTCTCTAAGAACTTGTTTTATGAATCTGGGTGCTCCTATATTAGGTGCATATGTATTTAGAATAGTTGGCTCTTCTTATTTAATTGATCCTTTTGCCATTGTGTAATGCCCTTCTTTGTCTTTTCTGGTCTTTGTTGATTTAAAGTCTGTTTTTTAAGAGACTGGCATTCCAATCTCTCTCTCTCTCTCTCTTTTTTTTTTCCTTTCTATTTGCTTGATAAATTTTCCTCCATTCCTTTATTTTGAGCTTATGTGTGTTTTTGCACAGGGGAAAGGTCTCCTGAATACAACACACTGATGGGTCTTTACTCTTTATCCAATTTTCCCATCTGTGTCTTTTAATTGGGGCATTTAACCCATTTATATTTAAGGTTAGTATTGTTATGTGTGAATTTGATCCTGTCATTATGCTGCTATTTGGTTATTTTGCACACTAGTCAATGTAGTTTCTTCATAATGTCATTGGTCTTTATATTTTGGTGTAATTTGCAATGGCTGGTACTGGTTTTTCCTTTTCATATGTAGTGTTTCTTTCAGGAATTCTCGCAGGGCAGGCCTGGTGGTAATGAAATCCCTTAGCATTTGCTTGTCTGGAAAGGATTTTATTTCCCCTTTGCTTACAAAGCTTAGTTTGGCTGGATATGAAATTCTGGGTTGAAAATTTTTTCTTTAAGAGTGTTGAATATTGGCCCCAAATCTCTTCTGGCTAGTAGAGTTTCTGGTGAGAGGTCTGCTGTTAGTCTGATGAGTTTCTCTTTGTAGGTGACCTGGCCTTTCTCTCTGGCTGCCTTTAACAGTTTTTCCTTCATTTCGACCTTGGAAAATCTGAAGATTATGTGTCTTTGGGTTGATCTTCTTGTGCAGTATCTTAATGGTGTTCTCTGTATTTCCTGAATTTGCATGTTGGCCTGTCTTGCTATGTTGGGGAAGTTTTCCTGGATAATATCCTGAAGTGTGTTTTCAGCTTGTTTCCATTCTCCCCATCTCCT
>NW_016107525.1:3217311-3253301 GCF_001604975.1 Cebus imitator
ACTTGTGCATGCCTCACAAAGTCCTCGTGCTGTGTTTTTCAGCTTCGTCAAGTCGTTTATATTCCTCTCTAAACTAGTTATTCTAGTTAACAATTCCTCTAACCTTTAATCTAGGTTCTTAGCTTCTTTGCATTGGGTCAGAACATGCTCCTTTAGCTCAGTGTAGTTTTTTATTAACCATCTTCTAAAGCCTACTTCTGTCAATTCATCCATCTGATCCTCTGTCCAGTTCTATTCCCTTGATGAAGAGGCATTGCAATCATTTGGAGGAGAAGAGGCACTCTGGCCTTTTGGGTTTTCAGCATTTCTGCCATTTCTGCCATTCTGTACTCATTTAAATTCAATATTATTGAGATGTGAGATAATGTTATCTTCATCATATTAATTATTAACTAGGTAGTTTTTTTGTTCTGTTATTGTTTTATAGGCCCTGTCACTTTTAAGCTTAAAAAAGATTCAATTTTGGTGCATATCAGTCTTCTGTTTCAAAGTTTAGAACTACTTTTAGCATTTCTTGTAGTGCTGGTTTGGCAGTGACAAATTCCCTCAGCATTTGTTTGTTTGAAAATGTCTTTATTTCTTTTTCATTTATGGAACTTAGTTTTGCAGGACACAAAATTTTTGGCCAACAGTCATTTTGTTTAAGGAGGTTGAAGATAGAACCCCAATCCCTTCTGGCTTGTAAGGTTTCTGCTGAGAAGCCTGCTGTTAGTCTATTAGGTTTTGCTTTATTGGTTACCTCCTGCTTTTTTTTCTTACTGCTCTTAGAAGTTTTTTCTTCATCTCAACTTTAGATAGTCTGATGACTATGTCCCATGGTGAAGATCTTTTGGCAATTAATTTCACAGAAGTTCTTTTAGCTTCTTGAATTTGGATATTTGGTCTGTAGCCAGGCCAGAGAAAATTGTCTCAATTATTCTTTCAAATAAGTTTTCCAGACTTATTGTTTTCTCTTCTCCCTCAGGAACACAATTATTCTTAGGTTTGAATGTTTCTTTTGATTGTTATATTTTAAATTTTTGTCCAATTGGATTAATTTAAAAGCTTTGTCTTCAAGCTCTGAAATTGTTTCTTCTATTTGTTTCATTCTATTGTTAATACTTTCCACTACATTTTGTAATTCCTTCAATGTGTCTTTCATTTTCAGATGTTCTGATTGCTTTTTCTTGATTATCTCAATCTCTCAAGAAAATGTTTCACTTATATACTGAACTGCTTTTTAAATTTCTTTATGATGTGTTTTTCACCTTTCTTTGGTATCTCTTAAAGTAGCTTAATAATCAAGCTTCTGACTCCCTTACCTGGTAGTTCAAAGATTTCATCTTGGTTTGAGTCCATTGTTGGAGAGCTAGTGTGATCTTCTGGGGGTGTTATGGCACCCTGTTTTGTGATATTACTGGAGTTATTTTGTTGGTTTCTTCTCATTGAATAGACTATTTCTTCTTTTTATTTTTTATTTGTGTTTCCTTAGTTGGTTTGTTTGTTTTTTATTTTTATCCCCTTAATGATGAGACTTTAATGCTTATTGTTAATTATCGCCTAATTCAGTTATTTTTGCTTTCTGGGATGAAGATTCTATAAGAGTTCCATGGTAATAGAGAGTCTTTGTATAATGATTTTCTCATTTGCTGGTTGTAGAAGCAATGTGCTTGGTGTGTGACCAAGTTCAGTATCTCCTATGGGAAGATGGTGGTATGATAAAGGTGTCTTAAATCTGATTGCATTCCCCTGCAGTGTGCCTTTTTAAAATTTATTTATTTTCCCCTGTATTTTAATTACTGGATTAATGGTTCAGACTCAGGCCACTAGGGTAAGTGTCACTGGGTAGGAACTGGTTGTGGCTAAAGCAGGTGTTCAGTGAAATCCCAGGCTTGACAGAGGTACCTGAAGGAGCTCTCAGTGAGTCATACTATGTTCTAATCAATGGGAAGGGTTGGAGCCACCTCAGATTTCCTGAGAGGTCAGCAGAAAAGATATAAACCTCTCAGATATGCTCCTGTCCCACTGCTCTAGCTATTCAGATCAAACAGGCACCTCTATTTACCTGTAGGAATGTTGATCTTCCAAATAGAGAGAAATTGTTACTGTCTCTCGTGTAAGCCTGAACCTGAAGGGTGCTCCTCCCGTGGGGATGCAGTCACCCTGACGTGTTCCAGAAAGGCTGTATATAGTTGCAACCATGGCACAGTCCCATGGGAGAAGCCCCATCTGTGCCTATGGTGGTGGACAGGGAGGGAAAGACTTTCCCTTCTCCAAGATGCTTCACATGCACTAGGGCTGTCTGAGTGTTGAGATAGAGCTGAAGACTTTCCCTGCTGAGCCCAGCACTGCAACTCTGCCTCTGCCAGAAGAAGCTTCCCACCAGCTACAGGATCTGGTGCTCTGGATTATTTTGTCTCACAGGGTGTTCCTCCCATGAAGTGTATTCCTTCTTCCCCTAGGAATGGGAGTCCCTGAGAGCTGAACTACTGGAGTGTTGCTCCTCTGTGTCTAGCTGCCCAGTGAAGTTGGGGCACTCCAGGCTGGTGTTGGAGAATGTCTGCAAGGGATCCAGTGATGTGACCTTTCCTCATTTTCCCCAGTAGTTGGTAGCAGCACTGCTGTAATGCGTGTGGCCGGGAAGTGATATAGATTGTAAAATTCCTCAGTTATTGATAGCCATAGTGTGTTGGCCTTCTTGAATGCCACTTACAGTAGTAATGAACTGGTCACATGGATAGACTTATGACCTCCTAGTTAACCAGGGTGGTGTAGGCAGCAGTGATTGCTGAGATTGCACAGCCCTTTTCTCCTTTCTGGGTGCAGTGTTATTCTACCAGAAGATATTGTAATGGACTTCATTGGTCGGCCTGCAGCCAGGAGGTAGCCTTTGCAAAAAAGCACCAGTTGCAGTAGTAGAAGTGGAATTTTTGCTTGCCTTATGTTTTCCAGAAGGGATACACTGGTTTCTAAGGCAGTGGGTGGGGCCATGTAGCTCCCAAGGGATTCTGTCCTTTTTGTTAAGCTACCAGGGTGTGTGAGGGGGCAGATCCAGGTAAGGGCTGGGTCAAACAAGTTTGCCCTCAGAATCTCTGTGTGCAGGGCAAGCAGTAGCCCCTGTGGATGACAGGGGAAAGAGAGTGGGTCTCAGGCCACTGGTTTGATGTTCCAGAGGAGAGAAGTTGCTGCCTCTGTTACATAGAAGAGTTTGTTCAGGGAGTGAGGAGTAGCAGGTGGTGGTAAGCTCCACAGTTCCCATGCAATTGACATGGCAAATCTACTCAGTGCTCTACTGGCAGTAGGAGCTGAGTTTCAGTTAGCTTGTATCAGAAGTTGCTACTGTCTAGGTCATAAGCTTTCCCCATGGAGACTGCAACCATAACTTTCAGGCCACACCTTTCCATGTTGGCAGCAAAGCCATGTCCCTGGCTCCTGCACCCACAGCTGCTGCACTTACCACCCACTTTTCACTCTGCCCTGCCCCGACCCTGGCCAAGGGAGTTCGTTCCCATCCAAGGTTATATCATGAAAACTCACGGAGGAGCCTCTTTCAACCTGCAATCACCACATGAGCATTTTGACTGCTCTCTGCAGTGTTCCCTGTGAGGAACAGTAAGGAATGGCTGCCCTCTGTCCGCACTGAGATTTGGGAGTGCAGGCAATGGTCTTCCAACTGCTTCTCCAACTTTTACCTTTCATAATCCTCAAGTTGATTCCTGTGCTAGGTGAAGTTAGGACCTTCCCCTGTGGTCTGGACTTTCAGGGTTCCTGGTTAGGGTATGTATACCAGGGGCAAATTTTCCCCCTTTCACACTCTGGGGACTAGCAGCCTTTTGCCTGACTTACATTGTAGACTGCAGCCTCCTGCTTCTTTCAAAGGGTGTGTAGATTTTTTTTTTTCCAGTTTTCCTATTCAGTACATTGCTTCTTGGAAAAGAGGTTCACAATGTGAATCTCTACATACTATTTTGTCCTTCCAATTGGGAGAGTTATGCTAGCAATGCTTCTAATCTGCCATCTTGGAAAGACAAAAACAAAACAAAAACAAAAGCAAAAACTAAGCAGCATCACTTCTTAAAAAGACTATTCTTTCTGACTTGGCACAGTGGCTTATGCCTGTAATTCCAGCACTTTGGGAGGCTGTGGGAGGATCACTTGAAGTTAAGAGTTCAAAACCAGCCTGGGAACATAGTGAGACTCTGTCTCTAATTTAAAAAAAAAAAAGGGAAAAAGCCTTTCTTTTTCTCCATTGAATTGCCTTTTCTTCTTTGTTAAAAATCAGTTGTATTTGTGGAAATCTATTTTTGGGCTTTCTGGTTTTTCTGTTTGTCTATTACTTCACCAACACCACATTCACTTGATTATTGTAGCTTTATAATAAGTCTTGAAGTTGGATAATGTCAATTCTTAAACTTTGTTCTTCCTAATTATTGTGTTGGCTATCTGAGTTTTGTGGCTTTATATACATTTTAAAATCAGTTTATTGATATTGACAAAATAAATGGCTGAGATTTTATTCAGGATCACCTTGAATCAATAGATCATGTAGAGAATAATTAATATTTTAATAGTATTGAGTCTTTTCATCCATGAACACAAAAATCTCTCCATGTCTTTAAACCTTCTTTGATTTCTTTTAACAGAATTTGTAGTTTTCCTTAGAAATTTTCGTTATATTTTGTTAGATTTATTCCTAAATACTTCAATTTTGGATGCTAATATAAATAGTAGTGTGTTTTTAATGTGAAATTTTAATTGCTCATTGCTAGTATATAAGAAAGCAATTGACTTAATTCATATATTAGCCATGTATCCTGAAATTTTACTATAATCCCTTATTAATTCTGTATCTTTTAAATAGTTTCTTTGGGATTTTCTATACAATCAGGCCTTCTGTGAATAAATACTTTTGTTTCTTCCTTCTCACTCTGTATATCTCCTATATACTTTTCTCATCTTATTACATTAGCTGGAATTTCCAAAACAATGTTCCTGCTTTGCTCTTGATCTTAATGAGAAAGCATGTAGTTTCTCACCATTATGTATAATGTTAGTTGTATGTTTCTTGTAGACTTTTATATTAAGTTGAGGAAATCCACCTCTATTTCTAGCATGTTGAGAGTTTTTAATCATAAATCGGTGTTAGGTTTTGTCACATGCTTTTTAGAATTTATTGATAAGATTGTATTATTTTTCTTTCATAGCATGTTGATGTGATAGATTATGTTATTCGAAATTCAAGTGAGGAACCAGCCGTGTACACGTGGAATAAATCTCATTTGGCCATAGTGTATAATTCTTTTTATATGTTTTTGGATCTAATTTGCTAAAATGTATTGAGAATTTTTGCATCTATGTGTTCATGAGAGATATTGGTCTGTAGTTGTCCTTTCTTGTGATATTTTTTATCAGTATTAACCATAGTAGTAATGTCCTCATAGAATGATTTAGGAAGTATTCACTGTGCTTCCATTTTCTGGAGGAGATTGTACAGAATTGGCCTTATTGTTTTTCTTAGGGATTTGATAGAATTCCCTAGTGGAACTGTCTGTCTATGTTTGGTGCTCTCTGTTTGGAAAATCACGCATTATTGATTTGATTTGTTTAATAGATATGGGTAGACCAGATTATCCATGAGTTTCTGCTCTTGCTATAGTGCTGCCTGAGAATTTTGTGTTAATTAATCTTTTTATATGTTCTCTTTCTGGGTCCACAAGGGGGCGTAGTTTCAAGAGCAAGAACTTTCCTGTGCCATGCCCCCCTCCCATCTCTCTCCATCTGGGAGATTTAATGGTCTTTGTTTTAATTTTCTCGTGCGCTGGGAAGGGTCAAAAGTCAATCACTCCAGCAAAAGCTCTAAGGAACTCCTTTCATTGGCCGGGGGTCTTGGACAAAGTGGGGATTCCTTCCAGGGTAAAATTCCCCTCCTTCCACATCCCTTTAAACTCCATGTTTAAATACCCTCCTATGAACTCTCTCGTGGAAGCTGACTTTCTCTCTCCTGGATTTCCCCTCTGGAGCCCCCTTCCACTCTCTCGTGGAAGCCTGTCTTCCCTTCCTAAACTCCATCTCTCTCAATTCCCTTCCAATCAGTGAGAAAGTTGCTTTCTTCTGAATTCCATCTTTTGGGATTCTCTCACTCAGTGTAAGAGGAGTTTACCTTCTCTGGTTTTCCCCTTCTGGAAACCCTTCTCACTCAGTGTAAGAGCGGCTTTTCTTTCTCTCACTCAGTGTGAGAGTTAGCTGTTTCTTTCTCTCTCCTTCTCCTTGTTTTCTCTCTACCTAAATAAATCACTTTTCTGAAACACTTTTTGGGTCCAGTACTTACTTTACAAGCACACCTGCCATGGTCCCCTCTCTCATTCTTAAGAAAGTGGAAAACCAAAAACCTACAACATTCTCTTGGAGGAGCTGTACCTCCCTGGCACCCCAAAACCCAGTTACAGGATGGTCTATACTTTTTCAAAATATTTTTATTTTTAATTTTTGTGGCTATACAGTAGGGGGATATATTTATGGGGCACATGAGATGTTTTGATACAGACATGCAATGTGAAATAATCACATCATGGAGAGTGGGGTATCCATCTCCTCAAGTATTTATGGGATGGTCTCTTTGATGATGAGAGACTATATGGAAAAAGTGGTCCGCTTTTCCACGTTATATCAAATACCATATTGCATAATTCACCCACAGTTGAGCCAACAGACAATTTCAGCCATATGAATGGCTGTAGTAGAGACTAGCACAATTGCTTAACTGAGTCCATCCTACAGAATCATAAATATATAAAATAATTATTTTTAAGCTCTTAAGTTTTGGGATGCTTTGTTAGGCAGTAATGAAAATGGATACTCCCTTTTTATGAGCAAAAAATATTCCTCTTATCTTGAAACATTTCTTTCACTTCCTTGTTTCAAGTAAAACCAAGATCATCTCTTCAGTTTTCTTAAATGAACAGTAACTTTTATTATGCAGAATAAAACACAGGGACAGGACACAGTAAGTGTTTTCTTTGATGCCCATTCCCATTTCTAGATCATTACTTATCCTTCCTCCTGCTTGATACCCTCTGTATTCTTTTTACTTTCATGCCTTTGGACCCTTAGGTCCTCATTCTTTTTGTCATTATCATCTACAGCTAGTGCTCGACTTACGACCACGATTGGTTCCGACAGACCGGTGGTAACACGATTTGGTCGTAGTTGAGTAGGCTATATGCACGTGGAGATGGTAGTGCTGCCGGCAGCTGGTCCACACTGTCATACGCCCAGCTGGGCAACGTTTGCACTGCCAGACGCAGAGCAGTGGTGGCTAGCAATTGTGGTCTTAAAGTCGAATGGTCATAAGTTGCATAGGTCGTAAGTTGATCAATACCTGTATTGACATCCTTATTAAACTCCTTAATTAATAGATACTTGTAAAAACCTGCTCACTTTCTTCCTATATATCCCTAGCCCTTGTACCATTTTTTGTGATTTAACCATATTTGTGAATATTTAAATAATTTAATGCCTTGGCAGCTCTGTTCCTTTATCTCTACTCACACAGTAAAGTTTTCCTACTTTCTATCACAGTTGCCTTTTGTCATGATCATATTCTAAATTTTATATTCAGTCTTTTTGCTGTATTACACTCCTCCACCCAAACTGTAAGTGTCAGAATAACTTAGGGAATTGCCCTGGGTCCTTTTTTCTATCCATATTCTCCCATAAGTTGATCTCATTATTATTTATTATTTAAATATTGTGCTGCATGCATATACTCTATTCACACCTAGTGCCTGAGTTCCAGCCATTTATTTAACTGCCTATTGACAGTTGCACATCTTGCAAATATCTCACATTTGCTTTGTCCAAAATAGAACTCTTCTTTTCCCCCTTTTAAGCTTATCTTTCCTATCAATAAATCTGTGTCTAACCAGTTGCACAAGGCAGACACTAGACTGTCTTTGATTGCCCCATTCCTTTCACACTTATACAATCTTTCCCTAAGTACAATATAGTTTTCTTTCAGAATATATTTTAAGTTCATTTCTACCCAATCATTTACAATTATACTTCACCATACGGCATCAGAAAAATAATATCTCCCACCTGGACTATCCTGACAGCCATCTAATGGTCTTTCTGCTTCAACTTTTATACACATATAGTTTATTCTATGTGGAGAAGCCAGAGAATTCCTCTTAAAATTTTTAATGAAATCGCACCATGCCTCTGCCTTAAAACTCTCCAATGGCTTCACATTGAACTTATAATAGTTGTTGTAATCTTTCATGTGGCTTGTAAGAACCTCCATAATCTGGCCCCTGACTGCTTCTCTGACCTATCCACCATGATCCCATTTCCTGACTATATTCTGGTCACAGTAGCTTTCTTTTTGTTCGTGAAAAATGCCAAGTTTTTGCCTGTTTTAGAACATTTTTACTAACAAAGCTTATTGCATGTATGGAATCATCAGCCAAAGTCCTCTACCCTAAATCTTAACATGACTTCTTAAACCACCCAATTTCAACTATCTTTTCCCCCTTATTTCCCATTTTAGCCTTCTTTTTCATATCCTTCACAATTTTACAATTATTTTAATTAAATGCTGTAACAACGCTTTCTTATTTCTGTGTTCCGTTCACTATAATGTCAACTACATAAGGGCAAGCACTATGCATCTCTTGTTTAATGCTGTATCTTTGGTACATAGCACAGGGCTTCACATATTATAGGTGCTCAATTAGTATATACTGAATGAATGGAGTGACTGCATTATTGACTACATCAGGTGCTTACACATTACTTCCTAGCTAGATCTCAGAATTATGGGATCATAACAATTTAATCTACATGATCAATAATTACCCAATAGTAGCTGTAGGAGAAGTGGAATGATTTAGTTTATCTAAAAATATTGAATAAATGATACATAATATGTACCAGGGACTTTGCTAAGTGTTGTGCATTCAGTGATAAATACATAGAGTGAGATTTCTGACCTTTTGGAAAAGTCTAGGAAGATTTGCCATGAGCATTTGGTGATCATTTTCTTGTGCAGAGATGTGTTTCAGTACAGGGTTATGAGAAGGAAAGTTAATTTGTGGGCCATGGGAAATGGGAGCTGTTATATAACTTGAGAATCTGAGAAAAAGGATTAGAGAGAAGGGCAAAGCTCCATTATTCAATTTCTTGAATCTCCCTACGCTTGTTCTTCTATTACAGACATACACACAGACACACAGGCACACACACACACACATATACACATATACAAAGAATTTAGTCTTTTTCTCTATACTCTAGGATGTACAGTGTGAGGAGAGGTGGATTTTTGTATCTACAGTAGTTCAGCAAATGCCCTACAGATTTCTAAAGCCCCAGTGCTGAAATATTAGAATTATAATTGGAAAGGTAACTGAACTATATGCTGAGAATATACAGTTATAGGGCCATAGAAAGGCTGGGAAAGGATAAATGATATCTGATGGTAAAGGTTTATTTTTAAGAAAAGACAGAACTAAGTATTTGGGTGAGGAAATTAAAGGGTCGGGGAAGTCTGTGCTCATGGAACTAAAAATGGTTTTGTGATGAGTGTCTTTCATTTGCTTAAAAGAAGAATCATATCAAGAATAAGAAATATAACTGGTTGAAAGGAGAAAAATTAGCATTATTTGTTGGAAATGTAATTATACACCTACGAATCCATGAAAATCAAGTGTAAAATTGAGAATGAGATATTTCAGTAAATCGGTTCACTACAAAATATGTAAACAAAAGTAAGTATCTTGCCTGTCTGCCAAAAATAGATACTAATTCTAATGGGAATAACCCCTTATTCACAAAAATGTCAAAAGCACACCATGCCTATGAAAAAACCAAACACAATAAATAAATGAAAAAAATATGACAACACTTAACTAAAGGAAAAATGATTTGAAAAAAAGAAATATGCCATGTTCTTTGGCAGGAAGATTTAGTATGCAAAACGAATTCAATTATAGGGTTTATAGAATTAACACAATCCCTAAAATTGTTCTAAGGTTAATCTTGAAGAAGAAACAGGGAGGAATACCTAAAGGAATTTTGGAAAATAAGTATAAAGAGAGGCATTTATCCTACCATATAATATAACCCTTTATTAAATTACAATAATTTAAATGGTGGCATGATAAGGACACAATCTACAGTCAGATAAATACACTATAATAAATGACCCAATGACCCTCTAACAGACTCCAGAATAGACAAAAATTTAACATAGGATAAAGGATATACCACAAACTACTAGCAGTCTAGTGAGATGTTTACCTTTGCCACATATTGCATTCAGACAGATTCCAAAAGAATCTAACATTTTAAAAATTAACTAAACTTAGGTTAGTTTAGAATGGATAGAAGCTTTTTAGCATAAAACTCAAAAAAAATTTTAAACAGAATGATTGATAGAGTGCACTATGTAAAATATTACAAATATCTGAACATCAAAACAGCACAAATTAACTCAAAAGACAAAGGACAAATTAGGAATATAACTGAGACAGATGAGGGTTAATATCTATAACATAGACAAAGCTCATACAATTTAAGGAATACAAACTGTAATGCTCATGGAAAAGTAGGTAATAAATACAAACAGATAATTCACAGAAATTAAAAAAAAAATAGATGACCAGTTAACACAAGAAATCACATTCCACCTCATTAGAACTGTTGAAAACATATACATTGAAACAGTTAGGTGTCGTTTTTTGACCTATCAAACTGGATTTTTTTTTGTCTCTTATATTAGTGCTCAGTGGTGCTGAGGATAGTAGTGAGAGTGTAAACTGAAAATATGTATGTTTCAAGATTTTTAAAGGGTTTATGCCACTTAACCTGGCAGTTATATATTCCACTTCTAAAAATATAGCCTAAGGAAATAATAAAAACTGGAGACAATGATTTATATGCAGAGTCGTTCCTAACAACATTATTCAAACTGCAAAAAAATTACACTATTTAAATATTTGACAACAAGGGTTTTGTGAAATAAATTATGATAGATCTATATTTTCTAGTTATAAAAACTACATTTTTCAAGTTTTTAATAGTGTGAAAAATTCTCTCAAGAGGATTATCTAAAAATTTTAAAGATAAGAAAGCTATTATTTAAAAGTGTAAATAAAACACTGAAACACTTTGGGAGGCCTAGGCGGGCAGATCATGAGGTCAGGAGATGGAGACCATCCTGGCCATGGTGAAACCCTGTCTCTACTAAAATACAAAAGATTAGCCAGGCATGGTGGCACTCGCCTCTAGTCCCAGCTACTCGGGAGGCTGAGGCAGGGGAATGGCTAGAACCCAGGAGGCAGAGATTGCAGTGAGCCAAGATTGCACCACTGCACTCCAGCCTGGTGAAAAAACAAGACTCGGTCTCCAAAAAAGTAAGTGGGGATTTGCATCATTTTTTGATCGATTGATTGTTTGTTTGAAAACTTATCAGAAAGCAAAGCATTATTTAACCTTTACATACATTGCCTTATATGATACTTCCAATAGTACAGTGAGATGGGTATTATTATATATATATTCTATATACAATGAAACAAGGATTGAGAGATTAAGTGACTTGTACAAGATCTCATAGTTACTAAGTGGGGATCTTTTATCCCTTGTGTACTCCTGGTATATACTAAGCACTCACTATGTATCTATTGAGTGAATGACTAAGTGTGACCTTACTCCAAGTTGCCTGACTCTTAAGTCAAAACTATTTCTACAAGCATGTCTGTAAGTCTGTTTCTATTGTAGCTTAAATTTCTGAAGCAACTCATTGTGGTTTGTGCCTTCAACACTAGGTCACTTCTGGCCATACTTTATGAGATATGACAGTACATGCATTCACATAGCATTTAACTAGAGCCAGAAATACTGAGTGCCGTTATGCGTCATCAATTTGATTTGGTGTTATAACAATAATGTTTTAGTGATTTAGAAAGTAATCACCTTAAGATCAGAGGCTGTGCCTTCTCTATGTCCAGGTCTGTACAAAGTTACTCAATTGGCCATGACACAGTCGACTTGGTAGTTTGGACTATCTTAGTGATTGCATGGCAATCCCTCAGACTGAATGTACTTTGATCCACTTTTATTATTAAATTAGGCAAAAAACTGAATTGACTGTGCTATGATACATTATTTTGGGATCGTAGGCAGTGTCCTGTAAAGCGTCTAACAGTGCTTTGAACATTCGAACACATTAACACAATAAATGTGATAATGATGGTAAAAGCAAACTTAACCGCAATTACATTTGTTTCTAAATGATCAATAATTCTACTTTGAAAATAGGAGGGCATATATGGCATTTTTCAAAACTCTTTAGGAGGCATCTTCAGAAACCCCAGCTGGTAATATAATTAAGTTCAACACTTAGTATTTTATTGTTTACAGTTTTGATTTTTGGTTATTTTCTTCATTATTATGTAGACATGCTATATTGGCATAACTTAGTATTGTAACCTGGTCCCTATGGAGTTTTATTAAAATTATCTTTATAATCTCATCTCATGATACCATTTGTAACATAGTAACAGATTTTTATTTAAATTATCTTGATTTGTACACATTCTTCATGTCAAAGTCTCTACTGTCAAAATGCTTTTACTTTTGAGAAAATGTTACATTATTTTAATTATTTTAATTTTTAATTTTTGTGGGTATGAAGTAGGTACATATATTTATGGGGTACATGACATGTTTGATACAGGCATACAATGTGAAATAAGCACATCATGAAGACTGGGGTATCCATTCTCTCAAAAATTTATCCATTGAGTTGTAAACTGAATTACACTTTTTTTAAATTTTAAAATGTACAATTAAGTTTTTACTGATTATAATTACCCTGTTGTGTTATCAAATAGCAGGTCTTATTCATCCTTTCTATTTTTTTGTACTCATTAACCAGCCCCATCTTCCCTCCCTGCTCACCTCCAACTACTCTTCCCAGCTTTGGTAACCATGCTTCTATTCTCTATGTTCATGGGTTTCATTGTTTTAATTTTTAGATCCCACAAATAAGTGAGAACATGATGTTTGTCTTTCTGTGGCTGGCTTATTTCACTTAATGTAATGATCTCCAATTCCATTCATGTTGTTGGAAATAACTGGATCACATTCTCTACAAGTACATTTTTCTTTATCCATTCATTTGTTGATGGACACTTGGGTCACTCCCAAATCTTAGTGATTATAAACAGTGCTGGAACAAACATAAGAGTGCAGATATCTCTTTGATATACTGATTTTCTTTCATTTGGATACGTACACAGCAATGGGATTGTCTATTTTTAGTTTTTTGAGGAACCTCCAAACTGTTCTCCATAGTAGCTGTAGGAATTCACATGCCTACCAACAGCATACTAGGGTTCCTGTTTCTCCACATCCTTGCCAGCATTTGTTATTGCCTGTCATTTGGATACAAGCCCTTTTAACTAGGGTGAGATGATATTTTATTGTAGTTTTGATTTGAATTTCTTTGATAATCAATGATATTGAGCACCTTTTCATATGCCTGTTTCCCATTCATATGTCTTCTTTTGAGAAATGTCTATTCAAGTTATTTGCCTATTTTTAGTAGATCGGATTATTAGATGTTTTTTTCCTATAGAGTTATTTGAAATACTTTTATACTGTGGTTATTAATCCCTTCTAAGATGGGTAGTTTTAAAATATTTTCTCCCATTCTGTGGGTTGTCTCTTGTCTTTGTTGATTGTTTCCTTTGCTGTGTAGAAACTTTTGAACTTGATCTCATTTGTCCACTTTTGTTTTGGTTGCCTTGGCTAATGGAGTATTTCTCAATAAATCTTTGCCTAAACCAATGTCCTGAAGAGTTTCCCCAATGTTTTCTTGTAGTCATTTTATAGTTTGAGGTCTTACATTTAAGTCTTTAATCCATTTTGATTTAATTTTTTTGTATGGCAAGAGATAGGGGTCTAGTTTTATCCTTCTGCATATGGATATCCAGTTTCCCAGCACCATTCATTGAAGAAACTCTATTTTACCCAGTGTATGTTCTTGGCATCTTTGTCAAAAATGAGTTCACTTTAGATGTAAGAGTTTGTTTCTGGGTTCTCTATTCTGTTCCATTCGTGCATGTGTCTGTTTTTATGCCAGTACCATGCTGTTTTCTTTACTATAGCTCTGTAGTATAATTTAAAGTCAGATAAAGTGATTCTTCCAGTTTTGTTCTTTTGGCTTAGGGTAGCTTTGGCTATTGTGGGTCTTTTGTGGTTCCATTTAATTTGTAGAACTGTTTTATTTTATTTATGTGTATAATTTCATTAGCATTTTGATAGCGGTTGCATTGAACCTGTAGATTGCTTTGGGTAGGATGAACATTTGAACAATATTGATTCTTCCAATTCTTGGGCATGGAATATTTTCCCATTTTTTGGTGTCCTGTTCAATTTCTTTCATCAATGTTTTGTAGTTTTCATTTTAGAGATATTTCACTTCTTTGTTTGATTTAGTCTTAGATATTTAATTTTATGTGTGACTACTGTAAATGAGATTACTTTTTAATTTCTTTTTCAGATTGTTCACTCTTGGGCATATAGGAATGCTACTGAATTCTGTATTGATTTTGTATCTTGGAACTTCACTGAATTTGTTTGTCAGTTCTATTAGTTTTTTTTGTGTAGCCTAGGATTTTCCAAATACAAAACCATATCATTTGCAGACATTGATAATTTGATTTCTTCCTCTCTAATTTGGATGCACTTTATTTATTTCTCTGGTCTGATTGCTCTGGCTAGGACTTCCAGTGCTGTGTTGTATTACTATGATAACAGTGGGCATCCTTCTCATCTTCCAGATATTAGAGGAAAGACTTTCAGTTTTTGCCCATTTAGTATCCTAGCTCTGTGTCTGTCATTTATGACTTTTATTATGTTAAGGTATGTTCCTTCTATCCTCAGTTTTTTGAGGGTTGTTATTATGGAGGAATGTTGAATTTTATCAAATCATTTAAAGTATCTGTTGAAATAATCGTGTTTTTTTCCCTTCATTCTTTGATATAACGTATTACATTGATTGGTTTGTATATGTTCAACCATCCTTGTATCCCAGGAATAAATCCCACATGGTCATGATTAATGAACTTGCTAATGTATTGTTGAATTTGGTTTGCTAGTATTTTGTGAAGGATTTTCCCATCAATATTCATCAGTAAAATTGGCCTGTAGTTTTTTTTTTTTTTTTTTTAGTACAGTAATACTAGCCATGTATGATGAGTTTAGAAGTATTCCCTCCTCATCTATTTTTCTGAATACTTTAAGTAGGATTGGTATTAGTTCTTTAAATGTTTTGCAGAATTCAGAGGTGAAACCATTAGGTCCTAAACCTTTCTTTACTAAGATAATTTTTATTATGGCTTTGATGTCATTACCTGTTATTGGTCTGTTCAAGTTTGGACTTCTTCCTGGTCCAGTCCTGGTAGGTTGTGTGTATCTAGGAATTTATCAATTTCTCCTCTATTTTTCCAATTTATCAGCATATAGTTGCTCTTAGTAGCCACTAATGAACCTTTGAATTTCTGCAGTATGGTTTGTAATGTCTCCCTTCTCATTTCTGATTTATTTATTTGGATCCTTTTTTTTTTTTTTTCTTGGTCAATCTGGCTAATGCTTTGTCAATATTAACTTTTCAAAAAGACTGACTTTTGCTTTATTGATCTTTTGTATTTTTTTATTTCAATTTCATTTCTGCTCTGATCTTTATTATTTCTTTTCTTCTACTAATTTTGGGTTTGTGTGCTCTTTGTTGTCTAAGATGCATCATTAGATTGCATATTTGAAGTTTTTTTCCTGTTTGTTTTTGATGTCCCTTATACCTATAAACTTGCCTCTTAGTAATGCTTTTTCTGTTTCCCATAGATTTTGATATGTTATGTTTTTATTATCATTTCCTCTAGACATTTGTCAATTTTCTTCATAATTTCTTCATTGATCCACTGGTCATTAAAGAGCATATTGTTTAATTTCCATGTATTTGTATAGTTTTCAAAATTCCTCTTGTTACTGATCTCTAGTTCTATTCCATTGTGAGCAGAGAAGATTCTTGATATTATTTCAATATCTGAATGTTTTTTTTTTTTTTTTATTGTACCGTAAGTTCTGGGGCACATGTGCAGATCTTGCAGGATTGTTGCATAGGTACACACATGCCGTGGTGGTTTACTGCCTCCATCTCCCTGTCACCTACATCAGGCATTTCTCCCAAGGTTATCCCTCCTCAACCTCCCCACACACTACTGTCCCTCCCCTAGCACCCCCACCCCCCAAGAGACCTTAGCCTGTGATATTTCCCTCCCTGTGCCCATGTGTTCTCATTATTCAATACCCACCTATGAGTGAGAACATTCCGTGTTTGGGTTTCTGTTCTTGTGTCAGTTTGCTGAGAAGGATGGTTTCCAGACTCATTCATGTCACTACAAAGGACATGAACTCATCCTTTTTAATGGCTGCATAATATTCCATGGTGTATATGTGCCACATTTTCTTTGTCCAGTCTATCGTTGATGGGCATTTGAGTTGGTTCCAAGTCTTCGCTATTGTAAACAGTGCCACAATGAACATACGTGTGGATGTGTCTTTATAATATAATGATTTATAATCCTTTGAGTAAATACCCAGCAATGGGATTGCTGGGTCAAATGGAATTTCTGTTTCTAGATCCTTGAGGAATTTCCACACAGTATTTCACAATGGTTGAAATAATTTACACTCCCACTAACAGAGTAAAAGTGTTCTTATTTCTCCACATCCTCTCTAGCATCTGTTGTCTCCAGGTTTTTTACTGATTACCATTCTAACTGGCATGAAATAGTATCTCAATGTGGTTTTTATTTGCATTTCTCTAATGACCAGTGATTATTAGCATTTTTTCATATGTTTGTTGGCCTCATAAATGTCTTCTTTTGAAAAGTGTCTGTTCATATCCTTCTCCCACTTTTGAATGGGTTTGTTTGTTTGTTTTCTTGTAAAATCTGTGTTAGTTCTTTGTAGATTCTGGATGTTAGCCCTTTGTCAGATGAGTAGATTGCAAAAATTTTTTTCCATTCTGTTGGTTGCCAGTTCACTCTAATGATTGTTTCTTTTGTTGTGCAGAAACTCTTGAGTTTAATTAGATCCCATTTGTCTATTTTGGCTTTTGTTGTGGTTACTTTTGGTGTTTTAGTCACAAAGTCCTTGCCTATGCCTATGTCCTGAATGGTATTGCCTAGGTTTTTGTCTAGGGTTTTTATGGTGTTATGTCTTATGTTGAAATATTTAATCCATCTGGAGTTAGTTTTACTGTAGGTGTAAGGAAGAGGTCCAGTTTTTGTTTTCTGCACATGGCTAACCAGTTTTCCCAACACCATTTTTTAAACAGGGAATCCTTTCCCCATTGCTTGTTTTTGTCAGGTTTGTCAAAGATCAGATGGTTGTAGATGTGTGGTATTACTTCTGAGGCCTCTGTTCTGTTCCAATGGTCTATATCTCTGTTTTGATACCAGTACCATGTTGTTTTGATTTCTGTAGCCTTTTAGTATCATTTGAAATAAGGTAGTGTGATGCCTCCAGCTTTGTTCTTTTTTGTTTAAGATTGTCTTGACTATGCAGGCTCTCTTTGGTTCCATATGAAGTTTTAAATGTATTTTTCCAGTTCTGTGAAGAAGGTCAATGGTAACTTCATGGGGATAGCATTGAATCCATAAATTACTTTGGGCAGTATGGTCATTTTCACAATATTGATTCTTCCTAACTATGAGCCTGGAATGTTTTTGCATCTGTTTGTGTTCTCTCTTATTGTCTTGAGCCGTGGTTTGTAGTTCTTCTTGAGGTCCTTCACATCCTTTGACAGTTGTATTCCTAGGCATTTTATTTTCTTTATAGGAATTGTGAATGTGAGTTTGCTCATGATTTGGCTCTCTGTTTGCCTGTCATTGGTGTGTAGGAATGCTTGTGATTTCTGCACATTGATTTTGTATCCTGAGATTTTGCTGAGGTTGCTTATCAGCTTAAGGAGATTTTGGGCTGAGACAATGGGGTCTTCTAAATACACAGTCATGTCATCTGCAAATAGAGACAATTTGACTTCCTCCTTTCCTAATTTAATACCCTTTATTTCTTTTTCTTGCCTGATTGCTTTGGCTGGAACTTCCAATACTGTATTGAATAGGAATGGTGAGAGAGGGCATCCTTGTCTACTGCCAGTCTGCAAAGGGAATGTTTCCAGTTTTTGCACTTTCAGTATAATATTGGCTGTAGGTTTGTCGTAAATAGCTTTATTATTTTGAGATATGTATCATTGATACCTAGTTTATTCAGAGTTTTTAGGATAAAGGGCTGTTGAATTTTGTTGAAGGCCTTCTCTGCATCTATTGAGATGATCATGTGGTTTTTGTCTTTGGTTCTGTTTATGTGATGGATTAAGTTTGTAGTTTTGTGTATGTTGAACCAGCCTTGCATGCTTGGAATGAAGCCTACTTGATCTTGATGGATAAGCTTTTTGATGTGCTGCTGCATTTGGTTTGCCAGTATTTTATTGAAGATTTTTGCATCAATGTTTATCATGGATATTAGCCTGAAATGTTCTTTCTTAGTTGTGCCTCTACCAGGTTTTGGTATCATAATAATATTGGTCTCATAAAATGAGTTAGGGAGGATTCCCTGTTTTTCTATCATTTGGAGTAGTTTCAGAAGGAATGGTACCACAACCTCTTTGTATGTCTGGTAGAATGTGGCTGTGAACCTGATGTGCTTGCTGCAAAACTCTCAAGTGAGAGGGCTTCAGTTTACTGGTCTTTGTGGGGGTGGGACCCACCATGCTCTATCACCTGTCTCCCTGCTTTCAGCTCTTCTTCTTTCTGGGGAGCAGGGAGCTTTGTCCCACATGCTCTCTCAGTACTAGTCAAAACATTCGCCCAGATCTGTGCCAACAACCCACAGTGCTGGCCGGAGCTGCCACTCAAATCTGTGCTGGTAACTCACTGTGCTTTTCAGCCTGGTGGGGATTTCCTGGTCTGTGGGTTGCAAAGGCCATGGGAGAAGTACAGTATCTGAACCAAAGTGCCAGAGGGGAAAAGCCCCCATTCGTCTAGCAATTGCACTTCCCGGGTGAAGTAGTGCCCCACCCTGCCTTGGTTTGCCCTCCTTGGGCTACACCCACTGTCCAACTAGTCCCATTGAAAGGAACCTGGTACCTCAATTGGAAATGCAGAGATCACTCACCTTCAGCACTGCTCTCGCTGGGAACTTCACTCTGGAGCTATTCCTATTTGGCCATCTTGGCTCAGCTATTTTGAATGTCTTGACTTGTTTTGTGATCTAACATATGGTCCATCCTTGAGAATGATCCATGTGCTGAGGAAAATAATGTGTATTCTGCACCCACTGGATGAAATGTTTTGTAAATATATGTTAATCCTATTTGGTTTCTAGTCAGAATAAGTCTGATGTTTCTTTGTTGATTTTCTGTCTGAAAGATCTTTCCAATGCTGAAAGTAGAATGTCAAAGTCTCCAGCTATTATTGTATTGGGGCCTAACTCTCTGTTTCACTCTAATATTTCCTTTATTTATATCTGGTTACTTCAGTGTTGAGTGCACATATATTAAAATTTTTATATCCTCTTACTGAATTGACCCATTTATCATTATATAGTAACCTACTTTGTCTCCTCTTGCACTTTTTATTTTAAAATCTATTTTGTCTGATAGAAATACAGCGACTCCTACTTGTTTTTGCCATGAACTATCTTTTCCATCTCTCTATTTTCAGTCTATGTGTGTCTTTATAGGTGAAGTGTGTTTCTTGTAGGTGACAGATCAATGGGTATTGTTTTTTCATTTATTTAGCTGATGTATGTAGTTTGATTATTTAGTTTTTTACATTGAATGCTATTATTGTTAAGTAAAGACTTACTCATGTCACTTTCTTATTTGTTTTCAGGTTACTTTGTGGTCTTCTCTTTCTTTTGTCTTTCCTTCCCTTCTTTGTTTTAATGAAGATATTTTTATCTGGTGATATTATTTAGTTTATTTCCTTTTATTTTTGTGTATCCATTGTATGTTTTTTGGTTGGAAGTTACCATGAGTCTTGAAAATAATATAACCCATTTTTTAACTTAATAAAAACACTGTTTGCATGAACAAGCAAACAGGCAAACAAACAAAAAATGAATAAAAACTCTTCTTAACCTCATCCCCCTGCTCTTTACCTTTATGTTATTCTTATTATATCTTATTGTTCTGACTATGTCTTGAAAAGATGTTGTTTTTATTTTTTTTGACTTTTTTTTCCTATAGTCTTTCTACTTAGGATAAGAGTAATTTACGTACCACAATTACAGTATTATAATATTCTTTTTTTTTCTCCCTACTTACTATTACCAGTAAGTATTGTACCTTCAGGTGATTATTTATTTCTCATCAATATACTTTTTTTTCTGACTGAAGTACTCCCGTTAGCATTTCTTGAAGGACAGCTCTGGTATTGATGTGATCCCTTAGCTTTTGTTTGTCTGAAAAAGTCTTTATTTCTCCTTCATGTCTGAAGGACATTTTTGCCAGATATATAATTCTTGGGTAAAAGTTTATTTTTTTCCTTTCAGCAGTTTAAATATGTCATGCCTCTTTCTCCTGGCCTGTAATGTTTGCCCAGAAAAGCCTGCTGCCAGATGTATTGAAACTCCATTGTGTGTCATTTGTTTCTTTTGCTGCTTTTAGAATCCTTTCTTTATTCTTGACCTTTGAGAGTTTATTAAATGCCTTGAGATATCTTGTTAGTGTTCTATAACTTTCTTGTACTTGGATGTTGATGTCTTTCCCTAGATTTGGAAAGTTCTCTGTTACTATGCTTTTGAATAAACTTTCTAACTCTGTGTCTTTCTCTACCTCTTCTTATAGGCCAATATCTCTTAGATTTGCCCTTTTGAGTTTATTTCATAGATTCTATAATTTTGTTTCATTGTTTCTCATTACTTTTCTTTTGTCTTCTCTATTTTCACATAGCCTGTCTCCAAGCTCACTAATTCTTTCTTCTGCTTCATGCATTCTGATACTAAAGAACTACGATGCATTCTTCAGTACACCAATTGCATTTTCCAGCTCAAAAATTTCTGCTTGATTCTTTTTAATTTCAAATTCTGAATTCCTTCTCTGTGTTGTCTTGAATTTTTTTGTTTCCTCAACATATCTATTTTGAGTTATCTGTCTGAAAGCTCACTTATCTTTGTTTCTCCAGGATTGGTCTCTGGTGGCTTTTTTAGGTCATTTGGTGAGGTTATGTTTTCCTTGATGGTATTGTTGCTAGTAGATATTCTTTGGTATCTATGCATTGAAGAGTTAGGTATTTATTCTAGTCTTCACTGTCTGGGCTTATTTGTAGCCATCCTTCTTGGGAAGGCTTTCCAGATATTTGAAAGAACTTGGTCTTTTGATTTAAGCTGTTTCTACTTTAGTGGGCACCCTAAGCCCACTAAAGTGCTGTGGTTTTTGTGACTCATAGAGGTACCACCTTCATGATCTTGGACAAGATTGAGGATAATTATCTGGATTACTAGGAGTAAACCTTTGTTCTCTTCTCTTACTTTCTTCCAATCATACAGAGCCTCTCTCCCTATATTCTGAACCACCCAAAGCGGGGGGGCAGAATGGCACAACCACCCTTAAGTCCACCACTGCTATGACTCTGCTGGGACAGACCTTAAGTTAGCACAGCACTGGGTCTTGCCCAAGGTCTGCAGTAATCACTCCCTGGCTACTGCCTATGTTTGCTCAAGGCCCTGAGGCTCTATATTCAGCAGGTGCCAAAGCCAGCCAGACCTCTGTCCTTCCCTACAGGCTGACAAGTTCCCCCAGGCCCTGGGTGGGTCCAGAAATGCTGTCTGGGAGTCAGAGTCTAGGGTCAAAACCTTAGAAGTCTTCCCGATGTTCTATTTTGTTGCAGCACAGCTGGCACTCAAAGCACAAGACATAGTTCTTTTCATTTATCCCTCGTATTTCCAAAAGCAGAGGTGCCTCATTTTGTAGCCACTGCCACCCCTGACCATGAGGTGTGCTGCTAGACTACCAATGTTTTCTTAAGGCCCAAGGTCTCTTAAGTCAGGTTGTGCTAAATGCTGCCTGGCTTGGGACTCACTCTTGAGGGCAGTGGGCTACCCTCTGTCCCAGGGCAGGTCCAGAAATACCATCCAAGAGTCAAGTCCTGGAATCAGGGACCCCATGAACCCACTTGATGCTCTGTCTTCCTGTGGTGGTGTTAGTATCTAAGGTGCCTGATAAAGTCCCCTTTACTTTTATCTCTGCTTTTCTGATGCAGAAGGAATTTTGCTCTATTGCCCCCATAGCTGGTAGGGTGCTGAGTCTCACCTGAATCCAGCATGTCTCAGAAACATACCAAGGCCCTCTATGTAGTACCTGGGTGTTGCTGCTGGTCATTCAGGGCCCAAAGGCTCTCCAGTTAGCAGGTGGTGAATGCTGGCATAATGCTGGGTCCTTCCCTTCAAGGCAGTTGGGTTCCTTTCTGGCCCAGGGTATGTCTAGAAATATTGCCTAGGAGCTAGGGCCTGGAATCAGGAACTCGTGACTCTGCCTAGTGCCCTATCCTGCTGTGGCTGAGCTGGTATCCAAGATGCAAGACAAAGTCCTCTCCACTCTTCCCTCTCCTCTCCTTAAGAGGAAGGAAGGGGTCTTTTTTTTGGAGCTGTGAGCTGTGAAGCCCTGGGTTAGGGGATAAGTGTGGCTGCCCCATCTGATGTTTTAGTTTGTTACTTGCCTCCCTAGTCCACTGTCCCTGGTTCTAGTTCAGTCCTAGCACTCACCTAAGAGTTACAGTTCTTATGGCCTATATTGCCTGTCAAATTTACTTAGAGTCCGAGAGTACTTTGGCCCTCGGTGGCAAGATTTGTGTGCACTCAATTTCTGTCTACTGTGATCAGGGATTTCCCTCTGGCTAGCACTGATTTAAATGCTCCTTCTGTGGACAGGTATCAGCTGAGTTAGGTCTGGTTTTTCTTTCTGCGCTAACAGAACAGCATGGAGTTTGATGCCTCTCAATTGCTGTGTTCTTTCTTCTCCAGCACCCAAAGATACTCCCACACTATGTCTCTTCTACCTGTGTTAGGGGAGGGGTGGCATCGATGATTCAGGACTGTTTTATCTGTTTCTTCAGTACCTTTCAGCGATATGAAGTTAAAACCAGGTACAGTGAGTGCTCACCTAATATTTATTTATTATGAAGGTGTTTTTTCTCTGTAGATAGCTGATAACTTGGTTCCCTTTGGGAAGAGATCATGGGTGCAGCTTTCTATTTTCTATAGAAAAGTTTTTACTTTGATTAATACAGGAATATTGCAGTGAGGAAAGCTGTGTCAATATTTTAGCATCATGCCAGGAAGCACCTATCACAACAGTCACGATGCTCCATCCAAGATGTTATAGACTGAATGGTGTCCTCCCTACCCCCAAATTCACATTAAAGTCTTAACCCACAATGTGACTGTATTTTGAGATAGCAGCATTATGGAGGTAATTGTGATTAAATGAGATTATAAGAGTGAAGTCTTGACTCAATAGGGCTGGTATTCTTATAAGAAGAGGAAGAAACACCAGAGATGAGGGATCTCTCTCTCTCTCTTTCTCTCTCTCTCTGTAAACACAAATGAGAAGCCACATGTGAACACAATGTGAAGACAGCCATCGGAAAACCAGAAAGAGCCAGGTCTCAGACTTCCAACCTCCAGAACTGAGAGAAAATAACGTGTGTTGTATAAAACACATAGTCTGTGGTATCATGTTATGGTGGCCTGAGCTGATTAATATATAGGATTTGTTGTGAATAAAATCACCGTCCCCAACTGGTTGCTAACTTCAAAGTTTTAAACAGTTCAAACTAAGATTTACATTCCTTAAAGATGGGTTGAAGCATGCTAGAACAGATGTCCAGAAATTTTCTTCAAAAAATACATAAAATACAACATTTTTGCTATGGATCTTAGTAAAAAAGAAAACAATGAAGTTATGTAGCTATGCAGAAAAACTTAAAGTGCACTTCTATTTTAAAAAAAATATTTTTTCTAAATTGGAGGAAATGCTCTTATGTAAGGACAAATACAAAAGAGTGTCACCACAAGTTTAAAAAATATTAAACCTAGAAAATACTATTTTTTGTTTATTTTGGTTGTATTTGGAGCCAGTATTGATATTGTCATGCACAGGTACAGCTATTTTGGCTTACAGAAACTATTCTAGGAACTATTCTGAGGATTCAGTATCAGTACCATTCTTGTCAATTTTTAAAACTAGAATCTATGCTTAAAATAAGAGCAAAAGATGAGGATTCACTGAATTGCCATGTAGGTAATTTGACACAGAAAACTGGTCCATTCCTTTTGTGGCTTTGACTTGTCTGTCAAAATAAGTTATTCTAGATTTGGCAAAAGTAGAAGGAACGTGGCTAGGAGAGAAATGATGCTCAGGAAAGACGAAATAGGCTTTAACCTTTTTAAGAGCTTTGATCTTTAAGAGCTCTGTTACTCTGTTAATGTAGCCTTCAAGTTCAAAGTTATGCTACTATTGAGAATATCTATGATAATATTCCAACAGATTGAGAGAGCAGGTCCAGAATAGGAGATTTGAAATGGTTGCAAACAGCAGAAATATTGTTTGCTGTGGTAAATGTAGAGCTTATTATGATAATTCTTTTAAAAGAGGGCAACATTTAAAAAAATAATTAAGTTGTTCCACAATGTTTGTTGAAAAAGAAGTCACACTCCATACCTGAGCTAAAGTATTTTACGTCATTCACTCAACATTTATTGAGTGATACTATGTGTAAGGCATTGGGTTAAGCATTTCTGATGAAAATTAAGACCCAATACCTATCCTGAAGGACTTTAGATTTAGTATAGTGATGATTAAAGAATGTCAACGATTTGCTAGCTACTGAGCAAAATAGCTAGTGAATGCTGAAAAGGCATGCCCAAATGCTGTTTTCTTTCTGGATTAAAGAAAAGTAGTAGTCAGATTAAATTAAATAATAACAAACTGGATACATTCATTTAAATAATATTTTGGCATAATATCCAGAATATTATAATTTCAACATATAATCAATATCAATTGTTAATGAAATATTTTGTGTTCCTTTTTCTTGTACTGCCTTTATGTATATTTTACACTTACCAAACACCTATATTTCCACTAGTCACATTTCAAGTGTGTACCAGTCACATATATTAATAGCTGGCGGCTATTATATTGGATAGCAAAGGTCTAGTTCATGCTCATCCTAAACTGCTTTGTGAGTTTGAATCTATTGTATTCTTTAGGAAGCTTGTCTTTTAGATGACTCCAAAGATGAACTGTTCCTCAGATGTCAGTTTGAGCTTGTTAGTTCAATTGGATAAGGTCTGCTGATTTGATCCCAATAAGGGTTTCTGACAAAAAATACTGTTCCAGTCCTTTAGAATCGCTCTAACTCCCCAAGAGTCATTTTTTAAAACGCTCTCTTATGCCCCACTGGACATACTTCTATTATACCATTCATAAAACTTTAGGTCTTTTATTGAGAAAATGTATCTCCCTCTAAAATACAGCATAACAAGGCATAAAGTTTTCAGTCAAACTGACCTTGGTTGTGATTTCAGATCTGTCACTTGAAAAATTTCTTAACATCCCTTAACTCTCTTCATATTTAAAATGAAGATAGTAGGTTGGGCACGGTGACTCACACCTATAATTCCAGAACTTTGGGAGGCTGAGGCAGGCAGATCATCTGAGGTCAGGAATTCAAGAATTAGCTGGATGTGGTGGCATGGGACTGTAATCCCGCTACTGTGGAGGTTGAGACAGGAGAAACACTTGAACAAAAAAGGTGGAGGTTGCAGTGAGCTGAGTGCCACTGCACTCCAGCCTGGCCAAAAGAGCAAGACTCTGTCTCAAAAAAAAAAGAAAAAAAAAAAAAGATAGTAATAATCCATACCTTACAGTGTTTCTGTAAGATATATATAAATATACACACACACACACACACACACACACACATATATCTTACAGATGTGTGTGTGTGTGTGTATATATATATATATATATATATACATATAAATCTATGTAAAACACTTAGTACACTAACTCTCACTAGTAGGCATTCCATAAATACTATTTTTCATTATTATTACTTTTATTCATAAAATAATACTATTATTATTTTTGTATTCTTCATGCCTAGCATAGCAGGCTTTCAATATATTGTATTGAATTAATTAGTCTGAGCCTCACTAGCTAATATGTGTATTTTTTTTTCAAGATTTTAAATACCCACAGAAAGAAAACCTTAGAATTATTATTGTTAAGCAATTAAATTGAAAAATCTTTGCTTAAAATCTAGAAAATTAGTCATAGATTCTATTATTCTTCTAACACATTAAGAATCAATTTTAGAACTTACTTCTCCAGAGAAAATGACTAAAACATCCAAAATTCTGTGGTCCTGTCATGGCCTTAGTGTGTATTCAGAAGCATTTGTAGTTCTTGATCTTTTCCTATTGTCTAATGGAAATAAAGGATGTTCTTTGGTAACCTACTATGAAACACCTGGTCAAAGCAAAAAGACTGAGAATGGAAAATGAAAAATCAATTGTTCAACTTTACAAAGTGTCCTTATTTCATAGAAATAAAGTCTTGTTGGGAGAATAGAGTTTAGAATCAAAGGAGGCCAAGATCTTGTTAAAAACAGACACACGTACTCAATACCTACTTACACATTTATTCAAAGATACGCACACAAAGACATTCACACACACTCACATGGACACACAGGCTGACAACTCCTGCTGGAATTGCTTAATGTTTTCAACAATCATCAAGCAATCTGGCAGAGACTCAGAATATTTCAATGTTTTAGTCGTTTGAACTTTCAGGTTGAGTCACTGAAGTAAACTATTTTATTTCACTCTCATTACTTTGTCTGTCTCCCCAAGGACCTCTACAGTAGCAAACACGAAACTGTTATTAGCATAGGAAATGGCATGGTATTAGGTAGATAGAAGCCCCTCTCTAAGAATTGCTTATTCAAATAAGCTTACTCTGGGAATAGGCAATTAAAAATTGAAAAAAGCTTGCAATCATACTGGCTTTTCCTAAACAGAAAAATGTGAATATTTCCATTTTGCAGATTAAAAAGGATACCCTTAAGGACAAACATTGGAATTTTCTTTAGCCGGAGCTGCATTGTTTTAAATTAAACTTTTTATTTTGAGATAATTGTCAGAGCTGCATTTTGGTTTTGACTAATGTTCCCTTATTAAATTTTATAGCACTAAAGAATATGGGTGGAATTCCCAAGAGAAGGACTAACTCATTGGGGATTAGACAGATTGAGGAAAATGAATCTCCTTGCCACATTTGATAAGAGGCAGTATTCAGTAATGTTTGGAAGCCCTAGCTTTAGGGTCAGATAGATCTCAATTTGGATCTTGGCCGTGCCACGTCCTAGCTCTGTGACCTCAAATTATTCACTGATAACCTGAACATAATAATGCATACCTTATAAAGTTCTTGTGATTACTTAATATGCAAATTATTAATATTATTATTGCCATTATTGTCATTACTATTATCATTCTATATAGATCAGCTCTGTCCTTCTTAATTAAGTACTATGTTATAATAAATTGTAGCTTTAGGCACTTAGTGAAGCCCTGGATGCTGTTCAAAGGGAGCCTAGTGTGATAAAACAGATGTAGTGAATGTTGACAATGGTGGCTCTGGAAGAATGGAAGTTCTTTACACTAGTCTTGCAACTTTTCTGTCAGTTTGCAATTTTATCAAAATATAAAAGTTTAAAAAGTACCTAAACATACAATGTCTTTGAATTCCTGCAGAGTGCTTGTCACTAGGCAGTAACCCAGAAACAATGGAGACCTTGAGAGTTTACAATTCATTTTGTTATAAATAGTCTGAGTATAGCACTTCTATTGGGTTTTATGCTTGTTGTTATATTTGTCTTATTGTGATGATTTCCCTAATAGAGAGGGGGAATTATCCAAACATTTAAGATGTATTAATTTTGAGCAAGTTTGCATCAGCACTCAGGATGGGTATGAGGATATCAACTGGAAGACCTCTCTGCAGTAAGTGGTCTCTCCGAAGTCTGGGAATCTTTTGTACCCTTGGAACTCTCTAGGATTTTTGTTTGTTTGTTTTAAAATCCCCCCTATAGTGTAACACAATGTCATCAATAAAAAGATTGATCGGCCGGGCGTGGTGGCTCACTCCTATAATCCGAGCACTTTGGAGGTCCGAGCGGGGCAGATCACCTGAGGTCAGGAGTTTGAGATCAGCCTGGCCAATGTGGCAAAACCTCATCTCTACTAAAAATACGAAAATTAGCAGGGCATGGTGGTGCATGTCTATAATCCCAGCTACTCAGGAGGGTCAGGTAGGAGAATTGCTTGAACCCAGGAGGGGGAGATTGCAGTGAGCCGAGATCATGTCACTGCACTCCAGCCTGGGATACAGTGCGAGACTCTATCTCAAAAAGAAAAAAAAAAAAAAAAAAAAAAATTGATCATTGTTTTGCCCTTTTCTCGGCCTCACTACTAACTAGAAAAATATTGAAGATTTTCAAATAAATTCTCTTCCAGCGTGGAATGCTTTACCTGGGAAAGTTTTATAATCTATTATAGAGTTTCCAGAGTAAATCTATAACAACCATGAAAATGTCTATTCATTGCAAAGAAAGCCTAGGGTAAACCTTTCGTGTGCTTCCAAATTCCCTTTCCTCAATAAATCAGGTAAGGTCTGTGAAAATTCACAAACATGGGAAGGCAAACTATGTTACCTTGATTTCACTTTTAAATTTAAAATGGGATCATCCTTGGAGATGAATACCAAATTCCAGAGATAAAACCCTTTGAAATACATCCAAAATGCAATGTTGAGAACTTAGTTCCAAGAAAAAGAACTGACTGTTACTTCTGTCTCTGTCAGTTCCTATGAAAAAGTCACTTAGTTGGTTGAATCATTTCTTGTCCTTTACCTGTTCAAAAATAGTTTGTAAGGACAAAAGCTATAAAAATGTTTAGTAAAAAAAAAAAAAAAACAAAAACTCAAAAACTGGCAGAAGACAAGACATAACTAAGATTAGAGCAGAACTGAAGGAGATATAGACACAAAAAACCCTTCAAAAAATCAATAAATCCAGGAGCTGTTTTTTTGAAAAGATCAACAAAATAGACAGACCACTAGCCAGATTAATAAAAGAGAGAAGAATCAAATAGATGCAGTAAAAAATGATAAAGAATATATCACTACTGATTCCACAGAAATACAAACTACCATCAGAGATTACTATAAACAACTCTATGAACAGAAATCGGTAAACCTGGAAGAAATGGATAAATTCCTGGACACTTGCACCATCCCAAGCCTAAACCAGGAAGAAGTCAAAACCCTGAATAGACCAATAACAAGGTCTGAAGTTGAGGCAGCAATTAATAGCCTACCAACCAAAAAAAGCCCAGGTCCAGATGGGTTCACAGCCACATTCTACCAGACATACAAAGAGGAGCTGGTACCACCCCTTCTGAAACTATTCTAAACATTCCAAAAAGAGGGGATCCTTCCCAAATCATTTTATGAGACCAACATCATCCTGATATCAAAACCCGGCAGAGACTCAACAAGAAAAGAAAACTTCAGGCCAATAACCATGATTAACATTGATGCAAAAATCTTCAATAAAATACTGGCAAACTGATTGCAACAGCACATCAAAAAGCTTATCCATCATAATCAAGTAGGCTTCATTACAGGGATGCAAGGCTGGCTCAACATGTGCAAGTCTATAAACGTAATTCACCACATAAACAGAACCAAAGACAAAAACCACATGATTATCTCAATAGATGCAGATAAGGCCTTCAACAAAATTCAAAAGCCTTTTATGCTAAAAACTCTCAATAAACAAGATATCAACGGAATGTATCTGAAAATAATAAAAGCTATTTATGACAAACCCACATCCAATATCATACTGAATGGGCAAAAACTGGAAGGATTCCCTTTGAAATCTGGCACTAGACAAGGATGCCCTCTCTCACCTTTCCTATTCAATACAGTATTGGAAGTTCTAGCCAAAGCAATCAGGCAAGAAAAAGAAATAAAGGGTATTAAATTAGGAATGGAGGAAGTCAAATTGTCTCTATTTGCAGACGACATGATTGTATATTTAGAAGACCGCATCGTCTCAGCCCCAAAACTTCTTAAACCGATAAGCAACCTCAGCAAAATCTCAGGATACAAAATCAATGTGCAAAAATCACAAGCCTTCCTATACACCAATAACAGACGTAAAGAGAGCCAAATCAAGAATTAACTGCCATTTACAATTGCTACAAAGAGAATGAAATACCTAGGAATACAACTAACAAAGGATATAAAAGACGTCTTCAAGGAGAACTATAAACCACTGCTCAAGGAAATAAGAGAGGACACAAACAGATGGAATAATATTCCATGCTTGTTGTTATGAAGAATCAACATTGTGAAAATGGCCATACTGCCCAAAGTAAATTATAGATTCAATGCTATCCCCATGAAGCTACCTATGACCCTCTTCACAGAACTGCAAAAAAAAACCCACCTTAAGCTTCACATGGAACCAAAAGAGAGCCTGTATAGGCAAGACAATCCTAAGCAAAAAGAACAAAACTGGAGGTGTCATGCTACCTGACTTCAAACTATACTACAAGGCTACAAATCAAAACAGCATGGTACTTGTATCAAAACAGAGATATAGACTAACGGAGCAGAACAGAGGCCTTGGAGGCAACGCCACACATCTATAACCATCTGATCTTTGACAAACTTGACAAAAACAAGAAATGGGGAAAGGATTCCCTGTTTAAAAAATGGTGTTGGAAAAACTGGCTAGCCATGTGCAGAAAGCAGAAACTGCACCCCTTTCTTACACCTTACACTAAAATTAACTCCAGATGGATTAAAGACTTAAACATAAGACCTAACAGCATAAAAACCCTAGAAGAAAACCTAGGCAAAACCATTCAGGACATAGGCATAGGCAATGACTTGATGACTAAAACACCAAAAACATTGGCAACAAAAGCCAAAATAGACAAGAGGGATCTAAATAAACTCCAGAGCTCTGTACAGCAAGAGAAACAATCATTAGAGTGAACTGGCAACCAACAGAATGGGGAAAAATTTTTGCAGTCTACCCATCTGACAAAGGGCTCATATCCAGAATCTGCAAATAACAAAAACAGATTTACAATAAAAAAACAAACAAGCCATTCCAAAGTAGGCAAAGGACATGAACAGACACTTTTCAAAAGAAGACATTTGTGAGGCCAACCAACATATGAAAAAATGCTCATCATTGCGGGTAATTAGAGAAATGCAAATCTAAACCACATTGAGATACCATCTCACACCAGTTAGAATGGCAATCATTAAAAAACCTGGAGACAACAGATGCTGGAGAGGCTGTGGAGAAATAGGAACACTTTTACACTGTTAGTGGGAGTGTAAATTAGTTCAGCCATTGTGGAAGAAAGTGTGGAGATTCCTCAAGGATCTAGAAACAGAAAAATCCATTTGACCCAGCAATCCCATCACTGCATATATACCCAAAGGATTAGAAATTGTTCTATTATAAGGACACATGCACACGTATGTTCATTGCAGCACTGTTTCAATAGCAAAGACCTGGAACCAACCCAAATATCCATCGATGATAGACTAGACAAGGAAAATGTGGTACATATATACCATGGAATACTATGCAGCCATAAAAAGGATGAGTTCCTGTCCTTTGTTGGGACATGGATGAAGCTGGAAACCATCATTCTCAGCAAACTGACACAAGAACAGAAAATCAAACACTACATGTTCTCACTCATAGGCGGGTGTTGAACAATGAGAACACAGAGACACAGGGAACAGGGCACCACACACTGGGGTCTGTTGGGAGGGAATAGGGGAGGGACTGTGGGGGCTAGGGAGATTGGGGAGGGAAACATGAGGAGAAGTGCTTGATGTAGGTGATGGGGGCATGGAGGCAGCAAACCAAATTGCCATGTATGTACCTATGCAACAATCCTTCACGTTCTGCACATGTACCCCAGAACCTAAAGCACAATAAAATATATATTTTAAAAATGTTTAGTTATTTGCTTTCAGAAATATATAATGCAATTCAGAAAGCACCAGATATTTTTGATGTCTCTGTGGGAAGTCCATGCAAGAGAAGTAAATACAAAATATATACAGTGTTCACCACATGGCTATGTCATCTTGATAATAAAAATTTCTTGGGTAAGAAACCCTGATAGAACAGGATCTTCACAATTCTGATTATTATATTATTATATTTTTGTTTTTTGTTGGAAGTAGAAACTCCTTGTTGTTATGTACTTGGGAAAATAAACTAGTATCTTTGATGAATCCTTGAATTTCCCTGGCCACACATACTGACACCTAATATATAGTAAATCTTGCTAAATAAACTGATCCTTTATCAAATGCCCATATGAATTCACATTGTAGTGGCATTGGTAAG
The DNA here is from genome assembly GCF_001604975.1 of Cebus imitator. Lineage (NCBI taxonomy): Eukaryota > Metazoa > Chordata > Mammalia > Primates > Cebidae > Cebus > Cebus imitator. Next base: position 3,249,891 of record NW_016107525.1, read on the forward strand.
GAGTGCTTTCTTTCCAGAGTTTATGGTCATCATGTGATATTGATGGCAGGGAGCATGAATTAAAGTTTGGTTTTGAGCTTCTCAGCTCTGAACTCTTTACACCTTATTTTGGGAGAAAAAAAATGGCATCTCAATCCTATAGTGTTCTCAGTGAACATAATGTACATTCTATTTTAACAACTTTTATAGTCTCCATTTTTTATTAATTCACCCTGAATATGCTGTGCTTTTTATTGTGAATAACCAATAAAAGATGGCTGTAAAAACAGTCATAACACTATACTATTTTCTTCCATACTTTTATCTTCTACTGTAAACTTAGATGCTGCTCAGAAATGCAATTAAAGAAAAATGAACTCACAAAGAAAACATTTGGGGCTCTGGCAACAGCCCATTCAGCTTTCCATGGCTTATTTCACTGGACATATTCTTAACAGTATAATGTTTGTTTGGCTTATTTCTCTATCTTTCTTAATTATCTGATATCAATTATTGAAAATTGCATATAGAAATTGAAGGTAGGCATTTCCTGGGCACTTTAACACCTAACAGTTTGGTTACTATTAGTTACTTGTGGTGAGACTAAAAGGTTACCATGAGATAAAAATGTTTCCAAAGTATGAATCAATCCGTTGAGATTTAAGAGGACGTTGTAGGCTGGACGCGGTGGCTCAAGCCTGTAATCCCAGCACTTTGGGAGGCTGAGGTGGGTGGATCAAGAGGTCAAGAGATCGAGACCATCTTGGCCAACATGGTGAAACCCCATCTCTACTGAAAAAACAAAAATTAGCTGGGCGTGGTGGCGTGCGCCTGTAGTCCCAGCTACTTGGGAGGCTGAGGCAGGAGAATTGCTTGAACCTGGGAGGCAGATATTGCAGTGAGCCGAGATTGCGCCAATGCACTCCGGCCTGGCAACTGGCAACAGAGTGAGACTCTGTCTCAAAAAAAAAAGAGGACTTTGTACTTTAAATGTTTACTGCCCAGTACGCTACATTGTTACTTAAGCATGCTATCAGCAAAGGACTAACTAATTACCTATTATGTGTAAGGCACAAAGAGGAACAAGGAGGCATAAAACATAGCCCTAACCTCAGGCAAAGTACAATATATTTTGGGGAAGACAGAATATAATTTAGTAAATAATGAATTAATATGTATAGCAATAATTGTTTAAGACTCACAGAAGAGAAAGAATCTTGATAGGCTTAATTTGCAAGGAAAATTTCCCTATAAAAGTGGAATTTGAACTAAATCTGGAAGGATTCCTGATGGTAAACAAGATGGAAAGGATTAAAGTGAGCATGCAATTTCCAAAAGTAGGAAGGCAGGACTGTGTTAAGGGGGACAAAAAGTAAATTCTTTTTATATCTTTATTTTTTAATTTTCTTTTTTTTTGCAGTCATATAGACATATCCATTATAAAACAGAAAAAGGGGGTGGAAAAGAAAGGTCAAGTGAGATTTCAGATATTCTGGAATGCAATGCTGAAAACTTTGGGCTTAGTTCTGTAGCTGATAGAAAACTATGGAAGGCTTTTGAGCAGGAGGGTAACATGATTTAAGAAAATCACATAGTGATGTGTGCGATCATGCGGAAGGAGTGTTGCAAGGATTCTACCCTAATCTTTAGACCACAAAGGAGGGCACGCAGCCCTGAGCCTAGCACTGTAGAGAACAACTGCATATTAGAAACCCAAGGGTTAAATATATCAAGGAAGACAAGTTGACTCTAGCACTTGGGATCGAATACTCAATGCTGAAAGTCTCCTTCCATGCCCAACATATTTCAATTCCAGGGAAATGGTTTGCTACATTTATTGTCCTATTCCTTAAAAACAAAAAGTGATACCACATGCAAAGGATTTTTGACTGTTCTGCAACCTACATTGGAGATCTAGGCCACAGAACTGGTTACGTAACAGAAAAGACTATTCAAATCCTTTCTCTAGGTGACATGAATGACTTATTTCTTCCCCCAATGAGCTGTTATTTCCCAGTAGTGCCTTCAAGATGCTTCCTTGATTCCTTTCATATTCCTATTCATGATTCCAAAGGAATTCACAAATTTGTATTGTATTCAAAAGAGTTCCACATTGCAGTTGAAGAACGTTTTGCAATATTGAACAATTTACGCTCCTCAAAGTAATATATAGGTAGATCTAGACATATAATGCATGAATCACTGATACCAGTTGTATACATTGGCAATTAGATAGACATTGGATGATAGAATTTTAATTAGTTTTATTTGTGCAAACTAATAAATTTCATTCAATTTTCAATAATAAGAATTGTAGCTTTATTTAAATACCTTGGAATTATTTTTAAATTCATGGATTTTAAATAATATCTAGCAATATAATAGAAAAATAACTTTGAAAACATATATTAAATAATTACTTAAAATATTTTACCTGTATATTTATTGATGATAATAATTCAATACTTACACATTTAATGTGATCATAAATATACTTATATATATTACATATATATATATTTATATAATATTCTAAAATAATTTCACCTTTAGATCCAGGAGGTACATGTGCATGTTTGTTACATTGATGTATTCCATGATGCTGTACAATTGATCTTATCACCCCAGTACTGAGTATATTACCTAATAGTTTTTCAACTCTTACACCCCTCCCTCCCTTCCCCCCTAGTCTCCAATAGTCCCCAGTGTCTACTATTGCAATCTTTATGTCCTTGAGTACCCAATGTTTAGCTCCCACTTATAAATGGAAACGTGGTATTTGGTCTCCTCTTCCTGAATTAACTTGCCTAGGGTGATGGCCTCCAGCTCTATCCATGTTGCTGCAAAGAACATGAGTTTCTTCATTTTTATGGCTGTATCTTATTGCATGGTGTACATATACCACATTTATTTATCAATTCCACCAGTGATGGGCATCTAGGTTGATTCTATGTCTTTACTATTGTGAGTAGTGCTATGATGGACATATGAGTTCATATGCCTTTTTGGTAGAACAATCTATTTCTTTTGGATATATATCCAATAATAGGATTTCTGGGTCAAATAGTACTTCTATTTTAAATACTTTGAAAAATCTCCAAACTACTTTCCACAGTGCCTGAACGAATTTACATTCCCACCAACAGTGTATAAGCATTCTCTTTTCTCCACAGCCTCATTATTTACATTTCTCTGATGATTAGTGATGTTGAGCATTTTTCCATGTTTGTTGGCTGTTTGTATGTTGTGAAAGGAAAATAAATCTTGAAGCCCCCAAATCACTAAGCTAAAGGGAAAAATCAAGCTGTAAACTGCTTAAGGCCAACCTGCCTCCCATTCTACTCAAAGTCACCCCTCTGCTCATTGAGATAAATCTATATCTGATTGCTTCCTTTAGAGAGGCTAATCAAAAACTCAAAAGAATGCAACAAT
>NW_016107525.1:3253311-3256340 GCF_001604975.1 Cebus imitator
GACCTGGAAGTCTCCTTCCCATTTTGAGTCTTCCTGCCTTTGCTTTTAATTGTCCTGCCTTTCCAGACTGAAGCAATGTTTATCTTGCATACGTTGATTGATGTCTCATGTCTCCCTAGAATGTGTAAAACCAAACTATGCTCTGACCACCTTGGGCTGGGCTGCCATCTTTACTGTTTGGGTGAATTAGCTATTTTGGCTTTCAGACTTTGGAGAGTCCAAAGGACCAGGGAATGAAGTGAACTGCAAGCACAGCACAGCTGTTCTTATGAAAACGTGACCAGACTGCTTTTTAAAAGTGGGTCTCTGATCTCGTTCCTCATCATTGGGTCAGACCTCCCAAGTGGGGTCTTCAGTTACCCCCACCAGTGTCCTCCAGCTGGCAGAGGTTTTACATTTTCTTGGGATGAAGCTCCCAGAAGGAGTGGTAGGCTGCCCTCTTTGCTGTTTGGGTGACATAGCTATTCCACTTTGAAGTGCCTAAGGCAACAGGGAGCTGAAACAGTCCTCCAGGACAGTACAGCTACTTTACAAACACATGGCCAGACTGCTTTTTTAAGTTGATCCCCAATCCTGTTCCTCCTCACTGGGTGAGACTTTCCAACTGGGATCTCCAGCCACCTCCTACAGGTGTGTTCGTGGTGGCAACAGGTCTGTACCTCCCTGGGATGGAGCTTCCAGAACAAGGGGTGGGCTGCTATCTTTGCTATATCACAGCCTTCACTGGTGATACCTCCAGGTACCGGAAATCCAAGGTGACTAGAAACTGAAACAGGCCCCCAGCATGTCACAGCAGCCCTATGGAAAATTTGTCAGACTGTTATGTGGGTGCCTGTTTCCATATCTTCTCATTGCACAGATCCTCCATGTCTGGGCTTCCAGCCATCCCCCGCCAGAGCTATCAAGCCATTAGTAACACAGCAACTTCCTTGACAAAGCCTCCAGAGACAATTGAAAGCTCCTTTGTCACTGCTTTTGCAGTGGAACTGCCCTTGCTACTGCTGGGCTAATAAAGGAGCAAAGACACTAAGTGCTTTATCCACACTTCTAACAAGCTGCAGTCAACGCAAGAAGAGGAGTTCCCTATGTTTCCTATCAGTCCCACAAAAAACCCACTGTCACCAGACAGGGAACCCCTGGCTTGGGCCCACAGCACAAACCCACCATCCTGGATTGATTCCATTGAATGATTGCTTACTGGCATCTCTCTGGGTTGGAGCCCAGAGGAGACAAGCAAAAGACCCCTGGTGACAACCACTATTAAGGTCCCCTTCCTCTGCTGCCTACAGGTTGGGAAAGAAGCATAAACACTGAGATTGCCCCAGAACTGCAGCGGGCACCCAAGAGTGCTGAGCCGTGATTTAAAGGCAACGCTCAAGGGGGAGAGGAACGCACACTTTCAGAAGATTGAGAGGGAACATGGCTGCAACTATGAGGAAACAGGGGAGCCAAAAACCAAGCAAGCCTACCAACCAACCAGTAAGCCTAAGTGCCACCTACTGGATCATAGCCCAAAGCTTCAATACCAAAAAATTTCATCCAAACATATGTCCCTTTAAAACCAGAGATAAGAAGTCAGCATTGCTGGGCATGTTGGTTCACACCTGTAATCCCAGCACTTTGGGAGACTGAGGTGGGCAGATCACGTGAGGTCAGGAGTTCGAGACCAGCCTGACCAACATGGTGAAACCCTGTCTCTACTAAAAGTACACAAAGAAAATTAGCCGGGCATAGTGGCACATGCCTGTAATCTCAGCTACTCAGGAGGCTGAGGCATGAGAATCATTTGAATCCTGGAGGCATAGGTTGCAACGAGCCAATATTGCACCACTGCACTCCAGCCTGGGTGACAGAGTGAGACTCTGTCTCAAAAAACAAAACAAAACAAAGCAAAACTAATCAAAAACAAACAAAAAAGTAGTCAGCATCAAATGAAGGCCCTATACAAAGCCGCAGCCTGGTGAAAACATCCAGAAAAGAAGGCTATTGACTGTACTCAAGGTACACTGCAGCTCAAGGAGCACCTAAATGCAGAGACGAGAAAGAAATAATGCAAGAACTCTGGTAACTCAAATGGCCACAGTGTCATATGTCCTCCAAATGATGGCAGTAGTTCTCCAGCAATAGTTCTTATCCAGGCTGAACTGGCTAGAAAGACGAATTTGGACTATGAATATGAGCAAAGATTATTGAGATTCAGGAGGGTGGAAAAGTCCAACCCAAGGAAACTAAGAATCACAATACAGCAATACAGTAGCTGAAGAATGAAATAATCGGTATAAAAAAGAGCCTAACTGGTCTGACAGAACTGAATAACACAACATAAGAATTACACAATGCAATCACAAGTATTAACAGCAGAATAAACCAAGCTGAAGAAAGAATCTCATAACTCAAAGACTGATTCTCTGAAACAACACAGTCAGACAAAAATAAAGAAAAGAATAAAAAGGAATGAACAAAGTATCTGAGAAGTATAAGATTATGTAAATAGGTAAGATATACAAATGATTAGTATCCCCGAAAGAGAGGGGGAGAAAGCAAGCAACTTGAAAAACATATTTCAAGATATCATCCATGAAAACTTTCCCATCCTTGCTAGAGAGGCCAACAGTCAAACTCAGAAACTCAGAGAACTACACAAGAAGATCATCCCCAAGACACGTAATCATCAGATTTTCCAAGGTCTAAATGAAAGAAAAAACATTAAAGGCAGCTAGAAAAAAGGGCAGGTCGCCTGCAAAGGGAACCTCATTAGGCTAACAGCAGACCTATCAGCTTAAACCCTACAAGACAGAAGAGACTTGAGGCCAATAGTCAACATTCTTAAAAAACAAAACAAAACAAAACAAAAATCTTCTACCAAGAATTTCATGTCCGGCCAAAACTGAGCTTCCTAAGTGAAAGCACAGAGTGGCAAGCTGGATAAAAAAGCAAGACCCAATGGTATGTTTTCTTCAAGAGATCCATCTCCCACATATTTATACCCATAGGCTCAAAATAAAGGGATGGAGGAAAGTCTACCAAGC
>NW_016107525.1:3256431-3301789 GCF_001604975.1 Cebus imitator
TTCAAATCAACAAAGATAAAAAAAGACAAAGAAGAACATTACATAATAAAAAATTGTTCAGTTCAACAAGAAGATATAACTATCCTAAATATAAATGCATCCAAAACAGGAGCACACAGATTTATAAAGCTAGTTCTTAGAGACCTATAAAGAGACATAGACTCCTACACAAAAACAGTGTGAGACTTCAACACTCCATTAACAGAATTAGGCAGATCTTTGAAGCAGAAAATTAACAAAGATATTCAGCACCTTAATCAATATTGGACCAAATGAATCTGATAGGCCTCTACAGAACTCTCCACCCTCCACAAAACAGATTATACATTCTTCTCATCAACACATAGCACACGCTCTAAAATTGACCAGATAATTGGAAATAATTCTCAGCAAATGCAAAAAAAAACCCTGAAATAATAACAAACACATTCTCAGGCCATAGCTCAATAAAAAAAGAAGTCAAGACTAAGAAAATTGCTCAAAGCCATGCAATTACATGGAAATTAAACAACATGCTCTAGAATGACTTTTAGGTAAATGATGGAATTAAGGAAAATATCAGGAAGTTTTTTGAAACTAGTGAGAACAAAGATACAACATACCTGAATCTCTGGGACACAGCTAAGACAGTGCTAAGTAGAAAGTTTATAGCACTACATGCTCATATCAAAAAGTTTAAAAGATCTCAAGTTAATAATATAACATCAAAAATGAAAGAATTTGAGAAGCAAGAACAAATCAACCCCAAAGCTAGTAGAAGACAGTAAATAACCAAAACCAGAGCTGAATTGAAGGAAATCAAAATACACATAAAATTCAAAAGATTAATCAACCCAGAATTTTTCTTTGAAAAAAGTATTAAGATAGGCTATGAGCTAGACTAATAAAGAAGAAAAGAGAAGATTGAAATAAACAGAATCAGAAATGATAAAAGGAATGTTACCACTAACCCCACAGAAGTAAAAATAACCATGAGAAACTACTACAAACAACTCTATGCACACAGACTAGAAAATGTAGAAGAAATGGATGCATTCCTGGACACATACACCCACCCAAAACTAAGCCAGAAATAAATTGATTTCCTGAACAGACCAATAATGAACTCTGAAACTGAATCAGTAACAAATAGCCTACCAACAACAACGACAGCAAGCCCAGGACCTGATGGATTCATAGCTTAATTCTACCAGATGTACACAGAAGAGCTAATACTATTTTTACAGAAACTAATTCCAAAAAACTGAGGAGGAGGGAGTCCTCCCCAACTCGTTCTGTGAGGCCAGCATCACCCTGATACAAAAACTCGGTGGAGACACAACAAAAAAAAGATAACTACAGACCAATATATTTCATGAACATTGATGCAAAAATCCTCACCAAAATATTTAACAAACTGAATCCAGCAGCACATCAAAAAGCTAGTCCACCTTGATCAAATAAGTTTCATACCTGGTATGCAAAGTTGGTTCAACATATGCAAATCAGTGAATGTGACTTATTACATAAACATAACTAAAGACAGAAACAACATGATTATCTCAATAGATGCAGAAAATGCTTTTAATAAAATTTAACACCTCTTATGTTAAGAACTCTCAATAAACTACGTATTGAAGGAACAAACCTCAAAATAATAAGAGCCATCTATGATAAACCCACAGCCAATGTTACAATGAATGGGCAAAAGTAGGAACATTCTGCTTGAAAACTGTCACAAGACAAGCATGTCCTCTCTCACCACTCCTATTCAACATAGTATTGAAAGTCCAACCTGGAGCAATCAGGGAAGATGAAGAAATAAACAGCATCCAAATAGGAAGAGAGGAAGTCAAAATATCTCTGTTTACAGATGGAAGACCTCATAATCCCAGCCCAGAAGCTCCTTCAGCTAATAAATGAGATAAACTTTGCTGAAACTTCAGCAAAGTTACAGGATGCAAAATTAATGCCCAGAAATCAGTACCATTCCTATACATCAACAATAGGCAAGCCAAATCACCAATGAACTGCCATTCACAATTGCCCTAAGAAGAATAAAATACCTAGGAATACAGCTAAACGGGGAAGTGAAAGATCTTTCTACAATAAGAATTACAAAACAGTGCTCAACAAAATCAAACATGGTACAACAAAATGAAAAAACAAATTTATGTTCATGGATAGGAAGACTTAATATCATTAAAATGGCCATGCTGCCCAAAGTAATTTACAGATGCAATGCTATTCCTATCAAACTAACAATGAAATTCTTCTCAGAACTAGAAAAACAAAACTATTTTAAAATTCATATGGAACCAAAAAAGAGCCCAAATAGCCAAGCCCATTCTAAGCAAAAATAACAAAGCTGGAGGCATCACTTTGCCCAACTTCAAACTATACTACAGGGATCCAGTATTCAAAACAGCATGGTACTGGTACATAAACAGGAACATAGACCAATGGATCAATCTTTCACCTTCCTGGTTAGATGTGTTTTGGGGTATTTTATTTTTGTGTGTGGCTATTGTAAATGGGATTGCGTTCTTGGTTTGGTTCTCAGCTTGAACACTATTGACGTATAGAAATGCTACTGAATTTTTTACATTGAGTTTGTAACTTGAAACTTTACCTAAATTGTTTATTAGTTCTGAGAGCTTAGTGGCAGAGCCTTTAGGGTTTTCTAGGTTTAGAATCATATCATCACTGAAGAGAGATGTTTGATTTATTCTTTTCCTGTTTAGATACCTTTTATTTCTTTCTCTTGCCTTATTGGTTTGGTTAAGACTTTCTATATTTATTTTTAAGCCTTTGATTCATTATGGTCAATAGGACCCAATTTGTGTAAGAAACTTGATTATAAAATCATAATTAATGAGTTTGCTGAAGTCAAAGTTAGAAAAAATTATTTGTGAAATAAGTAATATATAGATGTATCATTTTTATACAAGTTCATCTTATGACTCAGCCAACATTTCTGGACCATGAGTAGATCACTCAGATATGTGCAATAAAAATTACATTTAGTCATCTTTGTAATTTTGTTGACATTCAGTGCTATTGAAATCACAGTTTTACACATATTTTAGATTTATTGTTAGAAAGATATACTTGTCAGTGTAGGGAGATAGAACATATTTTATTCAACAGTTTTTTAAACTTGATTGTAAATATTTGGGCAAGTGATATATGAGTCTCCATTTGTACTCTTGCCCTAAGTTCCTATTAGGAGCCGGCCTAGGTGAGAGCTCTTTTGCAAGATATTTTTCCTTATGTTTTGTGTCTGTGTGTTTTAGTTATGCATTGTAAGATGTTTCAAGGTATAATTTACATAAAATACAGAACATGATTTTAAATATACAGTTTATGAGTTTTGACAAATATATAAACACTCTTGTAACCACCAACGAAATCAGTGTATAAAACATTTTTGTGTCCTCAGAAAGTTTATTTGGGTCTCTTCCCTGCTAATTAATTTCCCACTCCCTAAATGGTAACAGAAGCAACTGCTGTTTTTATTTCTACCACAATAAATTAGTTTTGCTTCTGAAATTTCATGTATAATGGAATTATAAAGAATTTCATTTTGTTTCTGGCTTCTAACAATCAATGTCATAATTCTGAGTTTTTTATATGCTGTTGCCTACACCACTAAAGTGTCTTTCTATTACTGAATAGTATGCCACTATATGAATATATTATAGTTTGTTTTCCATTCGAGTTGTTCCAGTTTGTGGTTTACATGAATAAAGCTGATATGAACAATTTTGCATTCACCACATTTTGTCTGTTGGTGTGTGTGTGAAGTTTTCATTTCTGTTCAGTAAATCCTTATGAGTGGATCATAGAACAGATATATGTTTAACACTGTAAGAAATTGTCAAATGTTTTCTAATGTAATTATAGCATTTTAGAATTTCATTAGGAATGTATGAAAGTTTCAGTTGCCCTACATCCATGCTGATGTTGAGTACTTTCAGTATTTTTAATTTTAGCCATTCTAGTGGCTGTGAAATGGAATTTCATTGTTATTTTAATCTACATTTCTCTTACATATAATGATATTGAGCTCTTTTTCATGTGCTTATTGGCCATTTGTATGTTTTTTTAAAAAAATGCATTTCAAGTCTCTTTTCCCCATTTTTATTGGATTATTTGTATATTATGGTGTTTAGAAGTTATTTACATATGATGCATATGTGTTATTTATTAAATATGTGTATTGCAAATATTTTTGCCTCATATGGGGCTTGCCTCTTTCATTTTACTAGTAGTGTTTTTCAATAAATAAAGGTTTTTATTTTAGTTTGATGAAATCAAATTTACTTTTAGTTAGTGCTTCTGTGTTCTAAAGAATTTGTTTATCCTAACATCGCAAAAATATTCTCCTTTGTTTAATTGTTTTTTAAACAAATTTTTATTTTTTTAAAGTAGTTTCAGGTTCACAGTAAAATTATGAGGAAAGTATAGAGATTTCCTTTATTGCCTTTTCACTCTGCAACCTACATTGTCTCCCTGACTATCAGTGTCCCACACCACAGTGGTACATTTATTATAATTGATGCACCTAAACTGACATATCACTATCACCTAAAGTTCATATTTTACATTAGGATTCACTCCTGGTGTTGTATATTCTATGGATTTGGGCAAATGTATACTATGTATCCACCATTATAGTATCATGCAAAGCAATTTCACTGCCCTAAACATCCCCTGTGTCTGTACCTTCTCCTCAGTTTTGCTGTGAACCTAACGCTTAAAAATTAAGCTTTGAAAATTAAAGTGTGTTAGTACAAACAGTGCTTTAGGGAGAAGGGGATGGAGAATCAAAAGGCTAAGTAATTGTTGTCACAGTCAACAACTAACAGGAGATGGTGCCAGGACTCAAACTCAGGCAGGAGTTTCTGAAGGTAGATGTTTTTTCATCTCCTCTGGTGGCCTCTATTTGGGATTTCACACTCTTTTTGTGCCAGGACTAATGTTCTCTGGCCTGGTCTCCAAGGCAAACTTTGAGGGATTTATCTCCATTCATGTTTGCAGATGTGGAAATACAACGTGAGTCAGAGAGTTTGGCACAGTTTCATAGAAGGCGAAACCATGAGGATATTTCTCCAAGAAAATTTTGGTGAGTAATAGCTGCTGGGTGTGCCCGTCTTTTCCTTTTTATCTTCTCTTTCTTCTCCTTTTCTTCTTCTAAATCTCTCTTTTCAACTTCTTTTAGCTTAATTCCCTGATCCATTATAAAACATTTTTGTGCTCCACTATTGATTCCTGCTTCACCCCTAAACCCTGACATCCACTAACCTTTTTATTGTCTTCATAGTTTTGCCTTCTCCAGAACATCATATAGTTGGAATCATACAATGTATAATCTTCTCAGATTAGCTTCTTTCACTTGGTAATATGTATTTAAGATTTCACCATGTCTTTTCATGGCTTGGTAGCTCATTTCTTTTTAACACTGAATAATATTCCATTGTCTGGATATACCACAATTTATCTAGTCATCTGATGATGAATATCTTGGTTGTTGCCAGTTTTGCACGTTATTAATTAATGGTATAAGCATTTGTTTGCAGGCATTTGTGTGGACATAAATTTTTTATTCCTTTGGGTAAATACCAGGGAGTGTGACTGCTGGATCATAGGCTAAGAGTATGTTAAGTTTTGTAAAAAACTGCTAAGCTGCCTTCCAAAGTGGCTATACCATTTTGTGTTTCCACCAGCGATGAGTAATAGTTCTTGTATATCCATATCTTTGCCAGCATGACAGTGTTCTGGATTTTGGCCATTCTAAGAGGCGTGCAGTGGCATCTCATTGTTGTTTTAATTTGCATTTCCCTGATATCAAATGTATGGGACATCATTTCATATGCTTTTTGCCATTTGCCTTTCTTCATTGGTGAGGTACCTATTAAGGTCTTTGGCCCATTTTGTTTACTTTTTCTGGAAGGTTTATAATATTGGTTTTGCATTTAGATGTATGTATTGTCAATAATTAATTTTGATGTGTATTGAGATGTAAGAGTCTGGGGTCATGCTTTTTCATAAAAAAAATCTGGTTATTCTGGAGCCTTTTGTTGAAAAAATATTTCTTGCCCCCTTTGGCGTACTGATTTGCTTTGCTTTGCTTTTATATTTGGGATTTGTGTGTATGTGTGCAGTTTTGTATTTGCTTTTCTGCTATGTAGAAATTTTTTTTTCTGATGTTTGCATTTGTAATAATTGTGTAAAATACTTAGCTTTCTACTTAGACTATCTATAAATGAAAACAACATAAGTAATTTATTTTTTCTTTCTTTCCTTCCTTTCACTCCATACTCAAAACTATTCTCTTTATTAACATTTACCTTTTTACTATTATATACTTTAATCAATTCCTGCACAATCATAAGTTGTAATTATTTTAGATAAATCAGTCAGTAAGATACTCTGTTTCTATCTTCTTTCCATCTTTGACTGCTCATTGTTTTCCCTAAACATTTTTGAGACATAATTCATTATCATAAAGCTTACCCACTTAAAATTTACAGTTGAATGCTTTTATTATAGTCACAGAGTTCTATAAATATTATTAAAGTCTAAGTTTAGAACATCTTCATCATTCCAAAAAGAAACTCTGTACCTATTTGCAATCCTTCCCCCTCTTTCTGCATCCCAGCCTCTAGAAACCTTAAATCTAGCTTCTGTATCCATGAATTGGCTTATTCCAGAAATTTACATATATAGGATCATATAATATATGACCTTTTGTACCTAGTCTCTTTCACTTAGCATAATGGTTTTTGAGATGCATCGATGCTGTAGCATGTATCAGCACTTCCTTTTTAATTATGAAATCATATTACATTATATATATAATATATGTATAATAGATATATCACATTATTTCTCTAGTCATAGTATAAACAATAAATTTATACTTTTACATAAACAAATGGATAGACATAGGACTTGTTTGTACTTTGGGGCTATTAATAATCTTGCTCTGATTATTCATGTACAAGTTATTGTATGAACATACATTCTCAATATATTCAGTTAGGTATATAAGGAGTTAAACTTCTGCGTTAGATGGTAATTCTGTGCTTACGCTTTTGAGGAATTGTCAATCTGTTTTTCAAGATGGTTGTACCATTTTATATCCTTACCAGCAGTGTTTGAAGGCAAAAATTTCTACACATCTCCAACATTTAGTATTTCCTATTTGGTTTTTGTGTTTTAATTATAGTCACCCTAGTGGGTATGAAGGAATATTTCACTGTGGCTTTGATTTGCATGATGAACTTCTTTTCCATTACTGGTAGGCTATTCACATATCTTATTTGGAGATATGCAATGTCTATTCAAACCCTTTGTTTATTTTGTATTGCGTTAGTTGTCTTTTATTACTGGTTCATTAGTCTTTAATATAATCTGGATACTAGTCACTTCTTTTTTATTCATTTATTTATTTTTTATTATAGTTTAAGTTCACGGATATATGTGCAGATCATGCAGGTTTGTTACATAGGTATACACATGCCATGGTGGTTTGCTACACTCATCGACCCATCATCTACATTAGGTATTTCTTCTAATGCCATCCCTCCCCTAGCCCACCACCCTCACAGAGGCCCCAGTGTGTGATGCTCCCCTTTCTGTGTTCATTTGTTCTCAGTGTTCAACTCCCGCTTATAAGTGAGAACATGCAGTGTTGTTTGGTTTTCTGTTACTGTGTTAGTGTGCTGAGAATAATGATTTCCAGCTTCATCTATGTCCCTGCAAAGGACATGAATTCATCCTTTTCTATGGCTGCATAGTATTCCATGACGTATATGTGCCGTATTTTCTTTATCCAGTATGTCATTGATAAGCATTTGGGTTGGTTCCAAGTCTTTGCTATTGTGAATAGTGATGTAATTAACATACATATACATGTGTCTCTATAGTAGGATGATTTATAATCCTTTGGGTATATACCCAGTAATGAAATTGCTGGGTCAAATGGTATTTCTGGTTCTAGATCCTTGAAGAATTGCCATACTGTCTTCCACAATGGATGAACTCGTTTACACTCCCACCAACAGTGTATAAGCATTCCATTTTCTCCACATCCTCTCCAGCATCTGTTCTTTCCCCACTTTTTAATGATCGTCATTCTAACTGGCATGAGATGGTATCTCACTGTGGTTTCAATTTGCATTTTTCCAATGACCAGTGATGATGAGCATTTTTTCATATGTTTGTTGGCCACATACATGTCTTTTTTTTTTTAGAAGTGTCTGTTCATATCCTTCACCCACTTTTTGATGGGGTTGTTTGTTTCTTTCTTGTAAATTTGTTTAAGTTGTTTGTAGATTCTAGATATTAGCCCTTTGTCAGACAGATAGTTTGCAAAAATATTTCCCATTCTGTAGGTTGCCTGTTCATTCTGACAGTTTATTTGCTGTACCGAAGTTCTTTAGTTTAATTAGATCCGATTTGTCAGTTTTGACTTTTGTTGCCATTGCTTTTGGTGCTTTAGTTATGAAGTCTTTGCCCATACCTGTGTCCTTAATGGTATTGCCTATGTTTCCTTCTAGGGTTTTTTTTATAGTTTTAGGTTCTGTGTTTAAGTCTTTAATCCATCTCAAGTTAATATTTGAATAAGGTGTAAGGAAGGGGTCCAGTTTTAGTTTTCTGCATATGGCTAGCCAGGCTTTCCAACACTATTTATTAAATAGGAAATCCTTTTCCCATTGCTTGTTTTTGTCAGATTTGCCAAAGATCAGATGGTTGTAGATGTGTGGCATTATTTCTGAGGCCTCTGTTCTGTTCCATTGGTCTATATGTCTGTTTGGGTACCAGTGCCATGCTGTTTTGTTTACTGTTGCCTTGTAGTATAGTTTGAAGTCAGGTGGCATGATGCCTCCACCTTTGTTCTTTGTGCTTAGGATTGTCTTGGCTATATGGACTCTTTTTTGGTTCCATATGAAATTTAAAGAAGTTTTTTTCTAATTCTGTAAAGAAAGTCAAGGGTGGCTTGATGGGGATAGCATTGGATCTATAAATTTGGGAACTGTGGCCATTTTCATGATACTGATTCTTTCTATCCATGAGCATGGAATGTTTTTCCATTTGTGTTTGTTCTCTCTTATTTCCTTGAATAGTGGTTTCTAGTTCTTTGAAGGGGTACTTCACATCACTTGTTAATTGTATTCCTAGGTATTTTATTCTCGTTGTAGCAATTGTGAATGGGAATTCACTCATAATTTAGCTCTCTGTTTGTCTATTGTTGATATATAGAAATGCTTGTGATTTTTGCACATTGATTTTGTGTCCTGAGACTGCAGAAGTTGCTTATCAGCTTCAGGAGATTTTGGGCTGAAATGATGGGATTTTCTAAATATACAATCATTGTTATTTGCAAACAGAGACAATTTGACTTCTTCTCTTCCTATTTGAATATTCTTTATTTCTTTCTTTTGCCTGAAGGCCCTGGCCAGAACTCCCAATACTATGTTTGAATAGGAGTGGTGAGAGAGGACATCCTTGTCTTGTGCTGGTTTTCCAAGACAGTGCTTCCAGCTTTTGTCCATTCAGTATGTTATTGGCTGTGGGTTTGTCATAAAGAGCCCTTAATACTTTGAGATACGTTCTATCAATACCTAGTTTATTAAGGGTTTTTATCCTAAAGGGGTATTGAATTTTGTCGAAGGCCTTTTCTGAATCTATTGAGATAATCATGTGTTTTTTTTTTTCCATTGGTTCTGTTTATGTGATAAATTATCTTTATTGATTTGCATGTGTTGAACCAGCCATGCATCTCAGAAATGAAGCCGACTTCATCATGTTGGATAAGATTTTGATGTGCTGCTGAGTTTGGTTTGCCAGTACTTTATTGTGAATTTTTGCATTGATGTTCATCAGGAATATTGGCCTAAAATTTTTGTTGTATTGTTGTTGTGTCTCTGCCAGATTTTGGTATCAGGATAATACTGGCCTCATAAATTGAGTTGGGGAGGAGTCCATCTTTTTCTGTTGTTTGGAATAGTTTCAGAAGGAATGGTACTAGCTCCTTGTTGCCCCTGTGGTAGAATTTAGATGTGAATCTGTCCGGTCCTGGACTGTTTTTTTTGGTTGGTAGGCTATTAATTACTGCCTTAATTTCAGAATTAGTTATTGGTCTCTTCAGGGATTAAACTTCATCCTGGTTCAGTCTTGGGAGGGTGTATGTGTCAAGGAATTTATTCATTTCTTCTAGATTTTCCAGTTTATTTGCTTATAGGTGTTTTGAGTATTCTCTAATGGTAGTTTGTATTTCTTTGGGATCAGTGGTGATATCCCCTTTATCATTTTTTATTGTGTCTATTTGATTCTTCTCTCTTTTCTTCTTCATTAATCTGGCTAGCAGTCTATTTTGTTAATCTTTAAAAAAAAAAGCTCCTGGATTTATTGATTTTTTGAATGGTTTTTCATGTCTCTATGTCCTTCAGTTCTTCTCTGATCTTAGTTATTTCTTGTCTTCTGCTAGTTTTTGAATTTGTTTGCTCTTGCTTCCCTAGTTCTTTTAATTGTGTTGTTTGGGTGTCAATTTTAGATAATTCCCATTTTCTCCTGTGGGCATTTAGTGCTATAAATTTCCCCTAAATACTGCTTTAGCTGTGTCCCAGAGACTTTGGTACATTGTGTACTTGTTCTCATTCGTTTCATAGATCTTATTTATTTCTGCCTTAATTTCATCATTTACCCAGTAGTCATTCAGGAGCAGGTTGTTCAGCATGTAGTTTTGTGGTTTTGAGTTTCTTAATGCTGAGTTCCAATTTGATGGCACTGTGGTCTGAGAGACTGCTTGTTATGATTTCCATGCTTTCGTATTTGCTGAGGAGTGTTTTACTTCTAATTATGTGGTCAATTTTAGAATATGTATGATGTGGTGCTGAGAAGAGTGTATATTCTGTTGATTTGTGGTGGACAGTTCTATAGGTGTCTACTAGGTCCACTTGGTCCAGAGCTGAGTTCAAGTCCTGAATATCCTTGTAATTTTCTGTCTCATTTATCTGCCTAATATTGACAGTGGGGTGTTAAAGTCTCCCACTATAAATATGTGAAGTCTAAGTCTCTTTGTAGGTTTCTAAAAACTTGCTTTATCAATCTGAGCGCTTCTGTATTGAGTGAATATATATTTAGGATAGTAAGCTCTTCTTGTTTCCTTGATCCCTTTGCCATATGTAATACCCTTCTTTGTCTTTTTTTTTTTTTTTTATCTTTTAGTTTAAAGTCTGTTTTATCAGAGACTATGATTGCAATGCCTACATTTTTTTAAAATTTTCATTTGGTTGGTAAATATTCCTCCATCCCTTAGTTTTGAGCCTATGTGTGTCTTTTTACATGACATGGCACTCCTAAATACAGTACACTAATGGGTCTTGAATTTTTATTCAATTTGCAAGTCTGTGTCTTTTAATTGTGGCATTTAGCTCATTTACATTTTTGTTTTAAGGGGAGCAAAGTTTTCATTTTATTCAGGTGGTCACAGTGAATCAGTCTCCAGTATCATTTGATCAAAAATAATTCCAGCTGAAAATCATCCCACTAGAGACTCTTCACATGTTACTACAGGTGTTTGCTCAGGCTCCTGACCACGGCAGCCTGAGGGAGGCTGCTATTATGTTCATGTGCCCACAGTAGAGATGTAACGCAGGCATAGCCAAGCTCTTAGGTGTCATGAGAAGGGGAAAGAAGGCTCCAGATGCCACCTTCTCACTGTACAACTTTGACAGCCCACGGGGTATCCTGACATGCCCTGTGGGCCACAGGGATGCTTCAGGCTGGAGCAATGTGCCCAAAGCCAGGTGCCCTGAGACTGGGGATGTCATTCTTCCTGTAGAAGTCAGCCTGTATGTGGTTGGCTGGCTGAAGTCCCGGTTTAGGGGTTTGATGGGCTGATTGATGTGCTTCCCATAGACAGAGACGTCATCACACCAATCGGCCTCTCCTGTGCCTCTTCATTAACATTAAGTCCCAGGCTTTTTGCGTGTTCTCTGTCATCTCAGTGCAACTTCTGATCATAATCTAGGTGCCTCTTAAAAACACAGTCGTAGAGGGAAATAATTCCTGTCCGCACCTGGCGGTAATAGTAGTTGTACTCCTTGGGGTCCAGGCGCCGCAGTGGGATGTAGCTGAAGGCAGAGAGTGCCGAGATGGGCAGCGGCCTGGGCTTGACCCGCAGCGTGGACGCGGTGGTCTCCTCCTCCTCCTCATCCTCCATGCTGCCCCCATCTAGTGCCCCAGCCTTGGCTGAGGTCCTTCCTGCCTGCCCAGGGCCCAGTTGGAGTCCACCAGCGTCAGGCTGGCAGTGCCTGTGTCCAGCCCACGGCTGTGTTCAGCCGTTGCCTAGCTCATTTACATTTAAGGTTAATATTGTTATGTGTGAATTTGATCCTGCCATTTTGTTGTTACCTGGTTGTTTTGCCCTTTAGTTGATCCAGTTTCTTCATAGTGTCAATGGTCTTTACAATTTGATGTGTTTTTGCAGTGGCTGGTACATATTTTTCCTTTCCATTTTTAGTGCTTCCTTCAGGAGCTCTTGTAAGGCAGGCCTGGTGGTGACAAAATTTCTCAGCATTTCCTTGTCTGTAAAGGGTTTTATTTTTCCTTTACTTATAAAGCTTAGTTTGGCTGGATATAAAATTCTGGGTTGAAAATACTTTTCTTTAACAGTGTTGAATTTTGGCCCCCACTCTCTTTTGGCTTGTAGGATTTCATGCAGAGTGATCCACCATTAGTCTGGTGGGCGTCTCTTTGTGGGTAATCTGACCTTTCTCTCTGTCTCCCCTTAACATTTTTTTCTTCATTTCAACCTTGCTGAATCTGACAATTATAGGTCTTGGTGTTGCTCTTCGCAAGGAGTCTCTTTGTGGTGTTCTCTCTACTTCCTGAATGTGAATATTGGCCTGTCTTGCTAGGTTGTTCTCCTGGATAATATCCTGAAGAGTGGTTTCCAATTTGGTTCCATTCTCCCTGTCATTTTCAGGTACACCAATTAAATGTAGGTTTTGTTTTTCACATAGTCCCATATTTCTTGGAGCCTTTGCTTGTTCCTCTTCATTCTTTTTTCTCTAATCTTGCCTTTATGCTTTATTTCATTAAGTTGATATTCAATCTCTGATATCCTGTCTTCCACTTGATCAATTCAGCTGTTGATACTTGTGTATGATTCGCAAAGTTCTTGTGCTGGGTCATTTATGTTCTTCTCTAAACTAGTTATCCTAGTTAGCAATTCCTCTAACCTTTTTTCAAGATTTTTAGCTTTCTTACATTGTGTTAGAACATGCTTCTTTAGCTCGGAAGAGTTTCTCATTACCTGCTTCTGAAGCCTACTTCTGTCAATTCATCAATCTCATTCTCCATTTAGTTTTGTTCCCTTGCTGAAAAGGAGCTGTGATCCATTGGAAGAGAAGAAGAGACGTTCTGGTTTTGGGAATTTTCAGGTTTTTGTGCTGGTTTTTCCTCATCTTCATGGATTTATTTGGTCTTTGTGGCTGGTAACCTTCAGATGGGGTTTTTGTGTGGACATCCTTTGTGTTGATGTTGATGCTATTCCTTTCTGTTTGTTAGTTTTCCTTCTAAGAGTCAGGCCCCTCTGTTACAGGTCTGCTGGAATTTGCTGGAGGTCCACTCCAGACCCTGTTTGCCTGAGTATCACCAGCGGAGGCTTCAGAACAGCAAAGATTGCTGCCTGTTCTTGCTCTGAAAACTGTCCCAAAAGGGCACTAGCCAGATGCCAGCCAGAGCTTTCCTGTATGAGTTGTCTGTCAACCCCTGCTGGCAGGTATCTCCTAGTCAGGAGGCAAGGGGATCGGGAACCCACTTGAGGAGGCAATCTATCCCATAGCAGAGTATGAGTACTATACTAGAAGATCTGCTGCTCTCTTCAGAGCCAGCAGGCAGGAATGTTTAAGTCTGCTGAAACTGTACCCACTGCCACCCCTTCCCTCAGGTGCTCTGTCCCAGGTAGATGGGAGTTTTATCTCTAAGCCCCTGACTGGCGTTGCAGCCTTTCTTTCAGAGATGCCCTGCCCAGAAAAGAGGAATCTAGAGAGGCAGACTGGCTACAGTGGTTTTGGCTCCCCTCAGTCTAAACATCCTGACAGCTTTGTTTATACTGTGAGGGGAAAACTGCCTACTCAAGCCTCAGTAATGGCAGATGCACCTCCCCCCACCAAGCTCAAGTGTCCCAGGTCAACTTCAAACTGCTGTGCTGGCAACGAGAATTTCAAGCTAGTAGATCTTAGCTTGCTGGGCTCTGTGAGGGAGGGATCTGCTGAGTTGGACTACTTGGCTCCCTGGCTTCAGTCCCCTTTTTAGGGGAGTGAACAGTTCTGTCTTGATAGCATTCCAGGTGCCACTGGGATATGATTAAAAAAAAAAAAAAAAACTTCTGCAGCTGGCTGCCCAGTTTTGTTCTTGAAACCCAGGGCCCTGGTGGTGTAGGCAACCAAGCGAAGCTCCTGGTCTGAGGGTTGTAAAGACCATCAGAAAAGCATAGTATCTGGGCCAGAATGCACTGTTTCTCATGGCACAGTCCCTCATGGCTTCCCTTGGCTAGGGGCGGGAGTTCCCTGATCCCTTCAACTTTCCAGGTGAGGTGATGCCCCTCCCTGCTTCTGCTCACCCTCTGTGGGTTGCACCCACTGTCTAACCAGTCCCGATGAGATGAGCTGGGTACCTCAGTTGGAAATGCAGAAATCACTCACCTTTTGCATTGATTTTGCTGGGTGCTACAGACCAGAACTGTTCTTTTTGGCCATCTTGCCAGCCACCCGTAGTCCCTTCTTAAATATATGACTTTCAAATAATTTCTCCCAATATGTGGGTTGGTTGTACTTTGACTTTCTTGATGGTATAATTTGTAGCCCATTTAAAAAACTTTCTGATGTAGTTCCGTTTAGCTATTTGTTTCTTTTGTTGTTTGTACTTTTAATGTTATATCCAAGAAATCACTGCCTAACCCAAGGTCCTAAAACTTTATTCCTGTGTTTTCTTCTAAGAGTGCTCTAGTTTTAGACTTTGCAGATTTAGACTTAATTTTATTAATTTTATTGTTTTATAGTAGTACCTTTTTCATATTATCACATATATCATATATCATATGTATATGTCATATACATTATATGTTTGTATGAAATATATGACATGTATATATAAACAAGGAGAATATTTCGTGTTCCATGGAAATATTTGTTGGTGAATGTTCTTGTTCCACAAGGTGTTACTACATTTTTCTACCTTTTTCCTTAATTTATACTAATGCTATCATTTACTTTCATTTTAGAATGTGTTAGAATTAACCAAGCCCACCTAATTGGAGGAAGTTCATTCAGAAATGTATTTTTATTTGCTATTTTCTGATAGTGACCACCCCGGGTGCTTTTTCTCTACTTTATGTGGCTTCTGTCCCATATCTGACCTCTTGGCACTCCCTCTCATCTCAAACCTAAAGCAATTTTTGTAAGCAAGAATGATAGATTTATGACCTTTGATTAGCATCTGAGCATATATATTTTTCCAATGTTATCAAAGATATCCTATTGTTTGCCTTCTGTTCTTTGAGCCCTGACAACTTACTGCAGTATTTTACACCCAGGAACTCTGCACCAATCTAAGTTGTGTTATGCAGGCATCATGTTTTGATATGTAGTTTATAGCTATGGCTTAGTTTCAATGAAACAAGATTTGTGTGATTTTATGCATTCATCTTTTTGAATTTTTATTACATTCAAAAGCAAAAAGGGAAATTTTCTGTATTACCCTGCCATAACTATACCAAAAATTATCCTCTTCTCTCTTGCTTCTTTCCATCACAACACAAATTCTCCATCACCCAGACTTTATTCTTTATTTATAATACAGAGTTGTACTATTTTTAGTAGAAAACAAAGATAACAGGTTTTTACAAACCTTGTAACAGCCTTATCAAAAGTTTTCCTACAATTTAGCTATTGTTTTAAACAGCAGCTTATATGCTAAGTTGCAATGACCAGAAGATAATTAGAAATAATGACTTAGGGCCTGGCAAAAAGCCAAAATTATGGATATACACATATCTATTTTTAACAAGTGTAAGAAGAATCGGTCCTGGGGATTTTGTGGAGTAGTAGTCATGCTAATAGTAATTAGCATGTCTTACCTTATGTATAAGTAAAATAATTGGCTCACCATCTACATGGAGGGGTTTTCTACCAAAATTATTTCTCTTTATGATATGTGATAATAAACTATAATGTTAGGATTTATTCAATTTTATTGGGCATTGTCCGTTGTTAATAGAAAAAAACTCTTGTGTTCTCAGATGCTATGGTTTGGATTTCTCCTCTCTAAAATTCATATTGGCTAAAGCAAGGACGTGGAATGAATCTAGGTGACCATAAGTGGTGGAATGGATAAAGAAAATATGGTACATATACATCATGGAATACTACACAGCTAGAAAAGGAATGAAATCATATCTTTTGCAGCAAGCTGGCTGCACCTGGAGGCTATTATCCTAGGCAAGTTAACACAGGAATGGGAAACCAATTACTTCATATTCTCACTTATAAGTGGGAGGTAAATATTGGGTACAAACAAATACAAAGATGTGAGCAATAAACAATGGAGACTACTGGAGAAAGTAGAGAGAGAGAGGTGCAAGGGCTTAAAAACTCCCTGTTTGTACTATGCTCACTATCTGAGTGATGTGATCATTTGAGCCTTAAACCTCAGCATCATGTAATATACCCATGTAACAAACCTGCACATGCAACCCCTGAATTTAAAATAAAAGTTGAAATTGTTTTAAATAAATAAAATATATATGTTACATGTTGGTAACTTAATCCCCAGTGCAACAGATATGGCCTTCTGGGAGGTGTTTAGGTCATGACGGTTCTGCCCTCATGAATAGATTAATAGTACAATAAAAAGGACTTACAGGAGTTGGTTCTTTCTCTTTTGCTTTTCTGCCATGTGAGAACACAACATTTGTCCTTTCTTGCCCTTCTTCCTTCTGTCATGTGAGAACATATTAATGAGACTCTCACCAGATGCTGGCACCTTGATCTTAGACTTCCCAGCTTCAAGAATTGTGAGGGATAAATTTCTGTTGTTTATTAATTACCCAGTGGCAGATATTCTGCTATAGCTGCACACGAGACTGTATTTCTCAAAGTGTTATTTAGAACACTATATCCACAAGCTGTAAACAGTTATTCTATGAAAAATTACAAATAAGCTTAGGAAACAACAGTTCAAATAAAATGTAACGAGTTAGGGTATTCTGATACCGTATAGTAATCTAAGTGTAAGGTAAAATAGGTAGTATTTCCAAAACCTATTTGACTATGATCCTTTTAGAAAATAGATAATCTACTATAATTCCATTTTGTATTATAGTTTTGGAAATACCTTACAATGTTAGATTATTTCTCACTGACAGAATGCTGGTAAAGGCTACTAAAAGGAGCTCAAAACATTTAAGTTCAATGAATGAGTGAGATGATAAGAAAGAGAGAGTTTGGAATCTTCACAATCAGATAATACAGCATTATCTGGTCTGGCTTAAGTCTCTAAAATTACCCTGGATTGAGTAGCCAATAGGGAATTTGGGCACGGGAAAGCACATAGGAATATGTCAGTTACACCCTTTGGAACTATTGTTTTTATGCTATAAGACCAGGAGCATAGATGAGAGAGAAGTTGCCTTTGGATTTTTCTAAATCTTCTATAAATTCTTAACGTGGAAGTCACCTAGAAATATTCCTGTTGCAATGACATTCACGAAGTATATTCTTTCTAAATGGTAAAACTGGTATGGAAATAATTTATATTAGGGAACAAAATTTTTGTTTTTAATCAATGAAACTATGATTATTCCAGTAATTCAGCCTTGTAAGTTTGAAATCATTTGTGGCATTTATATCTCCCTTGCCCCCATATTAAATCTATCACTGAGTCCTGCTTCATTAATTTTCTTGCATTTTTTCCCACAGTTCTAGCTCAGAATTCTTATCCCCCTGTTTAAAACCATTCCTCATATTAAAGTCAGCTTCACCTTCATGAAAACCTTTTTGTTTTTAAAAATTTCATATATATCTATCTCTTGCGCAGGCACCTTCATGGATAAAATATCCAAAACTTTTTCAGACAGCATTCAAGGACTTGTTTCTTGGTCCACACATACTTCTTTGATACTGTGTTCCACAGTCCCCTAATAGGATCCTTTTGATTCAGTCAGAGAGATCTATTGTCAACTGTCTATATACATTCTCTTTCCAATCATTCTGTCCCCTCCCAATACCTCTTCACCTATATAAAACCAACCAATGCTTAAATATATATATATGTATATATTTATTATACTTTAAGTTCTGGGGTACAGGTGCAGATTGTGCAGGTTTGTTACATAGGTATGTATACACGTGCCATGGTGGTGGTTTGCTGCATCCATTGCCCGTCATCTACATTAGGTATCTCTCCTAATTCTATCCCTCCCTAATTCTCCCACCCCCTGCTTTTCCTCTGCTAGCTCCTCACTTCCCAGGTCCCAGTGTGTGATGTTCCCGTCCCTGTGTCCATGTGTTTTCATTGTTCAACATCCCCTTATGGGTGAGAACATGCAAAACCAACCAATTCTTGAACACTTAGAGCAAGCGCTATTCCTAGGAAGCCTTTCACAACATTATCAACACATAGTAACATCTAGTCATTCCAGAATAATTGAGAATTTATGAATCTGTGCTACTGATTTGGGACTAAGTCTCATTATGTCTTGTATCGTGGTACCTTATTTCCTTAAGTAGATGGTAACCTTCTTGAAGCTATCAATTATACCTTGTAATTACTTGCATTGTCTAAAACATAAACCAAGTTTTTAAAGAATTCTAGTAAAACAAATACAAATTTTCTTAAATAAAAATGTTTCAAGTGACCATATCTTGGTCTCTAAACACAAGCTTGAGCATAATAAAAACTTCATTGCCTTTTTCTTCAAAAACTAAACTTTTTTCTGTATTCTTATTTTGTAGTACCACATGAAATTACATCTATTTTCCCCTAAAATAATATCTATCTGTATGAAGTTGTATGCATGCCAAAGCCTCTGATTTATAATTAATAAAATTTTCTTTTTTCACCGATTTCTTGTTGACTAAGAAAGAATAGTGAAAGATAATTATTTCTGTTGAATTTTGAAAGGGATTCTGTGATGCTTTCATATAAAACTATCTTCCAATCTTAACACTACTCCATCTCAGAGAACTTCATATCCATTTAACTACCAAATGAATAATTCATATTTGTAATAAGCAGATATGTCATTTATTTTTGAGAGAGAGTGGAATCATTTTTGATGAACCTAAACTGTTTATCAAAACCACCTTGAAAGTGTTACCTTGATTTCCTTATTGACTAATTATAATTTGAACTTTCTGGCACAGGCTTATGGTACAGGATCTGATTGCAGATCTCTGGTTTAAAAAACTTTTTCTTTCTTTACATTTTCTTTAAAATGAAACCTTTTGAAAAATGCCAGCATTTGAAGTGCTTATATGAAATACATGTCTCACCTTTCAAGGAAAACTAGTAGGAAACTTGTGTGTGTGTGTGTATGTTTGTGTGTGTGTGTGTGTGTGTGTGTGTGTGTGTGTAAATGGAGGATAGATGGGAGGAAAGAAGGATACAGAGCAATATAGAAGACTATAGTGCAATATAGCTTCCTTTAAAAGGCACAGGAATAGCTCATCATTAATATGCATATGAGACAACATCATAATAGTTGCCTGGAAACAAATAAGATGCCATTGAAAAATGAAAAGGATGCTTATTCTCCAGTCGACTAAATTAACTTTAAAACTAGTAGAAAATGGGATGTTGACCAGACTAGCTTATACAAGTGCCTGACAATGTATTTTTTAAACCCTTTGTATTTAATTTTTTTTTCTCACTACATCATATTTTTATCAATGGGGCACTTAGAGGTAGTTTTAATTGGCCACTCTGAAGATTTTAGGGAAATAGAATTGTAAAGGCCCAAATAAATGTGTTACAGGTCCATTTCAAATCATGTAAATGATAGTGTATCTCTTAGGGGAATCTCTGTCATTATACATTTATAATTCCACTTTGAAATAGTCTATTCTATTGAAGAAGGTGCCTGTAAACTTAACAGTTTAAGGCAATGCTTAAAAATTCCCTGTAATGGCCATATGAAACAGAATTGACTTCAGAAAGTTTGGAGTGAATGATGCAATTCTACTCTGGGTTTTTACATGAAGGATACAGGAATGCCATACAGTGAGATGAGAGGGTCCCTCTGGCTAAATTTTCTTCCTGGTAAGTGCAAAGAATACTCTATGTATCAAACATGACACGGGTAACAAAGACAAATGCATTTCCTTTTGTAAAAACACTAGATCATTTAAATGTGATTAAGAAAACATGATAGAAGAAACTTGCCCAGAAGTTCTAACTACTTACCGTTCAAAAATGAAATTTATGTATGGTATTATTGTTTTTTAATTCTATTACGTAGCTTTTTTTAAGTACTGAAAAATTCTGTTAAAACGAATGCATGTTTGCCTAGCAGTGTTTGATTTGACAGAGTCTCATTTCATTTATTCGGTAAGCATTTATCAGTTATGTACTGAGAATCTATTGTGTCAAGGGTCCTTGACATGGAGAGATGTAAAGATCATAAAGTTCCAATGCTTAAAAGTTGGAGCTCATAGTCAAGTGGAGGGGAAAGTAAGTGAGTAAATAACTAAAACAGTACAATTAGATGCTACAATAGAGTGTCCCCCAACATTTCCCAGAAACAAATAGGAAATAAATTATTTTCTTCGGGAGAATTAGGAAAAGCTTCACTTAAAAAAACGTAGTTGAGTAGGATATTTAATGAGGAATAAAATATTTTTGCCAGATAAGAAAAGGAGGAACAGTCTGCCAGGCAAAATAATTTCATATAAAAAGGCAGAGAAGCCTGATAAAAATGAGATAAAAAAGGAAGGGTGAAAACACATTACTAAATTGTTGAAAATCGACATTTGCATCTATTGAAAAGGGAGTTTTCTAAAAATACAGATTACCCAATCCTTCTCCTGGAGATGTGTATTCAATATATCTTGAATAGAAGGAATGCTTTTTAAAAAATGGTCCCAAGGTTATCATAGTGATTAGCCAGGTTTAGAAAACTGTGGTCTAAAGTGCTGCTTAAATTTTAATCTGCATAAGAATTACCTGGAAACCTTGTAAAAATTCAGATTCTGATTCAGTTGGTCTGTGTTGGGGTTTGATATTCTGCATTTCTAGCAATCTTCCAGGTGATGCCATTGCTGCCAATTCACAGACTAAGAAGTTGCACCACAGAGATAATGGAAATACTGAGTGATAGAAATTCTTAAGCACAGAAGTAACAAGACCAGATTTGTGTTTTAGAAATCTCACTGGGATTACAGGCAGATGCAGTGGCTCACACCTGTAATCCCAGCACTTTGGGAGGCCGAGGCAGGCGGATTGCCTGAGGTCAGGAGTTCAAGACCAGCCTGGTCAACATGGTGAAACCCGTCTCTACTAAAAATAAAAAAAATTAGCCAGGCATGATAGTGTTAACATGTAATTTCAGCTACTTGGGAGGTCGAGGCAGGAGAACTGCTTGAACCCAGGAGGCAAAGATTGCAGTGAGCTGAGATTGTGTCATTGCACTCCAGCCTGGGTGACAGAGCGAGACTCCATCTCAATAAAAAAAAAAGAAAGAAAAAAGAAAGAAATCTCACCTTGGCACTATTGTAAAGAATGGATTTGTGTGGTGGACAAAAGTAGAGAGAGAAAAAAAAAAGTAGAATGCTACTTGCCATAGTTTGGGTGAGAAGCAATGATGGAATAAAGTATGGAACTGTCAGTGATCATGGAAAATGACATATTTGAAAAATAGTTCTGATGGAAACTCACAGAAAGTTGTGACTGATTGCATAGTGTGTGCAGGGAGTTCAGTGAGGAAAAGGGAGAAATTTATCAGGGAAATTTACAAATTTATTTAGATGAAGATACAAGAAAAATAAGTTTTTCAGAAAAATGCTTATTCAGGGCATCTTACACTTGTATTAGTCAGTGTTCTCTAGAGAAACGTAACCAAAAGGATATTTGTATATATAGAAAGAGAGATTTATTTTAAGGAATTGGCTCACAGGACTGTGGAGACTCAGCAAATCCAAAATCTGTTGGGGTAGATCATCAGGGTAGACTTAAGGAGTTGCAGCCAAGTTCAAAGGGAATCTGCAGGAAGGATTTCTTCCTGCTCAAAAGTCAGTCTTTGTTATACTAAGGGCTTCAACTGATTGGATGAGTCCCACATGCACTCACATTGTAGACGGTAATCTGTTTTACTCAAAGTTCACTAATTTAAATATTAATGTCACCAAAAAAATACCTCCACAAAAACATCTAAAATAATGTTTGGTCAAATATCTGGACACTGTGGCTCATCCAAGTTGACACATAGAATTAATCGTCACATTTGACTAAAATATAGTCACTTGGAGATTTCAGATAGAAATTCTATCTATGAGCCCTATGAGTCTGCAGCTCAGGAAAGAGGTATATACTATGAGTACAGTTTGAGAGTCAACAACATATAGGTATAATGTGAAGCCATAGAAGGCATGAGATCAGTCTGCTTAGAACATGCACAGAAAGAAAAGGACTAAGGACAGGAACCTCGAGAATCCCAATATTTATGTGGCAAGAGGAGGAAGAGCAACCTGTAGAAGGTACTAAAAAAATGACTACAATGGAGTAACAGAAAATAAGGAAGGAAAGAAACTTTTGAGTCATTCTGAACATCTGTCTTTGATTCACCACTACCACCACCCATATCTGAATCTATAATTTAGTCCAGGGATCTCCAACCCCCGGGTACAGACTGGTACCAGTTTATAGCCTCTTAGGAACTGGGCTGCACAGCAGGAGGTAAGGAGAAGGCTAGGGAACATTACTGCCTGAGTTCCATTTCCTGTCAGATCAGAGGCAGCATTAGATCCTCACAGGAGCAGGAACCCTATTGTGAACTGTGCATGTGACAGATCTAGGTTGCTGACTCCTTATGAGAATCAAATGCCTGATCTGAGGTGGAACAGTTTCATCCCCAATCCATTCAACACCACCGTCGGTGGAAAAATTGTATTCCAGGCAACCAGTCCCTGGTGTCAAAAAGGTTGAGGACCGCTGATTTAGTCCTTTCAATTTCACTTTTAAAATATTTATCGTGTAATAACCGAGTGAGTCACAGAGAAGCGCCACACTCTGAGTTCTAATTCAGGAGTCCTTTATTAGCTGGTGACCAAGAGATGGCTAACACTCAAAATTCTCTTGGCCCTGAGGAAGGAGCTTGATTTCCCTTTATACCTTGAGTTAGGTAGAGGAGAGGGAACCTAGCTGAAGTGGAATTTTACAGAAGCAGAATGAGCAGGTTAGAGGGACATGGTTGCAGGCCAGGTTATTTCCAAAAAATCACCAAGTGGGGTTCAAAGAGAGTTATTCGCAATAGCAGGTGTGCCTGCCAAGCAGGATGTAGTTACATTGGTTATATGGTGGGATAGGCACAGAGTCAGCATAACATAAGCACAGTGTCAATGTGAGGCTCAGTTATATACCCAAGGGAAACATGGCCGGGAGGGAGAGGCAAAAATGGAGTTTACAGCTAAGATGGAGTCAGTTAGGCTAGCACACGTTAGGTTATTACAATCGCACCTTTCAACCAGTCTCATCCTATAGCCACCTGTCTGCTTCAAGTTCACTCATACTTGATTTAGGTGATTAGAAGATGATGTTTGTAACTTATTGAGTTGATTATATTTAGATGAAATTTTGAACTGAGGGTTGATGGTGGCATGGGTTAAGAATTTTGGAAATGTTGGGATGAAGTGAATGGATTTTGTGTATGGGACAGACACGAGTTCTGGAAGACTAGAGCACAGACTATTGTGAGTCGAATTGGATTCTTCAAAAGATGTCTAAATCCTAAACCCCCAGTACATGTGAATGTGACCTTATTTGGAATTAGATTATTTGCAGATGTAGTAGAGCTAAGATAAAGTTATACTGGATTAGAGTGGCCCCTAATTCAATCATTGGTGTACTTAAAAGAAGAGGGAAGTTTGGATACAGAGGGGCATAGAGGGAAAACGGAATGTGGAGACAATGGTAGAGATTGAAGTTTTGCTGCCACAAAGCAAGGAATGTCAAGCTTTAGCAGCAACCGTAAGAAACTAGAAAGACACAAAGAAAAGGATTTTGGATTTCTAACATCCGTAATGATGAGATAATAAATTTATGTTGTTTGAAGACACCAAATTTGTGGTATATTATTAAAATAGCATTAGGAAATGAATACAGTTTACATCCTTCCACCTTCCTGAAAACGTTGCAATGAGTTCCAGTATTCTCAGGGTACAGGCAGAAACCTTTAACAATTTCAGTCAGAATCCACAGTCCGAGCTTTGCCTACCTCTACAGTTTCATCTAACATAACTCTCCACTTTCCACTCTCTAGGTACCTGAACCTTTTTGCATATGGTTAGATGAGTCATAACTTCCCCAATGACTGTGTCAGAGCTTCCTGTTTTCTGTTCTCATGGCACTTGGAACAGATATAAATTATAAGATCTTGTGATTAGTATTTATCTTTTCCACTAGACAGTAAGCTCTGTAAGGCTAGGGACCATGTCTGTTTTATTTCATGATAGACCCCCAGTGTCCAGCATAGCATCTGGCCTATAATAGTCTTTCAACACCTATTTATTAAATAAATAATTTAATGGATGAAGGAATGTTACATGAGTAGAATGTTCAAACAGGTAATTCTTTATAGTATATTAATTTTAGAGAGGGAAAGAGGCCACTGCATCATTTGATTATGATATCATTGATGACCATAGCAATAGCAATTTAAATAGCATTCGTTGCATGGAACTGGGGAAAGCATGGAGATTCAACATGTGTATGTAATTCTTTGATGTTTTTAGAGCAAAATGGAGAGAGACTAATAATTTGAAAAGTTGTAGCATCTAGGTAAGACTGGAGTATTTAAGTTCTAGGATAAACAGCAGGAGCCAACGAAGAGGAAAATGTAAATGATACAAGAAAGGAAGAATCCAGAAGTAGCAGAAAAAAATAGATAAAGAACACCAATAAAAGACACACATTGATGAGAAAAGGAATCTCTTTCTCTAGCAGGTAAGCAGGTGATAAGGACAGATGAATAAACAAATAAACTTAGAGGTAGAAGAGAGGCCTACCGAGAAAGTTAATTACTGACAGTCTCTCTTCCCTCTGTAAAATAGGATTTTAGGTTACAAAGGGTGGAAGGTAGTGATGCAGTTTTACTTAAAAGCTCTTTAACAATCCCATAATAAGGAATAGGCACTGTATAGTTGGGTACTACTTTGTTAGCCAATCTGACAAAATCTGACTTTTCAAAAAGCTTTATTTTCATTTTTATTGTTTTATTTTGTTTCAGTAGATGTTGGGGAACAGGTTGTTTTTAGTTACAGGGATAAGTTCTTTAGTGGTGATTTTTGAGATTTTGTTGTATCTGTCACTCAAGCAGTGTACACTATACTCAATTTGTAGTCTTTTATCCCTTTAATGCAACTTTTTAACCTTTATAGTTACTGCGATTATTGGTGTGATTAGATTTAAGTCTAACGTCTTGATATTATGATTTCTCTTTTTCCTGTTTATTCTTTTTCTCCTTTTTACTTTTTTTCTGCTTTGTTTTAGATTTAGTGGGGTTTTTTTTTGTTTGTTTGTTTGTTTGTTTTCGGATGATTCCCTTTTAATAACCTTGGCTTGTTAGAAACAGCTCTTTGTTTTGCTGTTTTAGGGTTTAGAGCATGCATCTTTAGCTTTTTATAGTTTACCTTCAAGTTATATTATAATTTTACACTCATAGAATAAGAAGTTTACAATACTATATTTTGATTTCATGCTTCCTGCCTTTATGTGATTCTTCTTGTATATTTTAAACTCCATGATAAATTCTTATTTTTGTTTAAACAGTTCTTTTTAAAGTAAATTTAAGTAAGTTTAAAATATTTTACATTTACCCATATAGTCACTATTTCTGGTGCTCTTTATATATTTGCACAGATGTACAGTTCTATCTGGTGCTACTTTCCTTTTGTGTCAAAGAATTCTTTTAACATTTCTTATAGTAGAGATGTGTTGTTGTAACAGCTATTATATATGTGAAGATATTTCCTTTCTGTTTTATTTTTTAAATTATTTTCACTGCATATAGAAGTCTAGATTGAGAGTTGTTTTCCTTGATTACTTTAAAAATGTTGCTCCACTGTCTTCTCACTTGCATTATTGCTAGCAAAAATAAAATAAAATCTGCTGTAATATTTATATTTCTTTTCCTTTCTGTACATAATGTTTCTTTTTCTCTCACTGCTTTAAAACACTTTTTTCTATGTCATTAGTTTAGAGCCATTTGATTTTGGTACCCCTTGCTGTCATTTTCTTTATATTTCTTGTGCTTGCGGTTCATTGAGATTCTTGACTCTGAGTTTATGCTTTTCAACAAGTTTGGGAAAATTTGATCACTATTTCTTCAAATATTTTTGGCCCCACCCCTACTTCAATGAGTTCATTTATATGTATAATAGAATTTTTGAAGTTGCCCTGAGGATTACCTGAGACTTCAATGAGTTATAACCTTTTTGCTGGTAGAGGGTCTTGCCTTAATATTGGTGACTGCTGACTGATCAGGATGCTGGTTGCTGATGCTCTTCATTTTAAAAACTATTTCTTTTCCCTGTGTTTTATTTGGATAGTTTTTATTTGTTAGGTCTTCAAATTGACAAATCCTTTCTTCTGGATTTTCTAATTTGATCTTAATTTCACACATTATACTTTTCATCTCTAAAAGGCTTACTTTAATCTTTTTAAAAAATATTTTCATGTGTTTATATTTTTGAACTTATGGAATTAATGTAACTCCTTCAGTGTCCTCCTAAGCTAATTCTAACATCTGTGTACGTTTTAGTTCAATTTTAATTAATTATTTTTGCTTCTCATTATGGGTTGTATTTTCCTTCCACTTTACCTGCTTTTGTAATTTTTGATTGGATGCCAGACATTGTGAATTTTTATCTTGTTGAATATTGAATATTTTTGTATTACTGTAAGTATTTTGAACTTAGTTTTTGGATGCAATTGAGTTAATTGAAGACAATTTGATTCTTTTAGATTGTAGAGCATTGAATAATTGTTCTCCCAAATTTGTGTTCATCTGTACCTCAGAATGTACCTTTATTTAGAAATAAGGCCTTTGCAGATAAAATTAGTTAAGATGAGGTCATCCAAGATTACGGTGGGCCCTAAATCCAATCATTGCTGTCTTTATAAGAAGGCCACATGAAGCCATACAGGAAAGAAGGAAATGTGACCCCAGAGACAGAGACAGAGTGAAAAAAGTGCAAACCAAGGAATAACGAAGACTGTTAGCAAGGACAAGAAGCTGAGAAAGAGGCACAGGACAGATTTCTCCTCAGAAACTTCAGAAGGAACCAGTCATGTTAACCTTGGTTTCAGACTCTGGCCTCCTGAACTATGAGAAAATAAATTTCTGTAGTTTTACACCATGCTATTTGTGGTAATTTTTAAAGGCATTCCTAAGAAAATAATATGCATATCCTACCTTTAAGAATTGTTAAGTGGGACCAGAATAGTATTTAGTATAGGGCTAATTGTTCCTCACTAGTGAATTGTAAACTTTATGAGTACTCTACTAAATTTTCCAAGAGTTAGGACATTCTGTCTAGGGGAAATGCACACTATTTCTGTCTTGGCAGGAATTTTTTTTTTCCTCACAAGATCAAGTACTTTCTTCATACTCATGTGCTGGTCAGTACTCTGCTGAAAGTTCAAAGAGGAACTTGTGCAGATTTCTGGGGTTCTGTTTCGGAGCAGCCCTCTGTTCTTTGGAACTCTGTCTCATGAACTCCATCTTCCTCATTGTCCCTGGAATGTCAGCTGCTGGTCGTCAACTTGAGGAGACTTTTAGGCTCCATCTGTGCTTCTACTTTCTGGGCCATGCCCTGGACATTTTCTATAGTCATTAAGCTGGATAAATCACATGGCTCATTTTATTTGTTTCTCATTTTCAGAGGTCACTGTCCTTTGTTGCATAATGTCCAGCACTTTTAAAACTATTGTTTTATAGATTTTCACTTCATAAACGTTTCAAATCCCTGTTATTACCTCTTATTTGAAGATAAAAATATTCCTTAGCCAAAATTAGAACAAGGCTATGAAAACAATTTTAAGTATTTCCTAGTACTTGAAAGGAAGGATAGCAAATTAGTAGTGGCCAAGCCATTAGAGGCATACCTCAAATATGTTGCTGATGGAGTTCCAGATCACTGAAATACAGTGAATATTGCAATAAATTAGGTCACACAAATTTTTTGGTTCCCCAGTACATATAAAAGCTATGTTTGCACTGTGGTGTAGTCTATGAAATTTGCAATAGCATTATGTCTAAAAAGCAATGTGTATACCTTAATTTAAAAACACTTTATTGCTAAAAAGTGCTGAGGATTATCTGAGCCTTCAATGAGTTATAACCTTTTTGCTGGTAGAAGGTCTTGCCTTAGTATTGGTGACGGCTGACTAATCAGGATGGTGGTTGCTGAAGGCTAGGGTGGCTATGGAAATTCCTTGAAATAAGACAACGATGAGGTTGCTGGAGGATTTATTTGCTGTGTAAGAATCACAACCTCTCTGAAAGCAAGTTAATTACTTTCAGCATTTTCTAAAACAGAATGACAGAAGACTAAGATGTTTTCAATTTGTCTTAAACTGTTTTAGTGATTAGCAAGCAGCTCCTGATGTTGAATGTGCTGTACCCAATCAATTTTAGGATACACACACAAACTCAAAATTGCACAATTGGCCTGTGTTAGGTTGGTGGAACAGAAAAGAGACTCTGCTGACATCAAC
Organism: Cebus imitator; assembly: GCF_001604975.1. Taxonomy (NCBI): domain Eukaryota; kingdom Metazoa; phylum Chordata; class Mammalia; order Primates; family Cebidae; genus Cebus; species Cebus imitator. The sequence goes on from NW_016107525.1 coordinate 3,285,418, forward strand.
ATTTTTCTAAACTGGTGTTCTGGCAACTACTGCACTGTGGGGAACAAGTTGTTTCATATTTCTCTAACCTTAGGAAGCACTAGGTTAAACACCTTTACAAAAGATTCCTTAAGGTAGGAGTTCTGGAAGACATTGACATATTGGCTGGCAAATACTATATTATAACCCATCATCTTAGCCTGATAATAACTTGACACTCTGTATAAACAAGCAAAAACAAAACTCATAAAAGTGCTATGCCTTACCATCATTCCCCCACTTTTTAAATTTTTATTTTTATATCTTATTGTATTATGCCTTGAAAGGTTGTTATGATTATTATTTTGGTTCATCATTTAGTCTTTCTATTTAGGATAAAAGTAGTTTATATACCAAATTACAGTGTTAAAATATTCTGTATTTTCCTTTATACTCACTATTACCAGTGATTTTATGCCTTCATATAATTTCTAATTGCTCATTAAAGTCCTTTTCTTTCTGGTTGAAATATTCCCTTAAGCATTTCTTTTAGGATATAATTTGGTTTTGATAAAATCCCTCAGCTTTTGTCTGGGAAACTTTTTATTTCTTCTTCATGTTTGAGCATGGTGTTTGCCAGATACATTATTCTAGGGTGCAAGTTTTTTTCCTTCAATACTTTGTACCATACCACTCTCTCCTGGTCTGTAAGGTTTCCATGGATAAGTCTGCTGCCAAACAAATTGGGGTTCTAATGTATGTAATTTTTTTTCTCTTGTGGTTTTTAGGATCCTTTCTTCATCCTTAACCTTTGGGACTCTGATCATTAGCTACTTTGAGGTAGTCTTTGGGCTAAATATGCTTGATATTATGTAACCTTCTTGTACTTGGATATTGATATCTTTGTCTATGTTTGAGAAGTTCTCTGTTATTATGCTTTTGTATAAACTTTCTACCCCTATCTCCTTCTCTACATCTTTAAAGTCAATAACTCTTTTATTTGCTCTCTTAAGGCTATAGATCCTATAGGCATGCTTAATTTTTTTTATTATGTTTTATTTTGTCTCCTCTTATTGTGTATTTTCAAATACACAGAGCAAGCCTGTCTTCAAGTTTACTAAATCTTTCTTCTGCTTGATCAACTCTGCTATTAAAATTCTCTGGAGTACTCCTCTGTATGACAGTTTCTACTATAGAATTGCTGCTTATTTCTTTTTAATTATTTCAATCTCTTTGTCATTTTTTTATTGTTGTTTTAGACGGAGTTTTGCTCTTGTTGCCCAGGCTGGAATGCAATGGCTTGATCTCAGCTCACTGCAACCTCTGCATCCCCGGTTCAGGCAATTCTCCTGTCTCAGCCTTTCGAGTATCTGAGGATTATAGGCCTGGACCACCACTCCTGGCTAATTTTTGTATTTTTTAGTGGAGATAGGGTTTCTCCATGTTGGTCAGATTGGTCTGAAATTCCTGACCTTAAGTGATCCACCGCCTCGGCCTCCCAAAATGCTGGGATTACTTGTGTCTTTGTTAAATTTGTCTGAGAGAATTCTGAATTCCTTCTTTCTGTTATCTTGAATTTCTTTGCGTTCCCTCAATCAGTTGTTTTGAATTCTTAGTTTGAAAGGTCGTATAGCTCTGTTTCTCCAAGATTGGTCCCTAGCGCCTTATTTATTTCATTTGTTGAGGTCATGCTTTCCTGGATGGTATTGATGCTAGTAGATGTTCTTTGGTGTCTGAGCATTGTATAGTTAGGTATTTATTGACTGTAGTCTTCATTGACTGGGCTTGTTCGTACATATCCTTCTTGGGAAGCCTTTCCAGATATTTGAAAGAACTTGGGTGTTGTGATCTAAGTTGTATCTGCTTTAGGGAGCAATCAAACCCAAGTAATGATGTGATTCTTACAGAGTTGTAAGGATATTGCCTTGATGGTCTTGGACAAGATTTGGGAGAATTCTCTTGATTACCAGGCATATAATTTGTCTGTTTTCTTACTTTCCCCAAAACAAATGAAGTTTCTCTGTTCTGAGCCACCTAAAGCTGAGGGTGGAGTGACACAGGCACCCTTGTGGCCACCACAACTATGACTGTACTGCATCAGACCTGAAGCCAGCACGGCACTGATTTTCTCTGAATGTCTGCTGTAGTCATTCCTGGTCACTGCCTGTATGTTCTCAAGACTGTAGGGCATTACATTCAGCAGGTGGCAAGGCCAGCCAGGCCTATGCCCTTCCCTTTATGAAAGTGAGATCCCCTAGACCCCAGGTGGGTCCAGAGGTGCCATCTGGGAATCAGTGACTAGAGTCAATTACCTTAGAAGTCTTTCTGGTGTTTTATTGTATTGTGGCTGAGCTGACACTCAAACCACAAGATGCAGTCCTTCTTACTCTTTCCTTTCCTTTTCAAAGGCAGAGGAGTCTCACTCTCGGCCACAACCACTGCAGGCCATGGGGTGTATAGCCAGACTACCACTTATGTTCCCTTAAGGCCCAAACACTCTTAAGCCAGCTTGTGGTCAATGCTGTCAGGCCTAGTACTCACTCTTCAGGGCCTTGAGTTCTTCTCTGACCCAGGACAAGTTCAGGGATGCTGTCCATGAGTCAAGTCCTAGAATTGGAGACCCCAAGAGCCCTCTTGATGTTCTATTCCACTGTGGCTGTGTTAGTACCTGATATGCAAGACAAAGATCGTTTTACTTTTCCCTCTACTTTCCTCATGCAGAAGGAGTTTTTCTTTGTAGCCACCACCAGATCTGGTAATGTGCTGAGTCTCATGTGAAGCCAGGAAGTTTCAGAGGCTCACCCAAGGCTCTCACTATAGTACCTATGTATTACTGCTTGATATTTAAGGACTAAGGTACTTTTCAGTTAGCAAGTAATGAATGCTGCCAGGACTGTTTTCTTCCCTTCAAGGCATTGGGTTCCCTTCTGGCACAGAGTGTGCCTAGAAATATCTCAGAGCTACTGCCTGGAGCAGGGTCCTCATGCCTCTGACTGGTGCCCTATCCTCCTATGGCCAGGCTGGTATCCAACACGTAAGACAAAATACTCTCCACTCTTCCCTCTCCTCTCCTCAAGTGGAAGGAAGGGGTCTCTTTTGGAGCCACGAGCTGTGCACCCTGGGGTTAGAGGAGGAATGATACCAGCAGTTCTTTAGCAACACCAGCTGATGTCTCATTAGATTGCTTGCCTCCCCAGTCTATTATTTCTGGGCCCAGTTAATACTAGGACTTCCCTAAGAGTTGCACTCCTTATGGCGTAGATTGCCCAGCAAATTTACTTGCAGGCCCAGAGCACTGAAACCCTCAGTGGTGAGGGTTGTAGGAATTCAAGTCTGGACAACTGGGATTAGCACTTCCCCTCTGGCTAAGGCTGGTTTAAATGCTCTTTCTGTGGGCAGGCTTCAGTTAAGATTGGTCTAACTTTCCTTTCTGCTCTAACAGGACAGCACTAGGCTTAATGCCTCCGAATTGCTGTGGTCTCCCTCCCTCCAACACTCACAGATGCTCTCCACACCATGCCACCACTGCTGTAGGGTAGGAGGCAGGTGGCATCCTGATTCAAGACTTTGTTTTTAATCTCTTCAGTGTCTCTTTCAGAAATACAAAGATAAAATCAGGTACTATGAGGGCTCACTAGATTTTTGGTCATCAAGAAAGTGTTATTTTTTGTGTAGACAGTTCTTAAATTGATGTCTTTGCGGGGGGATGACTGGTGGAGTCTTAATATTCTACTATCTTGCTCTGCCGCTCAGCTGGTAATTTTTAAAAATAAGATAATGATGTTTGCCACATTGTGTTCTTTTACAAAAGATTTCTCTGTAGCATGTGACACTGTTGGATAGCATTTCTCTCACAGTAGAACTTCTTTCAAAGTTAGAATCAATCTTCTCAAATCCTGCTGCTTCTTTATTAACTAAGCTTATGTAATATTCCAAATCCTTTATTGTCATTTCAATAATGTGTATAGCATCTTTACTAGGAGTAGATTCCCTCACCAAAAAAATTTTATTTGCTCATTTACAAGAAGCATAATCTCATCCATTTAAGTTTGATTATGATATTGCAGCAATTCAGTCACATTGTCTAGCTCTAGTTCTAATTCTTGTTCTCTTGCTATTGCCACCACATCGGCAGTTACTTCCTTCACTGAGGTGTTGACCCCCTCAAAGTCATCCATGAGGATTGGTATCAACTTTTTCCAAATTCCTGTTACTGTTAATATTTTGACCTCCTCTCGTGAATCATGAATGTTCTTAGTGACATCTAGAATGGTGAATCCTTTCCAAAATATTTTCAATTTAATTTGCCCAGGTGCATCACAGGAATCACTACCTATGGAATCTCTATCTTTACTGAATGTATATCGTAATAAGACTTGAAACCTGAAGTTACTCAATCTATAGGCTGCAGAATGGATGTTTTGTTAGCATGCATTTAAACAGCATTAATTTCCTTGTACATCCCCATCGGAGCCTTTGAGTGACTAGGTGCACTCTCAAAGAGCAGTAATATTTTGAAAGGAATATTTATTTTCTGGGCAGTAGATCTCAACAGTGGGCTTAAAGTATTCAGTAAACCATGCCACAAACAAACGTGCTATCATCCAGGCATTGTTATTTCTTTACAGAACACAGTCAGAATGGGTTTAGCATTATTGTAATGGACCCTGGGATTTTTGAAATGGTAAATGAGCAATGGTTTTAGATTAAAGTCACCAGCTGCATTATTTCCTAACGGAGAGGCATTGACTTCTTCTCTTTAGCTAGAAAAGTCTTAGATGACATCTTCTAATAGAAGGCTGTTTCATCTGCATAGAAAATCTGTAATTTAGTGTAGCCACATTCATCAGTTATCTTAGCTAGACCTTCTAGATAACTTGCAGCTTATCCATCAGCACTTGTTGCTTCACCTGGCACATTTATGTTATGGAGATGGCTTCTTTACTTAAGCGTCATGAACCAACCTCTACTAGTTGCCAACTTTTCTTCTGAAGTTTCTTAACTTTTCTCAGCCTTCACAGAATTGAAGAGAATTAGGACATTGCTCCATAATACACTTCAACTTAATGGAGTATTGTGGGTGGTTTGATATTTTATCCAGACCAATAAAACCTTCCGCATATCAGCAATGAGGGTGTTTTGCTTTCTTATCATTTGCATGTTCACTGCAGCAGGACTTTTAATCTCTATCATAAACTTTTCCTTTGTATTATAACTTGCCTAACTATTTGGAACAAGAGGCCCAATTGTCAGCCTATTTTGGCTTTCAGTATGCCTTCCTCACTAAGCTTAATCATTTCTAGCTTTTGATTTCAAGTGAGAGACGTGATTCTTCTTTGACTTGAAAACTTAGAGGTCATTTTGGGGTTATTAACTGGCCTAATTTCAATATTTATGTGTCTCTGGGAATTAAGAGGACAAAAGAAAGGGAGAGAGATAGGGGAAAAGCCAGTTGGCAGAGCAGTCAGAACAGATCTAGCATTAACTGATTAAGTTTGCCCTCTTGAATGGGCACAGCTTGTATTGCTACTAAACAATTGCAATAGTAACAGCAAATGTTATTGCTCAGAGATCACAAAAACAGATATAATAATAATAATGTTTGAAATGTTGTGAGAAGTACCAAAATATGGCACAGAGAGACAAAGTGAGTACATACTATTGGAAAAATGGCATCTATGGGCTTGCTCAACACAAGGTTGCCACAAATCTTCAAGCTGTGAAAAAACCACAATATCTGCAATGTGCAATAAAGTGAAGCACAATAAAATGAGGTATGCCTATAGGTAGTGGTGGTTTCTCTGGCATCCAGAAGTTAGTGAGGTACTGCTTCTTAGAGGGTGGCAAGAAGGCTTGGAGACAGGCAGCATTGCTGCCAGAGCAGAAGTCTATCCATTCTCCTGATGACCCTTAACCCTTGGGTGTTGACCCAGTGCTAACATTATGCCAGGTGTTCAGTGGCTTGTTGTGAGAATTAAATTGATCAATACATGTTAAGTGCTTAAAAGATCCTTTCTTTTAATATATTAAAATTTATTTTCTATATGCAACAGATAATTGTCTTGAGTAACAGCTTAATCATTTCCCCTCAATAGTATGCAGAAAGAAGACCTCCCACATTTTTCTGTCACATGGCTTATGACAAATTAATTATATTCCTTCTCAGATATTTAAGCAAGATCACACCAGGCAGGGCAATACTAAGTTCAAACACCCTGAAGCAAGAGAATACTTGGTGTGTTTTAGCAACATTAAAGAGGTGAGTGTGGATAGGGTGCAGAAAGTTTAAAGTACCATGGAAGAACATTAGCCTACAGAAGTAGTTTTGGAGGATATGGACATCATTGCTTATTCATAAAACAAGGTAAAGCCATGTGAACAATTTTAGGTTTTACTCTGAGATAGGGAATCTTTTGGGGTTTTAACCAGTGACATGATATTATCTAATCTGATATTTAATAGAATTACTCTGACTACTGTGTGAAGAAAAAAATGTATGGATAGCAAGAATGAAAACATGGAACCTGTTAGGAGATTATTAAAGAAATTCAAGTTTTGGTTCTTAACACTCTGGCCTGTGATGTTAATAATGTGAGTAATGAGAAGTGGTCACATTCTGAATATATGTTGAAGGTAGAATCAATGGGATTTGGTGATAGGTTAAATGGGTGTGTGATAAAGAGAGGAATCAGGAAATACTACATGTTTTCTAATCTCAGCAAATGGACAAATAAAATGTAACTTATTTTGATAGGGAAGAGAGGGACAGCTTTGAAATGAGGTGTTATATTAAGATAGATATGTGATATCAAAATGAAAATATCTAACAAGCATTTGATTATACCAGTCTGAACATCAGGAGAGCAAAGAAGGAAATTTGGCAAAGTCGAATGGCCAAGCGAGGATAGTCTTAAAAGCCAAGTTTAAAAAAAAAAAGTTTAAGAAGGAGGAAGGGTGAAATTATACTGCCAGGCTGATGGTTTGAATCTAATAAGTAGCAGAAAGTAATCAATTTATTTATCACGATACAACTTATTGGTGACACTAAAAGACTGAATAGAGTGGTAAAAGGCTGATTGCAGTAAGGTCAAGAGAAATGAGTCTTCATAGTTGGCTGCTGTGTTAGTCAGAGTTCTCTAGAGAACTGTGATATACACATATGATAGAAAGTTTGTTAGGGAGAATCGGCTCACACGATTACAAGATGAAGTCCCATTCTAGGCCGTCTACAAGCTGAGGAAGAGAGAAGCTGGTAGTGACTCAGTCTGAGTCCAAAAGTCTCAAACCCAGGAAGCCAAAACTGCAGCTTTCAGTCTGTGGCCAAAGGCCTGAGAGCCTCTAGCAAACTGCTGGTGCAAGAGAGCCCACAGGCTGAAAAACCTGGAGTCTGAGGTCCAAGGACAGAGTGAGTGAAAGCATGTGTCCAGTACGGGAAGAAGAAGGAAGCCAGAAAACTCAGCAAGCAAGGTTATCTCACCTTTATGTGCTGCTTGTGCCCACCCACATTGAGGAAAGGTCTTCTTCTCCCAGTTTGCTGACTCTCAAATGTCTATCTCCTCGGACAGTACCCTCACAGACACAGCCAGAAACGATACTTTAGCAGTCATCTAGGCATTTTTCAATCCAATAAGTTGATGCCTAATATTAACCATTACAGCTGCATAAATTCAAATGTACCCACACACCTCAAGAATCCTCTGTGAATCAACGGAAGAGCAAATTACAACACACGTAAACCATTTTTATACTGTCAGTGAGAAGACAGAGAATACTATAAATACCAAATTACAAAGGGAAAGAAAGTGACATTACATGGATCAAAAATGTGTCAGATACCACCTTAACCAAGAATGATACTCCCACCAAAAATACACAACCTGGGCATTATTCATAAGGAATCATCAGAAAACCCCAAACAACGCAAATTCTACAAAATAGCTGGCCTGTAACTTTTCAGATATGTAAAGACAAGTAAAGATTAAGTAAGGGCAAATAACCGTTCCAGATAAAAGGAGACTTAAAGACATGACAACTAAATACAATATAAAATCAAGGATTGGATCTCAGGATAAAGAGAAGAATCACCTATAAAAGATGTTCATGAGCCAACTGATGAAATTTTAATATGGACTGTGCATTAGAAAATGGTATTTTATAATATTAAATGTTTTTGTTCTGATAATTGTATTGTGGTTATATATGAGAATGTCTCTGTTCTTAGGAAATGCACGTTAAAGCAGTCTGGGATAGAAGGACATAATGTTGGCAACTTAATCTCCAATGGTGGTTTGGAAAAAAATTGTGTGTGTGTGTGTGTGTGTGTGTGTGTGTGTGTGTGTACTATATGAAGAATCATAAAGCAAATGTGGGAACAATGTTACGTTAGTAATTGGTGAATTTGGGTAAAGGATAGAAAAGACAAGGGACTTCTTTGTATTATTCTTGCATTTTTAGTAGGTCTCACATTATATTAACATGAAAAGATAAAATGGAAGGAGGGGAAGTAAAGATAACAAGTATAGGAAAATCATTTGGAAGTTTACTGTGAAAAAGAGCAGAAAAAAAAGAGGCAGCTAATGAAAGAGTATGTGAGATCAAGGGATATTAAAAAAATAATAGTGATAATACTGATATAATAATATTAATAACTGACTGCTATAGCACTTACTAAGCTCCAGACATATTTCTAAGTATTTGATGTATACTAACTCATTTTATACACAAACACACACGCACACACAGGCACACACACACAGTGATGCAGATGGTAAAGTTGTCTTTATTAACAAATGAGAAAATTGAGGCAAAGAGCAGGGAAATAATATGCTGAAGGCCACATGGCAGTAGATGGCAAAAAAGGAGATATTGCAGAATGTTTATATGCTCATGGAAATAATTCAAATAGGGATGTATTAGGCTGTTCTTGCACTGCTACAAAGAAATTCCTGAGCCTGAGTAATTTATAAAGAAAAGAGGTTTAATTGGCTCCTGGTTCCACAGGCTGTACAGGAAGCATGATTTTGGTATCTGCTTCTGGGGAGGCTTCTGAATACTTACAATCATGGTGGAAGGCAAAGGAGAAGCAGGCATATCTTACATGACTGGAGCAGGAGTAAGAGACAAGGGAGAGGTGCCACACACTTTCAAACAACCAGATATTGTGAGAACTCACTATTGTGATGATAGCACCAAGAAAGATGGCGTTACACCATTAAAAACATCCCGCATGATGCAATCACCTCCCACCAGGCCCCATCTCCAACCCTGGGGCTTATAATTTGACATGAGATGTTATGGGAACACAGATCCAAACCATATCATTTTTTTTCCAACCCCTCCAAATCTCATGTTCTGCTCACATTGCAAAATACAATCATCCCTTTTCAACAGTCCCTCAAAGTGTTAACTCGTTCCAGCATGAACTCCAAAGTCTGAAGTGTCATCTGAGACAAGGCAAGTATTTTCCGTGTATGAGTCTGTAAAATCAGAAACAAGTTAGTTACTTCCAAGATATATTGTGGATATAGAAATTGGGTAAATACTCCTGTTATGAAAGAGAGAAATTGGCCAAAAGAAAGGGGCTACAAGCCTCATACAAGTCTAAAACCCAGCAGGGCAGTCATTAAATCTTAAAGTGTCGAAGTAGTCTCTTTTGTCTCTATGTCCTTCATCTGGAGCACACTGATGCAGGGGGTGGGCTCCCAACACCTTGCGCAGTTCCTCCCCTGTGGCTGCAGCTGCTCTCACTGGCTGGCATTGTGCCTATGGCTTTTTCAGGTGCAGGATGCCAGATGCTGGTGTATCTACCATTCTGGAGGACAGTGACTTCTGACAGCTTTACTAGGCAGTACCCCAGTGGGAACTCTGTGTAGAGGCTCCAACCCCACATTTCCTCCCCACACTGCCCTAGTAGAAGTCCTCAATGAGGGCTCTGCCCCTGCAGCAGGCTTCTGTGTGGACATCCAGTCTTTTCCATGCATCGTCTGAAATCTAGGCAGAGGATCCCAAGCCCCAACTTTGGTGGTCTGTGTACCTGCAGGCTTAAAACCACCTATAAGCCACCATGACTTATGGTTTACACCCTCTGAAGCAGTGGCTCAAGCTGTACCTGATCCCCTTTAAGCCACAGCTGGAGCTGGATTTTCTGGGATGCAGGAAGCATTGTCCTGAGGCTCTGCAAGGCAGTTGGGTCCTGGGCTGGCCCATGAAAGAATTCTTTCTTCGTAATCTTCTGGGCCAGTGATGGGAGGGGTTGCCTGGAAGATCTTTGAAATGTCTTTGGGGCCTTCCCCACTACCCTTGTCTTGGCTATGAGCACTTACTTTCTCTTTACTTATGCAAATTTTTGAAGTCTGCTTGAATTCCTCCCCTGAAAATGGGCTTTTCTTTTCTACCACATGCCCAGGTTGCAAATTTTCCAAACTTTTTCACTCTGATTCCTTTTTAAATATAAGTTCCAGGTTTAGATCATTTCTTTGCTCACACTTATGAGTATAGGTTGTTAGAAGCAGCCATATCATTTCCTGAACACTTTGCTGCTTAGAAATTTCTTCCACCAGATACCTAAAATCATCACTCTCAAGTTCAAAGTTCCATAGATCCCTAGGACAGGGACACAATGCACCCAGGCTCTTTGCTAAAACATAACAAAGTGACTGCTCCAGTTCCCAATGTGTTATTTACTTTTATCTAAGATCTCCTCAGCCTGGACTTCATTGTCCTCATCACTATCAGTGTATTTAGTCACAACACTTTAACAAGTCTCTAGGAAATTACAAATGTCTCCTCATCTTGTCGCTTTCTGAGCCCTTCACACTCTTCCAACTTCTGCCTGTTATCCAGTTCCAAAGTTGCTTTCACGTTTTTAGATATCTTTATGGCAATGCCCCACTCCTCAATACCAATTTTCTGTATTAATCTGTTCTTGCATTGCTATAAAGAAATATCTGAGATGGGGTAATTTATAAAGAAAAATAGTTTAATTCACTCATGATTCTGCAGGCTATACAGGAAAGATGATGCTGTCCATCTGCTTGGCTTCTGGGGAGGCCTCAGGAAACTTACACTCATGGTGGAAGGCAAATGGGGAGCCAGTACTTCACATGGACAGAGGAGGAGGAAGACAGAGAGAGAGGGTAGTGGTACACACTTTTAAACAACCAGTTTTCATGAGAAGTCTATCATGAGAACAGCACTGCAGGGATGGTTCTAAATCATAAAAAACCACCCCAATAATCCAATCACCTCCCACCAGTCTCCACCTCTAGCATTGGGGCTGGCATTTCAACATGAAATTTTGATGAGGATGCAGATGCAAGCCATATCAAGAGGGAAATAGAGACAAGGCTATTGGCTAAAAGTAAGAATGGGAAAATAGGTATTTGAGGTTTAAAAAGGAAAGCAGATGGCGTATGTTAACCTTCAGGGAGAGTGGAATAGTGAATTGGCCCGGGAAATGTAGTAAGATTGTGGCACAGAGGTAATGGACCACTTGAGGCTTTATATCACAAATTGAAAGTGAGATGAGTTCTCACGGTTTTTTTCTCCAGGCATATTCAGTTGCCCAGCATAGCAAAGAATAGGTGCAGAGTTATGGTTTTTCCATCATTATAGCAGAAGGAGGAAAAAAAAAAAACAGGGTTTGAGAGTGTGTGCAGTAGAGTTGGAATGCAATGGAGTATGGAATTTAAACTGCATGAGGAGGAAAATTAGGTCATGATGGTGAAAGACAGGGAAAAGGGAGTTGGACAGATAGATTGTAGGTCCCAGCAAGATAAGAGGACTTTTATAGTTGAGGTACTAGTGAGTGTAAGCTGGAAGGATAGAACATAGTGGTGAAAGATGTGAATATGCGAAACTGAGATTATAGAGGCATTTTAGTCAGTGATAATGACAAGATATAGGGTAGTATCTATGGAATTGTGTGGCTGAGGTAGGTTGCAAGCAAGATCACTGGAGGAAAGAATATTAAGAAACAGCAAAGTCATGATATTAAAAGGATTATCTGAGTGTATATTGAAATAACTGAGGATTGTGAATCAAGGCAAGTACCCATGTTCTTTGGTCATTAATTCATATACTCATTTAGTCAATAAGTGCTCATTGAATGATTTTTAATGTGTTAGGTACTTTTTTAATGTTCTATTTCATCAGGTGCTAGTGATACAGTGAAGAAAAGACAAAGTCCAGTGCCTCCGGAGCTTATATATTAGTTGGGTGGGTAGATAACAAATAAATATATAATATAATGTGAGGTAATGCTAATGCTGCAAAAATAGTACAGAATTAGTGGATATTTTAATAGGTGTAAATAGGCATGTATATACATTATTTTAGATAGGGTTTATATTGAAGAGAAAGCCATGCAAAGATCAGGAAGAAATGCCTTCACACAGAGGAAGGAACAACAGCAATGATTCTGAACTGAGAATGAGCTTGGGCTATTCGAGGCCCACGAAGACAGGAAGAAGTGAGTAGTGGGGAGAATGATAGGTAATGATGTTAGAATATAGGTAGAGTGCAGCTACTGGGCAATTTGCAGCAGAGCAATCACATTCTAATTCTTTTAAAAATATTTATTCTGGTTGCTATGTGAAGTATAGACAAATGGAAGACACAAAAATATAAACAAGGAGATGATTTACTTAGGAGGCTTTATTCTATTGTCTGGTAAAGATAAGATGATGATACATTGCCTGAATCCTTCATTTGACTCTTTATTGCAGTTGTTTTATGTTAGTTTAAAAACATTTAGTGGTCTCTAGGGTGAAAAAATAAAAGACCAAGCTTTTTTTGGTAGAGAGTTCCCTTAGCTTGTAAAAAGTTGTCAAAAGTACTAGGGTTACCAGTTTCAGTGTTGAAATCCAAATCCATATAAGTTAAATTATTTATGCAAAAAGTGTGAGACAGGGAAAATTTTCAAGAGGGAGAAGTGTAAAACAAATAATAAAACTTGCTAAGATAGTAACTTGATCACCTCAGTAATTATTGTCATATTAAAAGGAAAATAGCAGCGCAGTCCCTTCCCTTCCCTTCCCTTCCCTTCCCTTCCCTTCCCTTCCCTTCCCTTCCCTTCCCTTCCCTTCCCTTCCCTTCCCTTCCCTTCCCTTCCCTTCCCTTCCCTTCCCTTCCCTTCCCTTCCCTTCCCTCCCCTCCCCTCCCCTCCCCCCCCCTCCCCCCCCACCCCTACACCTCCCCCCCACCCGATAGGGTCTCGCTCTGTCACCCAGGATAGTATGCAGTGATATGATCATATCTTATTGTAACCTCAAACTCCTGGGCTCAAGGGAACCTCCTGCCTTGGCCTCCCAAACCCCTGGGATTACAAATGCGAAATACCTTTCCTGTTCTTAAATGGTTCCTATTCAGACTATCTTGAAGGAGGCATTTTATTATACTTTCTAGATTTTGAAGTACTATTTAAATGTCAATATTTTTTGTCATCCTTGTCTTTTTAAATTTTGGATTTGGAAGAAGGAAAGATCATTTCTTACTAGAACATACTATAATATGATTTTTCCCTTTAGCTTTGCTGGTATTAGAGAAGGACAATGTTGAGTAAAAAGTCTATTTGTTTTCAAGAGGAAGGGCTAAAATGAAAAGGAGAAAACTGGAACTAAAGATGCTGTCTTTATGTGAGGGTATGGAATGGTGTGGGTTGAAATATGACATATGGGGTACAATCTTTAATATTTGGGTGATGGGTACACTAGAAGCCTAATCTCCACCATTACATAATATACCAATATAGCAAACACGCGCATGTACACCTGAACTTAAATTTAAAAAAAAAAATAGAAACTAAGATACTACTCAGTCTCTAGGAGGAAAATATGACTATTATAAACTATTATTGGCAGCAAAAACTGTTATAACACCAGAGCCACAGAAGTAGCAAATAAGAGTTTATGATGCTGAAAGAAGGGGTTTTCAACTGAAATGTTGTAGCAACAGAAAAGTGTCAATTTATTTTGAAGTTTTGTACTTCTTTATTCTTGCTTTCAATTATCCTTAGTTATTACGTCTCTTTAATCGAATATGTGTATAATATAGTGATACCTTCATAGTCAATTTACTCCATAAAAAGCAATACTAAGTGCACTACATGCTGAAATGGGAAAGAATTTTTAAGCTATAGAAGTTAAAATAATGTCCCTGTCTTCTAGGAAACTTACAATTTAGAATATGGTGGTTATCCTTAAAAATATCAATGAATTAGAAATCTTTGCTTATTAGGACCAAGATACCTGGTAATGCCATCTAGAGATAATTACCCTAAATTACTCACTCAAAAATCCACAGCACTTAAGGCCATGCCTGGCTAGTTTAGTAATATATAGTGTCTCAGACTTTAACACTTCAGAATCTTTGTATGTATTGTTTGGGGAAAAAGAAGTAAGCACCAATATTTATGTTATATTCATGCTTTTACTTCTTTTGAGTGCCTCAGAAAATTAACTTCTTAAAAGAGGTACCCATTTTATTTATGTCTGCCAGCTGGTTCAATAAACAGGGGTATACTAGGTAACAATCTGTGGAGCAAATAAAAAAGAAACTCTATTGAGCACCTATGAATAATGATCTCTAGATTGCAGCTTTTATATTTATTTACATCATATTTCAAAGTTTATTTGCATATATCATGCCATCACTTTTAAAAAGTCAATTAAAAAAGAGAAAAATAACTTTTTAATTACTGGCATATTTCCCACCTAACTGTTAAAAAGTCAGACTGTTTCAGAAATGGTCATTGAGAAAGATGATCTAAACATTTCACTTATACTTTGTTCCCAATTTTGTATAACAAGTTGTTGAAGAAAAGATCCTTGACTATAATGATGCTATTTAAAGTTAAAAGATGGGTTGACTTGAAGATCAGAGACCTAGAACCAACTGTTCCAATAATATGCTAGATGATGGTAAGAAAGTCACCTATTATATTAAACCTAATTTTTCTCATGAGTAAAATGAAAGGTTATAACTAAATGATCTCTAGGAAAGTTTGCAATATTTTTTGCTTCCTGAGTTATCTGCACAACTTTGTATTATAACTCTGTATAGCTATACAACTTGACAAGACATTACCACACTGGTTATCCATCTTACAGGAAGAGGAAATGGAAGCTAGGGTAAAAAAAAAAAATAAGATTTAAGGGCAACCATTATAGCCAGAAAAGAAATGAAAATTAAAAATTAATACATAAGTAAATGAAAATGTAAAGCAGGATTTACTGATCCTGAAAATATTCAATTTGGGGCCTGTATTTCCTTTTAATTTTCATCCATGGGATACATTGCTCCATCCTGACATGCTGAATTATAGATTTACCATAATTTCCCCCTTAAAAAAAATTCATTTAATTACTTCTTCTTCTTTTTATTTCTTAAAGGCATAGTCTTGCTCTGTTGCCCAGGCTGGAGTGCAGTGGTGCAATCTCAGCTCGCAGCAGTTCCTGTGTTCAAGTACCTCAGCCTACTGAGTAGCTGGGATTGCAGGTGCACACCCCCACCCTGGTTAATTTTTGTATTTTTAGTAGAGTTGGGGTTTCACCATGTTGGCCAGGGTGGTCTGGAACTCCTGACCTCAAGTGATCTGCCTGCCTCAGCCACCCAAAGTGCTGGGATCACAGGTGTGAGCCACTGTGCCCGGCCCTCATTAAATTACTTTTGATAAGCACACACTGATGAAGAAAAACATAGGGAATGAAAATATTTTTTATCTTTAAAAAAATAATTACTTAATTGCCAAACATCACCCAGGCTGAAACAAAATAAACAGAGCAAATCCCTATTGACTGGTCATTGGGTGTGAACAAATCCCATCTCTCTTTCCAGCCTGGGATTCTGAGTTACTAACTGAAAATGAATTTGATAAATACATTGAAAGTACTATGGAATAATGCCTTCCCATATGCTGTTTTATCTATCTTTTTTTCCTGCTTCTACTTGTTTTATATGTCTCATCTTAATTTTCAAATAAAGGTAAAGTATTTTCTAGGTTTTAGAAATCTGACAGAGAAGGGAATATGTTACATTCTAATGATTAATTTTAGTGATATTGGTGTTTATTTTTATAATCTGGCAGAAAGACTACCTGTATTGACTCAATCTTGAATTTACCTTTAAATTCCCCTTCTCCGAAAGCCTTAGTTAAGGCTTTCCTGGTTACAGAAAACATCTAATCACTCTGCCCATAAGGGCTTATTTTCACCATCTACTCTAAAAATAACATCGTGCATTTTTTTTTTTGCCTGCTTTCTTTTCTCTCTTCTCTTTTCTTTTCTTTCTTTCTTTTTTCTTTTTCTTCTTTCTTTCCCTTCCCTCCATCCTTCCTTCCTTCCTTTCTCTTTCTTCTTTCTTTTCTTTTTCTTCCTTCTTTCCCTTCTCTCTCTCTTTCTTTCTTTCTTTCTTTCTT
>NW_016107525.1:3302134-3324392 GCF_001604975.1 Cebus imitator
TTTCTTTCTTTCTTTCTTTTTCTTTCTTTCTTCTTTTTCCTTTGTTTTCATTATTAGTGCCTTGAGTTGGCAGACATTTAAAGTCCCATTTCTCTTTCTTCATTTTATTTCCTTCATTCTCTTCCCAAACCGGTACAGCTCAGTTAGTTTCAATCAGTATATCAGGTCACAAGGAAAGTATATTTCTATCTCATTTCCTTTTTAATCTTTAGTCAAGACAATCTTGTGTATGTCTCATATGCTTCTAAAGCTATTTCTTCTAATTTGAAATTTGTTTGAGTTATAGTGACTGCATGGTGGAGGGCACCTGGGATGGGAGTGGAGCATCAACATGCATATCAGGGTCAGAGTTAGTAGTAAACTCCCTGAAGGTAGTAATTCAGTGTTCGGTGTATTCTTGTCAGGGCTTAAAACACAAACATGCATTGCACACCAAGTACCATTGTATTAGAATTCTCCAGAAAAACAAAACCAATAGGATTTATATGTGTATGTATATAGATATATACACACATACATCTATATATATAGAAAGAGATTTATAAGTAATTGGCTCATGCAATAATGGAGGCTGAGAAGTCCTGATAGAGGCAGGTTAAGTCAGCAATCTGGAGAACAGGGGGTGCCAATAGTTTAGCTACAGCCTGAGTCCAGAAGACAGATAACCCAAAAGCTAATGATATAGTTCCAGTCAAAAGGTCAACAGGCTTGAGAACCAGGAGAGTGCAGTGTGTCAATTTGAATCCAAAGTCAGGAAGAAAGCTGATGTTCCACTTTGAAGATAGGCAGAAAGAATTATCTTTTGCTCAGAGAAGGGTCAATCATTTTGTTCAATTCAGGGTTTTTACTGATTGGATAAGCCTCACCCACATTAGGGAGGGCAATATGCTTTACTCAGTTTACTGATTGAAATGTTACTCTCATCCAAAAACAAACTCATAAGAAAACCCAGAATAATGTTTTACCAAATGGAGCACCTCCATGGCCTAGTCAGGTTGACACATTAAATTAACCTTTATTGCCATCATGTAATTATTCCATTTATTTCTTATGGGAACTCTGGAAAGTAGTTATTATACCACTTTACAGATGATAATATCTAAGAGCATTGCAACACACTGTTCTAAGAATTTTATACAAAGAACTTATTTAATCTTTATTACACTAATATGAGGTACATGCTTTAATTATCCCATTTATAGATAAGGAAAAACAGGTTCAATGACTCTCTCAAGATCACATAGCTAACAACTGTCAGCGTTAAGATTCAAACCAAAGCAGGATAGCTTTAATACTCAGGCTACTATCCAGTGACTGATGAGGCAAATGAATCATTACGTATTGGATAATTTGCCCAAGGCCAGGTTTGGTGTTGAATCCAGTTGAATTCTACTTCAGATCTCATGTCACTGCTATTACACTGTTATTTTCTCCCCTTATCCCATGCTATTCATAGTTCTTTTTATATAATAGATGTTTACTAAATAGATCTTGTTGTTTTTTCTCAAGATTTAAATTAACATAAAAATTAAGAAGGTGATATATATGTGTGCAACTCTATAGACAATGCTTTATTAATGCAGCATATTGGACTCTGTATCTAGACTTTTCTACATTGTATACTTATGCTATCAGGGTCTTAAAAAAGACAAAAAAGAAAAAATAAACTACAGTTGGGACAGCTGCAAAAGGGTTAACTAGGAAGTTCCAGGTCCTCATTTGTCTACTGAAACATTAAAAGCAACAATAACAAAAACTACTAGAAACTGGCTAGAGTAACTTTATAGGAGCTTTGGTTAACAGTCAAAGATTAAGAACAATTAAATGAACGCCCAGTCAAGAAAAGCCACATTGGAAACAATAGGGCATTTTAGGATGTTTTAACTCCAATTTGCTCTGCCTCCTCTCTCATGTGGCATGGTCTTGGTCCAGAGGAGGAAGCATTCCAGTTCCCAGTTCCTTTTCTCCAACTGGAAGTAACAGAGTAGACCATATAGTGATATTTTAACTGGAGACTACCTGAAGGACTGATCTCTTTTTTACTTAACTCAGAGTTCAGGTATGGAAAAGTGACGTCAGACTTCAAGCATGGAAAAACAGCAGAAAGTACCAGACAATGCTCATAAAAACTACATAGGAACAACAGATCTGTAGACATCTGGGGCAAGAAATTAAGCAGAGAAGCATATAGTAGAACATTTAAAGCACCAAATATAGCTGATATGAGAGTCCTTAGGAAGTCAATAATTTAAAAGCAGCCATGTATACAGAATTTAGAAAGCCACACATATGCCAAAGTAAGATGCATTGTCTTGAAAGTTTTGAGACCTTATGCTTTTTCATTGAGATAATAAGGCTAAAAGTACACTCAACTAATTAGTGAAGGACTATGCCAACACAGATTCTGTCTGTAAAGAGTAAGAAAGGCAGCGGTTTTTTCAAATGCTCAATTTCCAATAACAAAAATAATAGGGCATACAAAGAAATATAAAAACTTGGCCCATTCAAAGTAACACAATAAATAATCAGAAATCATTCCAGAGGAAATGCAGACATCAGATTTACTAGACAAAGACATTAAAGCAACTGTCTTAAACATGCTCAAATGATAAAGGAAAACAGAAAAAAGTAATCAGAAGAAATCAGAAAAATAAAACATCAAATAAATGAGAATTTCAACAGAGATACAAGTTCTAAAAAGGGACAGAAAAGAAACTTGAGTGATGAAAAATACAATAAATGAATTGAAAAATTTAATAGAAAACTTCAATAGAAGATTTAACCAGGTAGAAGAACCAATTAACTTAGAAGATTGAAATTAAGGAGTCTAAGAAGAAAAAGTTTAAAAATAAATGAAGAAAAAGATCATATTCGTTATGGGTGTCTCAGAGGAAGATAGAGAGAAAAATATAGAAAGATTACTTGAGTAATGGCAGCAAATGTTCCAAATTCGATGAAAGACATGAATCTACAAGTCCAAAAGATCAACAAATTCTAAGCAGAATAAACTCAAGATGTTCACACAAAGAAATATTGTAATTAAATTGTCAAAAGCCAGTGACAAAGAGAACATCTTGAAATTAGCAAAAGAAAAGTGGCTTGTCATGTATAGAGGAAACTCAGTAAGATTTCCAGCAGATTTGACAACCAAAACAGTGAAAGACAGTAGGCAGTGGCACAGTACATTTAAAGTGGTATAAGAAAAATTGGCAACTGGGAATTTTGTATTCAGCAAAACTGTCCTTAAAATTTATGAAGAAATTAAGACATTCAAAGGTTAAAAAGAAAAATCTTAGGGAGTTTATTATCACTAAATCTGCTTTATTGGAAACTCTAAAGAAAGTACTTCAGGGAAAAATGAAAGAATGCTAGATGTTAACTCATAGCCATATGTATATGTAAAGATCTTTAGTGAAGGAGAACACACGGCAAGAGTTCATGTCCTTTGTAGGGACAAGGATGAATCTGGACACCATCATTCTCAGCAAACTGACACAAGAACAGAAAACCAAACACCATATCTTCTCACTCATAGGTGGGTGTTGAACAATGAGAGCACATGGACACAGGGAGGGGAGCATTATACACTGGGGGCAGTTGCGTGGGCTAAGGGAGGAACAGTGAGGGGTGGGAAGGCTGGGAGGGATAACATGGGGAGAAATACCAATTACAGGTGTAGGGGGGATGGAAGAAGCAAACCACCTTGCCAAGAATGTACCTATGCAACAATCCTGCATGATCAGCACATGTACCCCAGAACCTAAAGTACAAAAAAAAAGTATTAATGTGATTTTTATTTGGAAGTTCATTTTTAATTTTCTACAGGACTTAAAAGACAAATAGATAAAAATAATTATAAACCTATGTTAATAAATACGATGTGTAAAGATATAATTTGTGACATTAATAACATGAAGCAGGAAGGGGACAGAACTGAGTAGCAGTAAAGATTTTGTAAGTGATTAAGCTGATATCAATAGAAAATGGGTTGTTACAACTTTTGTTATTATATGCAATACTCAAGGAAACTACAAAGAAAATATCTATAATATATACACAAAAATAAATGAGAAGGGAGACACTGTCTCAAAAAAATTGGTTGCATTTTATACACTGACAATGAATAATCCAGAGGAAATAAAAAACTTCATTTTGATTGCATCAAAAACAATAAAATAGGACTATTCTTTAAACAATGAGTTGAAAGATTTGTACACTGAAAACAACAATGCTGAAAGAAATTAAAGAAAACCAATGAAATGACACCTCATGTTTAATAAGAGGTATAATATTGTTAAGATGTCAATAATACACAAGACAAAGCAATCTAAAATTTTAATGCTTATCAAAATTACCTTTTTTGTAGTAGTGGAAAACCCTATATTTATATTTATATGAAATTTCAAGGGACTATGAACATACAAAACAGTCTTGAGAAAGAACAAAGTTGGAGGATTAATACTTGTGAATTTTAAAACTTATTGCAAATCTACAGAAACCAAAACAGTATAATACTGGCATAAAGTCAAACTAACAGAACAATGGAATTCAAAGGCCATTTCAGAAATTAATTCTTTTGTATGTGGTCAAATGATTTTCACCAAGGTTGACAAGATTATTCAATTTGGAAAGGGCAGTGTTTTCAACAAATAGTGTTTGGAGAAAAGGATATTCATATGCAAGAGTGATGTTGAATCCTTATTCTATATTATATACAAATATTAACTCAAAATGGTTGAAAAACGTAAAAGCAAGAGTTAATGCTATAAAATTCTTAGGTAAAAACATAGGGGAAAGCTTCGTGCCCTTGGATTTGATAATGAGTTCTTAGATACAATACTAAAAGTGTAGTAAATAAAGGAAAAATATAAATTGTACTTCATCAATATTAAAAATTTGTTTGCATCAAAGAACGTTATCAATGTAATGAAAGGCAATTCACAGAATGGGAGAAAATATTTGCAAATTATATATCTGATGAGATATTAATATACAGAATAAAGAACCAATAAGATGTATATATGTTATATATGATAGATATAGATAGATGAGTAGTGTGATGGTTTCACAGCAGTGTGACTGTTCTTAATGCCATAAACCATACACTTATATATGGATAAAATTGTAAATCTTATATTCATTTTACCACAATAAGAAAATGTAGTTAGAGATGTTTATTTTTATTAGATATAGAAAATTTGTATTATATGATACTGAATTCTTCTATGGATTAATGCATACTATACTGGGAAATTTTCAAATTATTTTAAGATGTTGGAATTGTGTTGTATCAAACATAGTTTAGAGTAAATGGTACTGAATGGACTTTGATTATTCCTTTCTTTTGACTTCTTTGTCTTTTTGTTTGTGTTAAAGTTATCTTAAACTATTCCATCCTCTAGAATATAAACTGCCATACAGTACAAATTCAGGATAATAGGCAGTGTTTCAATAGGAAACACAGTTTTGTCAAATGAACATCACCAGTGGTGAATGTGATTCATCATGACACAATGACAGAGGGGTGAAATGAGAATGCAGGAACTCATATTTCTCTGTTGCTTTCCTGGAATTTGGCTCACAATCCATTTAGTCACATTTTCTGTGCCCACATAAATAAACTGAGCAATTATTTAAGACTATTTAAAACAATCATAGCCTGGTAATAAGTACCTCAAAATTCAAACTATTTACTTAATGTATGAGGCAATATAATATGAGGTTAAAACACCAAATAAATGAAGAAAAACATTGTTAGGGGCCAGGCATGGTGGCTCATGCCTGTAATCCCAATACTTTGGTAGGCCAAGCAAGTGGATCATTTGAGCTCATGAGTTCAAGAACAGCTTGGCCAACATGGTAAAACCTTGTCTCTACTAAAAATATAAAAATTAGCCAGGTGTCTTGGCATGTGCCTGTGTTCCTGGCTACTTAGTAGGCTGAGGTGGGAGAATCACTTGAACCCAAGAAGCAGAGATTGCAGTGAGCCAACATCACATCACTGTACTCCAGCCTGGGTGACAAAGCAAGGCATTGTCTCAAAAAAAAAAATTAAAAATTAAATAAGAAAACATTGTTAGGTATAATGGCCATTCCCAGAAGGATAGTTTTGCTTTTGAGAAATAGAGCAAATTGATGACATAAAAGATTTGAGTATCAACTAAAGCAGTTATGATGCCTCAGATATGTTGGGAAGATCCAAGGCAAATAATGCCTAGAATGGATTACCAACAAAATACATTAAGAAGGAAAGGATATAAATTTAATATTTTGCTGCTATAAAAGCACCCAATCAGACAACATGTGATAATGAAATATATTAGCAATATATCACCAAATAGCCTAATATGACATCTAGATTAAATACAGAGTTTGTCACAGTTCAGAGGCAGGCTATTGTAAACAACTATAGCAACAACAAAATATAGTTAACTGCATCGGAAATTAATGCCATACCGCATGAGATTACATAAAGTATTGGATTTAATTACACTGTTTTCTCTAACAATGGGAAAAACATCAGACAATTTCAAGTTGAGGGGCATTCTACAAATTATATCAGTACTCCACAAAACTATCAAGTTATTTCAAAAATAAAAAATGAGAACTGTCACAGCTGAGAGAAGTCCAAGGAGACTGACAATTAAATGTAATGTGGTATCTTGGATGTGGTCATGGAACAGATAAAATATATTAGGTAAAAACTAAGAAATATGGATGAATTACAAAATTCAGTTCATAATGATGCATCAATATTGGTTAATTAATTGTAACCAATGTACCATACCAAAATATTAATAATACAGGAAACTGGCTGCAGGGAACATGGTAACTCTCTAGCATCTTCGCAATTTTTCTGTATATCTAATATTCCCCTAAAATAATAGGCTGATTAAAAATAAATTGGTTATAAAAAGGTATTAGAAAATGTGAGTAAGATCACTCATGGTAGCTCAATTATATGCCACAATTTTATTTAGAATGAAGAGGATAGTTTGTGTACTGGTCTGTTTTCACATTGCTATGAAGAAATATCTGTGACTGGGTAATTTATAAAGGAAAGAGGTTTAACTGACTCACAGTTCTGGATTGCTGGAGAGGCCTTAGGGAACTTACAATCATGGTGGAAGGCAAAAGAGAAGCAGACACCTTCTTCACAGGGTAGCAGGACAGACTGAGTGCCAGCAGGGGAAATGTCAAATGCTTATAAAACTATCAGGTCTTTT
The DNA here is from genome assembly GCF_001604975.1 of Cebus imitator. Lineage (NCBI taxonomy): Eukaryota > Metazoa > Chordata > Mammalia > Primates > Cebidae > Cebus > Cebus imitator. The sequence goes on from NW_016107525.1 coordinate 3,309,361, forward strand.
GAGAACTCACTCATTATCATGAGAACAGCATGGGAGAAACATCCCCCATGATCCAGTTACCTCCACCTGGTCCTGCCTTTGACGTGGGGATTATAATTTGAGGTGAGATTTGTGTGGGGACACAGAGCCAAACCATGCCAGTTTGTCTAGAACTTTAGTATGCATCTCCAGTATGAGATCCCATCAAGAAATTAGAGAAACACAGTCCTATGCTTTCTAACATCTGGTAACTCTAATTCAAGTAAAAAAGAAAAATCTGACAATAATTATACAACCTGCCTCTCCTTTCAAGTTTCCATTCATCATCATTGTGAGCAGTCCCAACCACATGTAAAATCCAGACCATATACGATACCAGTAATTTTTTCCATTAGATGCGTACCATTGAATGCAGTCTCAAGTATGCTACATCCAGTGACTTTGTATATGTTATAGCTATCTCTGGCCAGCCTATAAGAGAGCATTTCCAAGTCTTCTTAATTTTTTCTATAATATAATTCTTCAAAGCTTGTAGGAAAACATCATCTCTTTGATACTTCATTGTGCAGGACTCTTAGATTTGGAGCAGATCAAGTGTTGCTCTTCATGAAAAGTTTTGTCCCTGCTTTCATACCTTCTTCAGCTTATTTCTTAGATGAGAAGATGTAGTCCTAAAAATAGGCCAGAAAGCAGTCAGGTTTATCTCTTTTCAGAACAAAGCATTGATTGATCTACAAACAACATATATTTATTTATATTCACATTTTAATTTGTAATTTTTATGGGTACATGGTTGGTGTATATATTTATAGGATACATGAGATATTTTGATACAGACATACAGCTAGTGCTCGACTTATGACCATGATTGTTTCCGACAGACTGGTCGTAACATGATTTGGTCGTAAGTTGAGTAGGCTATATGTACAGTACTGTGAAAAGATGTTATAAAAATCTTTAAGTCATATTTTATCATAATTTTCTTTCATTATTATATATCATAATTTTCTTTGTTCATTTTATGCCATTTGTATCATCTCTACACCATTTTGTTTCTTATTTTTACATTGGTCAGGTTTAAGTAAAACACTGCATTACCAGTACAACTGGTTTAATATTTGCAAAACATACAAAATTACAAAATACAGGTGCATACAAAAATACAAAATACAGGTGTAAAAAATACCATAGGAAACATTTTCCCAATTGCAAAACATATCAAAATATATAAACATGTAAGAAACATTTTATTGGCCACTCGTGCTTGGCTGCAGATCGTTGATGTCGTCATCTGAGGCAGCAGTTGGGGTTACCGGAGTTGGTTTTTTCATAAACATGGTGAGCTTTGTCTGAATTGTATGTTTCTTTTTTTCTTCATAAATTTCACGGCACGGACGAAACACATTGTGCACCATCCGTTCAATCCTTGCAAATCGTTCTATGTTTGGGTCCATTGCTTCGAAATGTATAAGAAGTTTATTCAGTAAAGATAAACCGTCTGATAATCTCTTAGTGGTGAACTTTCTTTCTGGCTCCTCCTCTTCTTTCTCTGCTTCTCTTCTTTCTTCTTCCACCACTCTTTCTTCTTCCAGTTCGATTAGCTCTTCATTTGTAAGTTCTCTGGATTCTCTGTCTAGCAACTCTTCGACATCTTCCATTTCACACTCCAAAGAAAGGTCTTTAGCGAGTTTTACTATTTTTTCCCGAATCATTTCAAGTTCATGTTCACTGTCAAATCCGTCAAAATCATTAACATAGCGCTTAACACAATCTTTCCAGATGCCATTCACGCACTTTGTCATCACAGCCTCCCAGGCGGTAGCGATATTCTTGATACACATCAAAATGTTGTAGTGTTTCCAAAAATCTACAGCGGAGCAGTCGTGGCTAGCGATTGTGGTCGTAAAGTCGAATGGTTGTAAGTTGCATAGGTCGTAAGTCGATCAATACCTGTACAGTATGTAATAATTTCATCAGGGTAAATGGGGGTATCCATCACCTCAAGCATTTAATATTTCTTTGTGTTACAAACATTCCAATTATACTCATTTAGTTTTTTTTAATGTGTACAATAAATTATTGTTGATGGTAGTTACCCTGTTGTGTTATCAAATACTAGATCTTTTTCATTCATCTAATTATACTTTTGTACCCATTAACCAGCTCCACTTCCCCTGCACTCCCACTGTCTTTCCCAGCCCCTGGTAACCATAATTTTATTCTCTACCTCCATGAGTTCAATTGTTTTAATTTTTAGCTCCCATAAAGGAGTGATAACATGCAAAATTACAAACTACCTCTGTTTAAATGACACTTCTTTTAACAATATTGTTTACCAGCAGAAGCTGTAGTAAATTCCAGCCAACCACACCCAGCTTTCCAGAGATTGGGTATAACTGTTTATTGCTATGGGGCATTAAATTAATTAAGGTAGATCATGTTCTTAGAATGGTATCAAACATATTGTGAATGCAATATAAGTGTCCACTGTTAGTCTTATTGTTGCTCTGAAAGTAACATGCATGCCAAATTGTACATACACACAAAAAGAAAGCAAATTACTCTCATTAGATACTTATAGTTGCTCGCAATGGGAAAATGCTGATGGTGAGCCTTGTTCTCAGTGATCTTGAAAGCTCAGAGGAGCTAACTAATGACAAGAACCTTAAGAGGTAATTCCATAAAATCAATGTCATGTGATCAATTCCCATAATTAAGAATTTCTGATTAGTATTTTAAATATAATTAGTCCAAAATTGAAGAAATATGAATATTATTTTGAGCATGTCTTAATGTTCAGCCTTTTTCACAAGACACTTTACAGTTTACAAAATAGTGTCTTATACATTTTTTCATTTGATTATCACAACAAATCTAGATGTGGTAGGAAACGAAAATAGAAAATAGAGCAAAATTCTGGTGCTGTGAGGAACATATTACCTGTGTTATAATTTCTGCCTTTACAGTTTAGTAGAACTTTAAGGCCACAATTGGATTTTTCCCTTACATTTTATGTTAGCATTTTGTGACATTTTATTAAACAAAAATAATTTTGGTTATGAATTTAATACAATCAAAGCCATAAAATTTTTGAAAATATTTCTGAATCCTTAGTAACATTGGTTTACTATTTATAAGAGTATTCTCCACAACTGTGGAGAAAAATGGTCATCCTATCGTAATGTCATACTTCGACATCCTAGATAAAAATAATATCCAAAATCCAGGCATTTAAAGCCTTATGAAGTGGACCATTTATCAGATAATACAGAATCCTTCATTCTTGTCACCCTCATACTGTTTTGCTAGAGGGCTATGGGTGGTAGTTTTAATTTTCTACTATATTTCATCTGAGAGCTAGGTTCCCATACCTTTCTTTGCCTCAAACTAGTAGTACCTAGCAAAGTGTCTGGCTAAATATAAGTGATCAGTATTTATTGAATGTGTTTGAATGTGTCAGCCCAAGAGGACTTTATCCACAAATTATAAAGAAGATATTTTTCATCATTAAGGAGCATGTTCGTGGTTCTCCCTGAAATAATTTGCCAAATCTTAAAAGTCTTCAGTGCTTGGAAAGAGTCTGTAGCTTTCATCAGATCTTTCAAAGAGAACTTCTATTTTAAATGATTGTTGAGAAGAACAAATTAAAGGGCAGTAGATCTATCTAATTCAAATCATCCCCATTTTTTTTATATTACTTTGGATTTATAATATATATATCTTTAAATGTTATGCTCAAGCCTCAAGTGATATACCACTTAATGTACAGCAGTCCCACCCCTTCCCTTCTGTGGGGATATGTCCCAAGATTCCCAGAGGGTACCTGAAACCTTAGGTAGTACCTAACTCTATTTACATTATGGTTTTTTTCCTATCCCATGATAAAGTTTAAAGTATAAATTAGGCCCAGTGAGAGATTACAACAATAATCATAAAATAGAAAAATTATAACAAAATGCCAGCATCACTACTCATTTGATTTTTGAGCCATTATCAAGTAAAATAAAGGTTACTTGAACATGAGCAATGCAATACCATGATAGGGGATCTCATAATTCTGACAGCTACTAAGTAACTAACAGGTAGGTCGTGTATACAGCATGGATAATTGGGCAAAGGGATGATTCACATCCTGGGTGGTATAAAGTGGGGTGGTGCAAGATTTCATCACGTTACTTAGAATGGCACACAATTTAAAACTTATGAATTGTTTATTTCTGGAATTTTCATGTAATATTTTCAGGCTGTGGCTTACTGCGAGCAGCTCAAACCATGGAAATGAAACAGTGGATAAAGGAAAACTACTGAGTATTTTAACAACCTTACTTTCACAAAAGCCACAATACATTCTTATTATTTTTATTTACAGTCAATTATAATTGAAAGAGAGTTCAGTAATAAGGATAAAAGCATTCTTAGTGTGTATCCAGGTAGTTACCATTCCTAGTGTTATTTCCTTTCTGTAGACCCAGATTGCCATCTGGTATATCTTTTCCTTCTGCCTGAAGGACTTTAATATTTCTTGTAGTGTGAATCTGCTGCTGCTAAATTATTTCGGTTTTTATATGTCTGAATAGTTTTTATTTTGCCTTCACATTTTTCATGGTAGAGTCATAGATTCATGGGCTATGGAGTCTAGACTATTTTAAACATGCTGCTGCGCTGTCTTCTCACTTTGTTTCTGACAAGAAATTGGCTGTCACTCTTTGTTCTTCTGTATGCAGCAGGCTTTTTTTCTCTCTCACTGCTTTTAAGAGCTTCTCTTCATCACTAGCTTTCAGCAATATACTTATTATATGCCTGATTAGAGTTTTCTTCATGCTTTTGTACTTGTGGTATATTGAACTTTTTGCATTTACAGGATCATAGTTTTCATCAATAATACACTGAAATTTTTGCATCTGTGGGATCATAGTTTTCATCAAATATGGAAAATTGTTGGCCATAATTTCTTCAAATTTTTTTCTGCCTCCTCTTTAACAATTGGAATTACATATGTATTTGGCCGCTTTAACTTGTCCTAGAGCTTACTGATAGTTATTATTATTTAAATGATCTTTTCTCCCTGTGGTTCACTGGACAGTTTTATTGCTGTGTCTTAAAGTTTACTAATCTTTTTGTAATATCTATTCAGTTCTGAATTGATGTAGTTTATTTTCCATGTCTTATATTATATTTCATCTCTTAAAATTTAGTTTGGGTCTTTTAATATGTCTTCTATATTTCTACTAAATTTTTGATTATATGGAATTCAGTTATGAGAACTATTTTAATGTAATTACTAATTCTGTCATCAATTTCAGCTCTTATTTGTTTTCCATGAACTGATTTTTCCTTTCATTATTGGTTGTATTTTGTTGGTTCTCTTCATATCTAGTAATATTTAATTGGATGTCAGATATGAATTTTACCTTTCTGGATGCTAAATATTTTTGCATTTCTATAAATATTTTCCAGCTTGGCTCTATATTGCAGTTAAATTATTTGAAAATTATTTGATCTTTTGGGGACTTGCTTTTAAGATTTATTTGTCAATATAAGAGCAATGTTCAATATGGGAATAATTCCACACTACTATGGGAAGATCCTTCTGATTACACTCCTAATACTCTATGAATCATGAGGTTTTCCTCTCTGGCTGGTAGATGCAGGCACCATTCTCAACTCTTTGTAAGCACCATACACCATTACTTCTAATAATAGTCTGGTAGGGGCAAACACTCTCATTGTGTTAAATACACCTTGAATTCATTAATGACCATGAATTATTAGAAAAAGTAAAATTATATTTAATATCTTTTAAACATTCTCTATATTTAGTATGTTAATTTGAAATACATATTTAGTATAATAATATTGAAAACCCAATTGTTAAAGTTGAAAACCATTGAGGGTTCTGGGTAATCAATACTGATTATGAATTTTGAAAAATATTAGCTTTTTTTCTCAGGCTATTTAGAGGGTAAGAATAAAGTAAAGAACTCCTTAATCACATGACTATTACTAGGCAAATTTCTTAAAATGTTTTGTAACATTGCCATTCTGTCCATATATTTATTGCATTGCCCTTATTTCATTTTCTCTTTAGATTTGCAAGGGATATCATAGGCTTCCTTTATTTAGTGAAAAGAAAAAATCAAAACCAGAAAATAGTACTGATTAAACAATTTCACAAAGGACAAAGAAGGGAGCATATTTTGCCTTTAAAAATACATAACAAAGGGAGTGCTTCAGACTCAAATTTGCAAGACACTTTTTGAAGTAGAGCTGTGATAGGAGGTTACATGTTTTTTTTAATTTTTAATTTTATTATTTTATTTTTGAGTCAATTCCTCTTAGAACACTGTAGCAACAGAATATGTTACTGAATATTCATTACTTCACAAGTAGTCTGGCTTTTGTTGAATCCGAGGAGAAAATTAGGATAAAAGGAAACCATTTCTATTTTTCTTTTGTCCTCCCAGTTGCCCTATGTTTGCTTCTTTCATGAAGAAGCTCATATTCTTTCTCAAAGAGCTGACCTCAGTTCTTGAGAACTATCTATAAGAAAAGAGATGCTGCGTATCAGTCATAATTTCAAGTGTAATGCAGGTACTTGCATTTCTAACATAAAAGGAGATATGGTAGAGAAACATTCCAAATCTTACTTAGGGAAGGCTTGTACATATTTTGAAAAAGTAAAATGGAAATGTGCATTTCAGTGATAAAACTGTCTTAGAATGCCCATCAAATATTTTAAGCAAAGGACAGATAGTCAAATTGGGTTTCCATTGAATCTCCGAAGGACATAATTGGTCATGCTGTCTGATTCCAGTATTTGTTTAAATCTATTCTAATCTGTTTAAGGTAATACCCATTTTTAATTTTAACAGTAGTCTATAAAGGGAATCTTGTTAATGTAATGGTTTTTCTTTCTCCTCTAGATATATCTGATTAATACATTCATAGTTGAAAGTATAGTCAGTTTTTCCAGGAAGTTAGATGGCTTTTCTTTGTTTTGGTAGTGGTGGCCTAGTGGCCTTTTTTCTTTCAAGATACTGTTTCTAAATAACCTGAGGATATTTGAAGGAAATCATTCCTCCATTCCATTGATGTGCCAATAAGATAGCATGAGGATACCAATATGGTTACTTACAAAATTGTTTATTCCTTAGGTTAGTCTATTTGTTTGGTTGTGCATAAATAATTTTGAAACTGTTGTTTTAGAATAAAATTTCAGTTTGCTTTAAATCAGTGTCATGTTTCAGTGACTTCACCTGGCTTTGACCTCTATGTACTGACCCATGTTATGGAATATAAGACATAATTTGTAGGCTTGGGTAGTATGTCATTTCAATTAGCAGGCAATTAAAAAATAAGAATATTTGACATTTACATCTATAAAAATGTTTAAAGACTTGTGTGTCTGTGTATGTGCAAATATCCGTATCAGTCAGGGTTCTCCAGAGAAAGAGACAGAACCAATAGGATATATCTTTACATCTATTTCAGAGCGTGCACGTGCTCACGCGCATGTGCACGTGTGCGCGCACGCGCACACACACACGCACGCACGCACACATTGTCTTAGGGATTGGCTCACATAACTGAAAGGGCTGGCAAATCTGAAGTTTGTAGGGCAAGCCAGCAGTCTGGAAGCAGAAGTTGATGCTTCAATCTTGAGGCAGAATTTATTCTTACCAGGAAATCTCGTTTTTTTCTTCTCTTAAGGCTTTCTAGCTGATTGGATGAGGCTCTGTTTCTGACAATGTTCATATTTTTGCAAGATTTTAGTGGAGGTCTTAGGTCACTTCAAGTATGTTCCCTGTCTCCAAATTGGTAAAACATTAGCTTACTAGAACTTCATGGACAAGGGCTATTTCGAAATTGCTCATCTTTTCTCTATGAAACAGGAACTTAGCACAGAAAAAAACTCATCATATGTTCGAACAGATTTATTCTCTTTTCTTTTTCTTGCTGTTTTTGGTACTAGGGAAACACCACAATCCATTATAAGGATATCATTGTTAATAAATTGATAACTATTTTGTATCCAATCCTATTTACAATAGAATTATATTATAATTACTATCTCCTCTTGTTTCTTTGATGATGGTAGTGGTAAAAGTAACTTATTCATAATTTTACCTCTATGTTATAAAACTTGATATTTAAAATTTGTTCTTTTGAGAATCATCTTATTTTGAATTATAGGGAGTCCAAGAGATCATGCTAGTTAATATGGCCAGAGTCAAAATTAATTAACAACCAGTAGATTTGATCAATCTCAGGCCGTTTATAGTTTGTAGCTAGATAGGGAAATAATGAAATTATTGTTTTCTTGTTACAATGAATAAATAAATAAATAATTCTCATTATTAAAAGACATAGATGATATTCCAAATGTTTTCCCTTTGCTTTTCCTTAACGAAAAGTTAGTAGCCTTCAAAATGGGTCAGAAATACTTTCACATAGGCTGATAAATGAAATTTGAAGAAAAAAAATCAATAGTAATGTTGGAGGTTACTGAGTGCATGCAATTGCATTCAGGAGAGATGACACCAAATTGTCCCGAACATGTGAAAGCTTTACATTTTAAGAGCTTTAGGAAAAAAATCACCTTCACTAATTCATTTTAATATTTAGGAGCCCTAAAAATGTAGCTATATCGCAGATACCTGTTGTGATCAATTAGCTCTGATGGTATTTTACTAAAAAGTACCTGTTTTCATGGATAGGTAACACATCTGGCAACACTTTTCTTTGAAGCTGTTAAGCCATGCCTCATTTTTAATGCCAGTATTTCATAACATTATGCTACAGTCATTCTGAAGTTGGAACTCTAATGTCATGATTGTTAGACAGACTTTGTAAGACATCCTGAATCAATAATGACCTTTAGTATAATTCTATAATCTAAGTAAGGAAACAAGTTTTACTTGACAAGTGGTTGGAGAGAAGATGCTTGATAATATTGGCATACTTAGTCTTTTAGTGTATTTGTTGGTGACATAGTGATAACACAGATGCCTTTATTATAGCATGATGCATGGTACAGTAAAATTTCATGTCATATGATTTAATCTTAGGCCCTGGTTTTAAAAAGTCAACCTAACTTAGAGTCTCATCTTTAACATCTCAATTTACATGTAGTTTAATTTCATTCATGCTGCTCAAAAAAACAAGGTTATAGTGAGGATTCAGTATCCCGGGTATTAATGACTGTGTGATTAATACAGATCTGCAAGTGGCAGTAGAATAATTGAACTACTTTTAGGAAATTGTACAATTGTTCTCAGATAAAGAAAAATAAAGTCATCAACACAAGGGTTTGCCAAGCTGATATGTCTGATTTGTGTACCTCTATACAACCTTGCTCTAAGCCACCTGGAAGAATAATGCATCAAATTTATCTTTCTTTTTTATCATAGAGAAATTTGTTCAAGCTCTTAGTACATACACATACACAAAATATCCTGCAAAACAAGGGGAAAAGTAATAAATTTTCAATACATTTGCAAAGCCTGTGCATACATTATAAAGGAAAAATATTATTGCCAAGTTACGAACCTGATGTGCTATAATTAGACACAGGACCTAAGTGGAGTTATTTGTTGAACTAGAAATGCATTCAAGATCACAAAACTAGGATACGATGTGTTTTTCTGTTTTGATAATAAACTTTCTGATAAACTAGCTTCTATATTTAAAATAAATGGAGACAAAATAAAATAACTCCTTATTTCATAAATGACCCAAAGGTTTTCAAGAAGATATGAAGTTGGGTTTGTTCATTTTCAGCTATGCTGTTCTATAGTATTGGGAGGAATCCAAATGAGTTTGCCTCATTCTTTGATATGTGTTATGTTAATTGTTGTGCTGATTGCATTTTTGATCTTTGCAGTATAGAATATTCTATACTGCAAAGATCTAGTAAATCCTAAAACTGTTTTGAATTGATTTATAGAACAGTAGCAATTTATGAGATTCTTGTTCTACTAATGGTTGACTTTACTATCCAATGAACTGGGTTTTTCTTGACTGTTCCCACAAAGGAGGCATTGTTCACCATTTGATGTCACCTGGGAGAGCAATTCAACATTCAAGGTCACTAAGCTCAAGTTCACTTGAATTTTATGAACTAAAATGACATCACTCTGATATCTGTGCTTTGTATAGCAGAATTGAAATACGGTAAAATTATAAAGTGGGTAAGGTTAATCTTCAGTTGCCTGCTATCTCCTCATTTGGTACCCCTTTCCCCTTTTCTGTTGGCATTCTAAGACTAAAAGGACAGGATATATAATGGGGAAAGGGACACTATTGGGCTTCAGAGATTGCCATGTGCCACTTCTACTTCACCACTGTTTCTAACATGAAAATTCTCTGAGAAAAATCTTTAAAGGTAGTTTTACTTTGAAGTAATATGTGTTGTTATTTGTATAATTCACTCTAATACATCGATAATTTACAAAATATAGAATTCACACTTCTTTTAAGCATGTAGTTGATAAAGTAGATAGGACAAAACTACCACCCAAATAAGCACACCCATTGTGTTATTTGTGTGGGAAGAGTAGCACATACATAAAATCATCTGTTAATGGTGTGCACTTCAAATACAAAAACTTCTATATAGTTAGGCAATGACCCTCGTTACTTATCTTCAGAAGTAAAGCTTATATAGACTTACAGAATAGCAGTATGGGTTAAAATATTGTTGCAAACTAAAAAACCAGAATGAGTCTTTAAAAATTCCTGCAGTAAGATAGATAACACAGGCATCAATATCACACTGAGCCTCCATTTGTTGAAATCATAGAAAACCTTTGTTTTATGCAATGTTTAACATTTCATCAGAGCCAAGGTAACTTGAACTGCATTAGGTAATGCTTTTGCTCTACCCTGAGCAGTTAAAACATTTTGGTATATCTCCTATTCATTTTTGGTCCATACAGGCATCTCTCATTCAGAGGAATTTTTTCCGTGTGAATATTCGTGCCTTTTATTGGTTTTCACTGTTCTTTCAACTGATGTCTTATTAGTTGACATAATGAAAAGAACAAATTGCCTAATCAAGCTTTTTATAGTACTAAAAACTGGGGAAAGATCTTTTAAAATTATATGCATATAATGCATGTCATCAAAATCAGTGGCATTGTTAATGAGAATGAGCTCACAACACAGTCATTTGAAGGGAGGAACTATTTCTGCCCCTCTCCATGATCATCACATAGGATAGAGAAACAAAGAAAGATATGCAGACTGTCAACATCAGAAAAGTGAAATTTCCAAATTTATAATGGAATTAATGCTTTCAAATCTATAAATACCAAAATGTGCCTCTGCATCTGCTAACTCATGCTTTTTGACAACAAGCTGTGCTGAAAGGCAGTCAGTTGATATTACAGGCAAGCACTGTGGGCTGAGCAGTTGCAATTTGTTGATTGTTTTCTGATGCACATCCGTGGACCATATGGTCAGGGTCTTCATGGAAACTAACTGTCCATAATTTTCTTCCAACATGAAGATAAGGTAGTAAAATAATTTTGGAGCTGTAGAGTAACCTCAGCCAAATGTATCATACAGATTATAGGAAGGCTGATAAAATATATCACCCATCTCATCTACTGTCTACGCATATCTCAGAGTCTGGTATGTATTCTATTGCAGTTCATATATCAGAGCTATATTATGCTATATTCTCTAGGACTGAGATATTTCCCCCTCCATCAAGGTAAGGACTGAGTACTATATCTTTTTTTAATTTGCAGAGCCAAAGAAACCCATGTTAGATTAATCAAACTTCTCATAGTTGTTTCTCAAGAATATCAGGACTCAGGCAGGCACAGTAGCGCATGCCTGTAATCCCAACACTGTGGGAGGCCAAAGCAGGAGGATTGCTTGAGGCCAGGAGTTGAAGGCCAGCCCGGGTAACATAATGAGACCTCTAAAAAATCCTTTCTAATACAATAACTAAGTGCACATCATTATAAAGGAAGTCAATAAGAAAAGCACAGACAAGCAAAATATTAAAACAATAGGTTCTTTGCACATAGTTAAAAAGGTCTAAAGGTATACTTTAGAGATACTGCTGGTATGGTTCCAGATCACTGCAATAAAGTGTGTCACACAAATATTTTGGTTTCACAGTACGTAATAAAGTTATGCTTACACTGTACTATAGTCTACTAAGCATGCAATAGCATTGTCTAACAAAAAAATGTAAATTTCTTAATTTGAAAAATCCTTTATTACTACAAAATGCTAACAATTATCTGAGATTTCAGTGAGTCATAACCTTTTTTCTACTGGAAGATCTTGCCTCAGTGTTGATGGTTGCTGACTGATTAGGGTGGTGATTACTGAAGGTTTGGGTAACTGTGGCAATTTCTTAAGATAAGACAACAGGCCAGGCGCAGTGGCTCATGCCTATAATCCCAGCATTTGGGGAGGCCGAGGCGAGTGGATCTCTTGAGGTCAGGAGTTCAAGACCAGCCCAGCCAAGGTGATGAAACCCCGTCTCCACTAAAAACACAAAAATTAGCCGGGTGTGGTGTCACATGCCTGTAATCTCAGCTACTCAGGAGGCTGGGGCAGGAGAATCACTTGAATCCAGGAGGTGGAGGCTGCAGTGAGCCTAGGTCATGCCACTGCACTCTAGCCTGGGTGACAGAGTGAGACTCCATCTCTAAATAAATAAGTAAATAAATAAATACAATGAAATTTTCCACATTAACTGACTCTTCCTATCATAAATGATTTGTTTCTAGCATGTGATACTGTTTGATAGCATTTTACCCATAGTAGAACATTTTTCAAAATTGATATCCATAATCTCAAACCTTATCGCTGCTTTATCAACTGTCTATAGAGTATTCTAAATCTTTACTTGTTGTTTCAACAATGTTCACAGCATCTTTATCAGGAGTAGATTGCATCTGAAGAAACCAGTCTCTTTGCTCATTTGTAAGAAGCAAGTCCTCATCCTTTCAAATTTGATCATAAGATTGCAGCAGTTCAGTCACATCTTCAGACTTCAGTTTGAATTCTTTCTCATGCTATTTCTAACACATCTGCAATTATTTCCTCCACCGAAGTTTTGAGCCCCTCAAATTCACCTATGGGGGTTGGAATCAACTTCTTCCAAGTTTCTGTTACTGTTGCTATTTTGAGCTCCAGTGAATCACAATTGTTCTTAATGATATGTAGAATGGTCAATCCTTTCTAAAAGATTTCCAGTGTGCTTGGCCCAGATCTCACAGAGACAGCTATAGTTTTACTAAAAGTATTTCTTAAATAATAAGACTTGAAAGTCAAAATGACTCCTTGATCCATGGGTTGCATAATGGTGATTGTGTTAGCAAGCACAAAAACGTTAATCACTTGGTACATTTCTGTCAGAGCTCTTGGGTGATCAGGTGCATTGTCAATGAGCAGTAATATTTTGTAAGGGATCCTTTTCTTCTGAGTAATAGGTCTCAATAGTGGGCTTAAAATATTCAGTAAATAATGCCATAAACAGATGTGCTGTCCTCTAGGCTTTGTTGTTCCATTTATAGGACACAGACACAGTAGATTTAGCATAATTTTTAGGAGGATTTTCAGAATGGTAAGTGAGCATTGGCTTTAAATTAAAGTGCAGACAATATTAGCCCCTAACAAGAGAGTCAGCCTGTCCTTTGAAGTATTGAAGCTAGGCATTGATTTCTCTCTAGATAGGAAAGTCCTAATGGCATCTTCTTCCAATGGAAGGCTGTTTCATCTACACTGAAAATCTGTTGTTTAGTGTAGCCACTTTCATCAATTATCTTAGCTAGATCTTCTAGATAACTTGCTACATCTTCTACATCAGCACTTGCCACTTCACCTTGCACATTTGTGTTATGGTGACAGCTTCTTTCCTTGAACCTTATGAACCAATTTCTGTTAGCTTCCAACTTTTCATGTGAAGCTTCTTCACCTCCCTTGCCCTTTACAGAATTGAAGAGAGTTAGGGCCTTGCTGCAGATTAGGCTTTGGCTTAAGGAAGTGTTCTAGCTGGTTTGATCTTCTATCCAGACCAATAAAACTTTCTCCATTATAGCAATAAGGATGTTTCATCCTTTTTATTGTTCATGTGTTTACTGCAGCAGGTCCTTTAATTTTCTTCAAGAACTTTTCCTTTGCATTTACAAGTTAGCTAAGGGTTTGGGGTAAGACGCCTAGATTTCCACCTGTTTAAGCTTTCAACATGCCTTTCTCACTAAACTTAATCATTTCTAGCTTTTGATTTCAAGTGAAAGACATGCTACTTTTCCTTTCACCTTAACACTTAGAGGCTATTGTAGAGTTATTAATCAGCCTAATTTCAATATTGTTAAGTCTCAGGAACTAGGCAGACCCAAGGAGATGGAGAGATATGGGGGAAGAGCTAATCAGCGGAGCAATCACAATACACACAAATAATTTATTAATTTATTTATTGAGACAGAGTCTTGCACTGTCAGCCAGGCAGGAGTGCAGTGGTGCCATCTTGGTTCACTACAACCTCTGCCTCCTGGGTTCAAGTGATTCTCCTGCCTCAGCCTCCTGAGTAACTGGGACTACAGGTGTATGCCACCACACCCAGCTAATTTTTTGTATTTTTAGTAGAGATGGAGTTTCACCATGTTAGCCAGGATTGTCTCAATCTCCTGACGTCGTGATCCATTTGCCTTGGCCTCCCAGAGTGCTGGAATTATAGGCATGAGCCACCACACCCCGCCACACACAACGTTTATTAAGTTCATTGTCTTATATGGGTGCGATTTGTGGCACTCCAAAACAAGTAAAAGAGTAACTTCAAACATCACTGATCATAGGTCGCCATAAGAGATATAATAATAATGCAAATGCAAATGCTTGAAATATTGGGAGAATTACAAAAATGTGACACAGAGATATGAAGTGAGCACATGCTGTTGGAAAAATAGATTTGCTTGATGCAGAGTTATCACAAACTTTCAATTGTTTTTTTTTTTTCCCATTTATTTATTTTATTGCATTTTAGGTTTTGGGGTACATGTGAAGAACATGCAAAATTGTTGCATAGG
>NW_016107525.1:3325074-3333281 GCF_001604975.1 Cebus imitator
TGAGCATTTTTTCATATGTTTGTTGGCCTCACGTATGTCTTCTTTTGTAAAGTGTCTGTTCATATCCTTTGCCCACTTTTGAATGGGCTTGTTAGTTTTTTTCTTGTAAATCTGTGAAGCATAATAAAGCAAAGTGCAATAAAATGAAGTAAGCCTGTATATTATGGAGGTCAAGTGCTTTAATGAGAAATGATATGTCCTTATTATTGCGAGATCACAGTAATCTGTAATGTATAGGCATTCAGCTTTGATTTGTTTTGTCAGAAGCAGGATAAGGCTATATGCAAAATCATTTTTATTGCTTGTGTCTTATGACCTGCGGCATATTGTTACAAGCCAGATAACTGATTAGGGGTAGATTCTGTTAATTAGAGTATGAAATGAAACTGACTGACCCATATGAGAATTTGCCCCATGATGTAAATCTTATTACCATACTCTAACCAATGTGACAAAAAATTTCTTTCTTATTTTTTTATTTTATTTTATTTTTTTGAGACAGTGTCTCACTCTATTGCCCAGGCTGGAGTGCAGTAGCAGGATCTCGGCTCATTCACTGCCACCTCCGCCTCCCAGGTTCAAGCAGTTCTCCTGCCTCAGCCTCCTGAGTAGCTGGGAT
Source organism: Cebus imitator (assembly GCF_001604975.1). Lineage (NCBI taxonomy): Eukaryota > Metazoa > Chordata > Mammalia > Primates > Cebidae > Cebus > Cebus imitator. The sequence continues at coordinate 3,325,694 of NW_016107525.1, forward strand.
GACAGGCATGCACCACCACGCCCGGCTAATTTTTGTATTTTTAGTAGAGACAGGGTTTCACCATGTTGTTCAGGCTGGTCTCAAACTCCTGACCTCACGATCTGCCTGCCCCTGCCTCCCAAAATGCTGGGATTACAGAGGTGAGCCATGGTGCCCAGCTGGCAATTTCTGACTCAAAATAGAAATAGAGTATGTGTTGTTTAAATTTTCTGCAATTAGTACATATTGCTATAATTGCAATTCTGGTTCTAACGAGTGAAAAAATAAAAGAATTAAATATAGGAAGGGCAAAAAAGTTTTTGCTTAAAGTAAAATGAAAGGTAAGGCAATATCATGAAATCCTTTATTTTTATGGTACTCCAAAAATTATTTGAAATGAAAATTATTAAATTGCTTGTAAATGGGTCTTAATTGTTTATAAATGCAAACTATTGAGACAGTTGCCTTGAATTGACTTGAATAGCATTAGGTTAAATGTACCTTCCTACCCTTACACTGTAACAGAAATTCTATGGTTTTGTAATCACTGCTGCCATTCCCTCTGAAAGACCACCCACATTTGATAATAGCATGTTTTCCACAGTAAAAGGATGTATGGATTTTCTCCTTTATTTAACTTGGTCTTAAAGGGATTTAAATGGTAATTTCAGCTAATAAGTTGTTACAACACATTTTATATCACCAGTCACATTTGTGTGCCGTTTAAATTTGTGATGAAAAGATCTGCATACAACTTGGATTTGGCTGAAAGGCGGTATGCTTATCACGACCACTTAGGTTTGATAACATGCTTTTGATGGCTCAATCTCACAAGAATAATTTTCCATGAGATTTCCAGATTGTACAGCTGTGCACTTAGTTGTGTATCCTCTAGAAACAGCCTGTGTTGTAGAATTGATCTTGGTTTTACCTGACATAACATATAGTTTTTAGTACTGTGTTTTTAGTCACCACCTCTGATGTGCACATATCTTTCTGTCTCTACCTAATATTAATTGTTAGCTGGTTATTAGATAATCAATTAGTAGTTTATGATTTCTTGGACAAGCTCATCTTTTGTAAAAGGCTTTTTATGTCACCATACTTATCTTAGAAATTAGTTGGAATTCTGGATATCAAAAATCAAATGAGTTAATAGCAGTAGCAACCAAAAACTTCCTAAAATGCTGCTATGTATACGGCACCGTTACCATATACTGGCAATATAGAGAAACATGTATTTATGGGAGGAGATATACATACCAAAATGTGGATTAGTGAGCATGTAGTGAATATCATATGGAGGCTGGGGATTAAATTAGAACATGCAGGAAGACAGACTTCAATAAATAGCAAAGAATGGTCAGGGAACATGAATGGTACAGCATTGCAGTCTGGGAAAATTTGACAGGAGCAAAATGTGAAGTTATTGAGAGCTTCACCTGGCACCTCAAACAGGTGCTAGATAGGCTCCTTCATGTTGATCTTGCTGTTAATTACACGTGTATATGCAATGGCATAAAAGCTACAGTTAACTGAAATTTGATGTTGTTATTTCAGGCAGTACTTTTTAGGTGAGAATTATTATTTCAGGCACATTTCTGTTTACATGACTACCATCAATGTATGAAAAGTGCCCCCTGATTTATTTTGTGTGTGTGTGTGTTTTTTTTTTTTTGCATCCTGGTAGCAGCAGGAAGGGACAGGACGAGAAATAAGCTATAGCTCTGGTTGTTTCATTTCTCTTGAATTACTACCCAGCAGCCATTACCAACACCTCCTTTCTCTTCTCAAAAGGTTCAATATACTTCTTGACCACTAGGAATATGTTTAAAAAAAAAAACAAACTTCGACACTGCTAACCAGAACAAAATATGTACACAACAGTATAAAAACAACATACCTGCAAGTTCAAAAGAAAGGAGTAAGACAGTGAGACAGGGTGGCTGTAGGTGTCCACATGAAACATCTCTTACCACCTCCTACTACCCCTCCACATGTATTATGTCCTCTTTATTTTTTCCATCAATATTTAAAATGCCACTTTTCATCTTTTAATTCAAAGACAGAAACAGACTAGATATCAGCTTATAATTTTCCGGCTTCTGTGGACCCTTAATGAAAAATCACTACAACAAAAATGAATTCTGAAGTCCCCTTTTCATAATAATGAGGATTTTACCTGTTCTCTAATGCATGTGAATACAATCTCCCTGACCTGTGATTTCAGAAAGCATCCTGCTTTTTGTTCACAAAGCAATATCCTAGCTACCGAGTGCTTTGATTGTTCAACAAAAAGCCGTACACTAGAGTACTGTATGTGCTGGGGCAGGGATGGAGAGTAGGCAGGTGCTCTGCTATATGGTTCAGTAATTAGAGAATTCCATCATTTGAATTTGGCCTCTCTTTCATTCCTGACAACATGAGCCATTTCAGCTATGCTATACCATTGCATTAAAAGGTCACATTTCCACTGTTAGAGCAAAAAGTGAAGAATTGAAGAATTCTATTATACAAGTAATCCAGATTCTGATTTTTTAAAAATTTTTGCCTCATGTTACTCAGGTAATTATTTCATTGTGTTTTGACCTCAGAAGATAATTACTGACAAGGAAATAAAGATTAAATATATCTTTATAGTGTAAACAACTCTGTTGCCATTCTTTGTTACAGCCAGGTTTAAAACTTAAAATGAATCTATGAGATGGAGAAAAATGTAACATAAATACAAGCTGTTAAAATGGAATGCTATTACGTTTAGTATAGCATTTGTATTTTGTAGAGTATAATGCTTAGGGAGCTGCATCTTACTTCTTCATTCATAACCATCATGTTTCTACCAAAAAGAAGAGACATTGAACCACCCCTTTTTCTGTCCCCTGCTGCTGACTGTGTAGTAGGTGATGGGAAATTTCACTGATGGTTTCTGCATTTGTATTAGGATCTTCTTTTTCTTGTTTGATTTAAACCATAAAGAACTGTTGTTGCATGCTGATGAGGCACTGGGTAAAGCCTCCAGTCAGGTTTTTCTTTTTTTTCATTTTAGCTAATTTGTCTCAGAAATTTAGACACCTGTCTTGCTTTTAATCAGGAACCTCTAAGGTCAGTTAAAACCATTTCCCATAGCTGTTTAAGATGTGCCTGTGGCTGGCTGCCTGACCAGGTGCATAAGTAAACATTTCAGTCATTGCTCAGGAGAATAAATCACCTTGCTTGGTTGGGGCTTGGAGAGAAAAGTGAATCAAATGCCACAGTCTTAACTGTAGCTGTCTCCCCACTTTGTGGAATGCCTCCATCTTTTGTGATGCAAATAGTAATTTATTTCTTCCCAAAAGCAGGTCAGCCACAAGGATTTAGTTTCTTTCCAAGGTGGGGGAGCTGATTAACCTGCCGTTATACTTTTCTACAAGATTCTTATTTACAACAGTTTCTTAATGAGTTATGTCAGAGTAGCTGCTGGTATGATCCTCTTGATATCAGGGCCTGTGAAGCAGAATGGTTAATGATGCACGCCTTGCTAGTTTCAGTGGAGAACATTACAGAGTAACTGACTATAGCACCATGTACTAGATGCCAAACTCATAATAAATGGAACAGTGCCACCTTTTGGTCATAAAGTAGAGATACAAATTAGGATGGCTAGAATTCTGTAAGTCATAACAGGTTTATTTAAAACAATTTGTGACGGATTTGGTGGTCATGCAATCCTCAAATAATAGTAACCAAATTCTTTTTTCCTCTTTGCTTTCTTCCTTTTTTCCCCTTTGTGGCAGTATCTATGATTTGACTGTATACAGTACATTTCATATAATAACGATGCTTTGGAAAGACTAAATTTTGCTACATTCGAATTATGCTTTGCACAAGAATGAATTAAACATGCATTATGCAGATAATATGAAGGATACCATGGTTACCATTGTACATATAGCAACTTCTTTTATACAGTTACAACTAATTTGTGGAAACATTTTGGAAAGGAAAGAAGGAAATTAATTGAGTGTTGCAGTATTTGTTTATGATGGTTTGTTGGACACTGATTTTAATTTCAAAAGTATTTTGGCTCTGCCTTTTTCTTTTCCTACCTATGGTTTCTCATGAAGCAATCACATACCAATTAATTTGAGTATAGTTAATTCACACATTGAAATTCATTTTTCTGTATCCAGTTTTAAAGTACATCTTATTTTCTAGAGCAGTTGTAGTTTTGCAGAAAAGTTGAGAGAAATATACAGACTTCCCATATACTCCCTGCCTCCCACACATGCATAGCCACCTCTGTCATCAACATTCCCCACCAGAGTGGTTTGTTACAATTGGTGAAGCCACATTGACATATTATAATCACTCAAAGTTCATATTTGACCTTAGGGTTCATGCTTGCTATTTATTTATTTAGACGGAGTCTCACTCTGTTGTCAAAGCTGGAATGCAGTGGCATGATCTTGGCTCACTGCCACCTCCGCCTCCCAGATTCAAGCAATTCCTTGCCCCAGCCTCCTGAATAGCTGGAATTACGGGTGCCCACCACCATGCCCAGCTACTTTTTGTAGAGTACAGATGGGGTTTCACCATCTTGACCAGGCTGGTCTTGAACTCCTGCCCTTGTGATTTACCTGCCTTCACCTCCCAAAGCACTGGGATTACAGGTGTGAACCACCGCACCTGGCCTTTTGGTGTTTAGTATACATGTGAAGGGTTTGAATAATGTACAATGATATGTGTTCACCATTGTAGTATCCATACTCAATTTTTAGAAGAAAGAGGTAAATTACAAGAAAGCTTGGTGATATTTATGGTTTAATCAAAAAAGAAAATCTCAGAGTGTGTCCTGATAGATATCAATAAGCAATCAACCCAGTTTTCTATACCATTTGCAGTTCGGTCAAAGACAAAATGGTGATTGATGTTGAGAACATGCAATATTTGTATTCTCTAATTTAAAAAAAATTCTAAAATAAACCAACAAAAGTTTACTGGCTGCTTAATGTGAGATAAAAAGGTTTTTTTGTTGCTTTTGTTCAAAATCAGTGTATTTTTCACAATCCTAAAAGAATATTGCAACATTCCTTTAAATTTCCTCTTTATAAACATATTCTAAAATATTTCCTCATATAAATTGTCACTGTATAAAAGAAGTTTCCATGTACACTAAAACATTTTAAAAATAGTTTTCAACATTTATTAAATGAGAAGTTCAATTTGCATCTTAATGGTAAATTATTGAAGATTCCCTCAATCTTAAGTGGACCTTTAGACATTTCAGCAAAATTGGTAAAAGTTATTTTTGAACTATTGGACTTTTCCATCAGTGAAGGCTGATGCTTATTCAACTAGACATAGGACATCTTTTCAAAGTGAAAGAGGATGAAAACTTGTTTCTGTGGGTGACTTAATGGATCTTATTCAAATGCTACCCACACCTTAGGCTTTCTATTGTATTGACATATTTACTCATGATTCTTGGGCTGGCTCCTGAGGCTTTTCCACCTAGCTTCTGCATTTTGGTGTTATAGGTCTAGACGAAGTTTAAAAATGGGTTGAATGTTTGCTTTTTTTTCTCAAATCATCAATACTTTATAATCCAGCATGTTTCCCATTGTGTCTTAGTAGCTAGAAAACTAAGAAAATGTCAGCCCCAAATAGTAGTAACTAATATATCTCAGGTACCTAAAAACATTTAGTTTCTCTAAATTTCTTTGATGATCCCTATTCTGTTTATTGTTTTTGTTATCATGAATTACATTACACTTTATTTTGAGAATGTCTTAGTCACCACAGGCTGCCGTAACAAATTATGATAGACTGGGCAGCTTAAACTACAGAAATTTATTTCTCACAGTTCTGGAGCCTGGAACATGTAAGATCAATGTGCCAACAAAACAGATTCTTTGTGCATGTTAGAGAGAGAAACAGAGAGAATAAGAGAGCAAGCTCTGGTGTCTCTTCTTATAAGGGCACGGATTCCATCATGAGGGCTCTACCCTCATGACCTCATCTAATCCTAATTACCTCCGGAAGGCCGCATCTCCAAATACCATCACATTGGGAGTTAAGGCTTCAACATATGAAATTTGGAGGAAAACAAACATTCCATCAGAAACAGATAGTTTCTTCAAATCCTTTAGGAAATAAATAGGGCTCAACTATAATACTATAAATTAAACATCACATGTGCAAGAGATTGTATTAGGTACTGAGGAGGATAGAAATATATTTAAAATAAGGATTCTACTTTTGAAGAGTTTTTACTTGTCATTAAAACAAATGCAAATACGGTCATACACCCCATAACATTTGGGTCAATGACAGAATCATATAAGTGATAGTGGTTCCATTAGATTATAATGGAACTGAAAAATTCCTGTTGCCTAGTGGCGTTGTAGCTGTCAAAATGTCATAGTGCAAAACATTACCATGTTTTTATGGTGATGCCAGTGTAAACAAACCTACTGTGCTGCTATTCATATGGAAGGATAGCACAAACAATTATGTACAGTGTACAATACTTGATAATGATTATAAATTATGTTACAGGTTGATATATTTATTATTAATACTATTATCATTAGAGTGTACTCCTTATTTTTTTTTTTAAAGTTAACTATAAAACAGCCCAGGCAAGTCCTTCAGGAGGTATTCTAGAAAAAAGGCGTTATTATGGAAGGTGGCAGCTCCATGTGTATTATTACCAAAAAAGACCTTCCAGTGGGACAAGATGTGGAGGCAGAAGACAGTGATATTGATGATTCTGACCTTGTGTAGGCCAGGCTAATGTGGGTGTTGGTGTCTTAACAAAAAATTTAAAAAGTAAAAACATAGAAAATTAAAAATATATGAAAGCTTATTGAGTAAGAATATAAAAAAGAAAATATTTTGTACAGCTTCTCAATGTGTTCGTGTTTTAAGCTAATTACAATTACAAAATAATCAAACAGTTAAAAATCTAAAGTTCATAAAGTAGAAAAGTTAGAGTAAGCTGTTTATTTTGAAGAAAGATAAACATTTTTTAATAAATCTAGCATCACCTAAGTGTACAGTATTAATAAAGTCTACAGTAGTAAATAATAATGTCCTAAGCCTTCACATTTACTCACCATTCACCCACTGACTCACCGAGAGCAACTTCCAGTTCTGAAAGTTACTCCATTCATAATAAGTGTCCTATACAGGTGTAGTCTTATAAATTGTATTTTTGCTGTACCTTTTCTACATTAAGGTATGCTTAGATACACAAATACTATTATGTTACAATTGCCTACAGTATTCAATTCAGTAACATCTGTATCGGTTTGTAGTCTAGGAGCAATATTATTTAGTTTAAGTGTGCTGGTAGGTTTACCATCTAGGTTTGTGTAAGTGCACTCTATGATGTCTGCACAAAAACAAACTGCCCGACACATTTTTCAGAACGTATTCCCATTGTTAAGTGGCACATGACTATGAGTAGATTACATTTTGCTTCATAAATTAGACTTACTTTCCAAAATTAGTATTTGTAAATCATATATCTATGCTATTAAAACCAACAAAACAGGCCGAGCGCGGTGGCTCACGCCTGTAATCCCAGCACTTTGGGAGGCCGAGGCGGGTGGATCACGAGGTCAAG
>NW_016107525.1:3333496-3356710 GCF_001604975.1 Cebus imitator
AAAAAAAACCAACAAAACATTTTTCAAATCAAATTTTTGTCTTCTACATGCATAAAATGTGTTCAGTTTATTATGGTTAGATATATAAATGTTTTTATTCTTGCAGGAAATAATACATTTAGTTTTTCTTTTCCACTTTGATAGAAAGTGCTACAAACAAATTCCATTCATTATCTCAATGTAGTTGTAGCATATTATATTTGATATACTTCGTATACACAGATGTAATATACTGTATGATATATTAAAGATAATGTATTTTTTGTTCTGTCAGAATGTACCAAATGAGGGAAATTAAGAAGATTAAATATATACTTCTCCTTAAGGCAACATATATCTAATTAAATATAATATTCTACTTAAGGAAACTGTCAGGATTGAGAGGCCATAAGATTTATATTTTCTTTCTTAAATGTCTTGAAAATTCTTGTGATTTTTTTGTGTGTTTTTCTTTTACTTTTTAAAAAATCTACTTCAAAGCCTTCTTAAAAGTCACCTTTACTGCCTTCTAATGTATTACAAACAAAGAGAACTTCCTTTCTTCAAATATGCAGGGCTCCTAAGAGATGTCACTGGTGTGTCAAACAAAAATCAAGAGCTTGCTCTTTTATCAGCATTATCAAGCCCATCCAGTAGTGAAAGACATGTGGCAAAGGCACATGATAGGCCAAAATTCAGATTTATTTTACCCAATTCTCTCCTCTCATATTTCAAGGAACAAAATCATGTACCAGCAGAAACCAAATTTCCTTCTGTTTTTATCTCATTTCCTCTTTTTGAGTCATAGCTCCCGTCAGCTTTGGGCAGAGATTTACTGAACCATGAAGTATCTGCCTACAACTATGGTTCATTATATACGTTCACTGTGTGGTTGGAAATCTACAAGGTCTTCCTGACTCCAGATAACTTCCTCAACTGGCCTGGCCTAGTACCTGATTTAAAAAGACCCACCCCTCACCATCGCCCCATTGTGAAATAGAATATATGACCAATAAAAAGCAAAATGTAATATTCTTTAATAGATATTAATACATTGAATTTTTCAGATTTTTAAAATTTAAATTGTGAAAAGGCCTTAGATAACACAAAAGAGAGAACTGAAGGGAAGGCTTTTAGTATTAGGGGATGGCTACTTTGACTACTTGGTGCATAAATGCTGACTCTGAGAAGGGACTGTGTTTGTTTTTTGCACAGAATTGTAATTTATTATAAGAAGAAAAAGTAGAAAATAAAAAAACTTTACACTGATTTTTAAAAGGATTACTCATGAAGATTATTGGTTAAGAATTATTTTCCTTTTTTTGTTTTTTATTCATTAGTTTATTTAAGCTGCACATCATTAAACACAGTTGGATTATTTCTATTTTTTGTCTTCTAAATATTGGTCTTCAATTTTTAATTTTGTCTATGAGGGCTGAGGTTGTAACATTTATTTTAATGAAGCTCAAATGAATAAAATTGACTTAATTATTAGTAAGATATGCAACACCCTTCGTCCTTTCCTGTAAAACCTCTGGGGAGATATTGCATGGGAGTTCTTTTAGAAGTTAAGGTACAGATGTGCATGCAGGCCCTGGGTAGGCTGTGCAGAAATAAAGAGCGGAGAAAATTTTGTTAAAGATTAACTAAGGTTTCATCATAATTTTACTTAAAATCCAATCTGTTCTATACCTCTCAGTTCTATACCTCTCAGTAAATCATTACTGAAGGACAGGCTCTCGAGAAAGTATAACACAGAACAAGAATAGCAAGAAACTAGGTGTTACGGGAGCCCCATACTACATTCTCAAATGACCTAAAAATGGTCAGATTTATTCCCAAAGTATACTAAGATGTGTGTGCTGAAAGAATTTGGTTAATTATTTATTTCTTCCAGTGTACATTTTTATTTTTATTTATTTTTTAAATTTTAATAGGTTTTTGGGTAAAATGGTAAAAGGACATTCTACTTAACAAATGGTTCTAGGATAACTGGCAAGCCGCAAGGAGAAGAATGAAACTGGATCCTCATCTCTCACTGTATACAAACATCAATTCAAGATGGATCAAAGACTTAAATGTAAGACCTGAAACCACAGAAATTCTGGAAGATAAAATCAGGAAAACCCTTCTATATATTGGCTTCCACAAAGACTTCATGATCAGTAACCCAAAAGCAAATATAACAAAAACAAAGATAAATAGATGGAACTTAATTAAATTAAAAAACTTCTGTATAGCAAAAGAAGTAATAAGCAGAGTAAACTGACAACCCACAGAATTGGAGAAAATATTTATCATCCAATAAAGGACTAATATCCAGCATCTACAAGGAACACAAACAAGTCAACAACAAAAACATAAACAATCCCATCAAAAAGTGGGCTATTTCTTGAACTGTACATTTTTATGTAGTCAGATTTACATTATGTTCTTTATTTTTAATTTATCTTTTCTTTAGGATAATTAATGCATATGGCAAATACTCTAATAGTCCAAAAGTTATAGTGACAAATGGGCATCCCAACCCTAATTCTCATGCTTTCTGTCCTGTTTCTTAGATATAATTTATATTGACAATTTCTTAGGTATTCTTCCAGAAATATTCTATGCATATACAATTATATCTGTGTGTATCTGCCTTCATTCTAACCATAATCGGAGCATACTCTACAACTTGTCTTATGTCTTCCTTTGTTAATTAAAAATTTATTGTGAATATCCTTCTATTTATATAAATACAGCTTTCTGTTATAACAGCTCCATGTTATTTTATTATATCAATGTATTATAATTTATTTAATCCATCACAAAATTAAGGACATTTGGGTTGTTTCCAGTTTATCAACACTATAAACAAATTTATAAGGGATATTCTTCTGCACAGCAAATGAAACTATCATCAGAGTGAACAGAAAACCTACTGAATGGAAAAAAAATTTTTGCAATCTATCCCTCTGACAGAGGGCTAATATTCAGAATCTACAAGGAGCTTAAGCATATTTATAGGAAAAAAAAACAAAACACAACCCCATTAAAAAGTGGGCAAAAACATGAACAGCCACTTCTCAAAAGAAGACATACATGCTGCCAACAAACATATGAAAAATAGCTCAACACCACTGATCATTAGAGAAATGCAAATCAAAACCACAATGAGATACCTTCTCACACCAGTCAGAATGGCAATTATTTAAAAACCAAGAAAAAACAAATGCTGGTGAGGTTGTGGAGAAATAGGAATGCTTTTACACTGTTGGTGAGAATGTAAATTACTTCAGCCATTGTGGAAGACAGTGTGGCAATTCCCCAGTGCTATAGACCTGGAAATGCCATTTGACCCAGCAATCCCATTACGGGTATATACCCAAAGGAATACAAATCATTCTGTTATAAAGATACCTGCACACATATGTTCATTGCAGCACTATTCACAATAGCAAAGACATGGAATGAACCTAAATGCCCATCAATGATAGACTGGTTAAAGAAAATGTGGTATATATACACCATGGAATACTGTGCAGCCATAAAAAGAATGAGATCATGTCATTTGCAAGGACATGGATGAAGCTGGAAGCCATTATTCTCAACAAACTAATGCAGGAAGAGAAAACCAAACACTGCATTTTCTTACTTATGAATGGGAGCTGAACACTGAAACACATGGTCACAGGGAGGGGAACAACACTTACTGGGTCCTGTTGGGGGAAGGTGGATGGGGAAAAGAGCTAATGCATGCTGGGCTTAATACCTAGGTGATGGGTTGATAGGTGCAGCAAAACACCATGGCACATGTTTACCCATATAACAAACTTCTACATCTGGCACATGTACCCTGGAGCTTAAAAAAAAAAAAAGCAATAAAAGAATTATTAAAAAAACACACAAAAAAATGTTGTTCCACATTTGTTAAGCAAATATTTCTTTAGCATCTATTACAAACCAGATGTTGATCTAGATGTTAGAAAGACAGCAGGGTTTCTTCTCTCAGATTCTAGTACAGTGTATGTGGTTGATATGAAGGACAGTTTGCATAGTTTTTCTCATTTATTCGTGTCTGAGGTTTAGTATAGATAGATTTGGCTGCCTGTATTTCTCCTGTCTTGCATTTCTTTTATTCCTAGTGCTACTATGTTGTAAGAATTAGTCTTGGGGCCAGAGAAGAATGTACAGAAATTCTCTTGGGACAGCGTAAAAAATGTTCCACTTCTCCCAGCAAGCTGTACCCTCAGGTTATTGCCAATAAAGAGCAATTGCAAACTATACCTTTCTGATGTAAGTCATCCTTCTTAGTCTGAACATTTTCTTCTAATAATTGACTTCCTCGGATACTCAGCATCTTCCACATGTCAGCTCTTGATATTTACCTGTTTCATAGATTCATATTCCATGTGTAAGCTAATGCAATGTCTACATTGGGATGTCATGGAGAACAGCTTCTAGTGAGCAGTAATAAAGTAATCCCTATACCCAATTATATGACCAAAAAATTAACAACAGCTCGTATACCAAACAAACTGTTAGTTGGTTGCTGGCTCTATTCAGAAGTTGAGAACAGTAATTATGGAAGTAGCATATTTCATCTTGTGATACAACAGGCGAGATGAGTAAGGCATTTGTTTAGAGCAGCTGGCTCTTTGGATGGACGGAAACCCAGATGGAGTAGTTCTGAGTGACTGAGCATTGGTAAGGTTATGTAGGGCTCTGGCAATAGTCATCTCTGCTTTGGAAGATTTCAGTCAGTCATTCCAAGCTAAGAACTTGGAACAAGAAACTGGAATGTAAAGAAGATACTTTGAGTGAAAAAAAAAAGTGATTTAAAGAACAAATAAATAGTTCATGTATACCAACCATGCAGTAAGGTTATTTTGGCATGTTACAGTTTTTAGAAAGTATAAGCATAACATAGCTAGACTAAAATAGAAGAAAACAGAGAAGATTCAGATAAACACAATCAGAAATTATGAGGATATCACCACTGATACCACAGAAATACAAACAACCATCAGAGAATAATATAAACATGACTGTGGATAAACTAAAAAATCTGGAAGAAATAGATAAATTCCTGGACACATACACCCTCACAAGACTGAACCAGGAAGAAACTGGATCCTGGAAAAGACCAATAACAATGTCTGAAATCAAAGCAGTAATTAATAGCCTACTAACTAAAAGAAACCCAGGACCAGATGGATTCACAGCTGAATTCTACCAGAGGTACAAAGAAGAACTGGTACCATTCTTACTGAAACTATTCCGAGAAGGAGTGACTCCTCCCTAACTCATTTTATGAGGCCAGCATCATCCTGATACCAAAATCTGGCAGAGATACAACAACTAGAATAACAACAAAAACCAGGCCAATATCCCTGATGAACATAGATGCAAAAATCCTCAATAAAATACTGGCAAACTGAATCCAGCAGCACATTGAAAATCTTACCCACCATGATCAGGTAGGCTTAAACACTAAGATGCAAGGCTGGTTCAACATACATAAATCAATAAATGTGATTCATCATATAAACAGAACTAAAAGCAAAAACCACATGATTACCTCAATAGATGCAGAAAATGCATTTGATAAAATGTAACATCCCTTCATGTTAAAAACTCCCAGTATACTAGGTGTTGAAGGAACTTACCTCAAAATAATAAGAGGCATATATGACAAGCCCACAACCAATATCATACTGAATGAGCAAAAGCTGAAAGCATTCCCCTTGAAAACCGGCACAAGACAAGGATGCCATCTCTCACTACTTCCGTTCAACATAGTGTTGGAATTTGTGCTCAGGAAAATAAGGCAAGAGAAAGAAATATAGGGTATTCATAGGAAGAGAAGAAAACTATCTTTGTTTCCAGATGACATGATCCTATATTTAGAAAACCCCATCGTCTCAGGCCAAAAGCTTTTTAAGCTGACAAACAACTTTAGCAAAGTCTCAGGATACAAAATCAAGGTGCAAAAATCACTAGCATTTCTTTACATTAATAACAGGCAAGCTGAGAACTAAATCACAAATGAACTCCCATTCACAATTGCCACAAAAAGAATAAAATACCGAGGAATACAGTAACAAGGGAAGTGAAGGGCCTCTTCAAGAAACCACTGCTCAAGGAAATAAGAGATAACACAAATGAGTGGAAAAACATTCTATGCTCACGTACAGGAAGAATCAATATTGTGAAAATGGCCATATTACCTGAAGTAATTTATAAATTACTAAAATACTATTTCCATTTTACTACTATTGACATTCTTCACAGAATTAGAGAAAACTATTTTAAAATTTACATGGAACCAATAAAGATCCCAAATATCCAAGGCAATCCTAAGCAAAATGAACAAAGCTGGAGGCATCACACTAACAGACTTCAAATGATACTACAGGGCTATTGGAACCAATACGGAATGGTTCTGCTATAGGAATAGACACATAAACCAAGGAAAATAAGACTACACACTTACAAGCATCTGATCTTCAAGAAACCTAATAACAAAACAAGCAGTGGGGAAAGGATTCCATGTTTAATAAATGGTGCTGGGATAATTGATTAGTAATATGCAGAAAACTGAAATTGGACCCCTTCCTTATACCATATACAAAAATCCATTTTAATCAAAATGGATTAAAGACTTAAATGTAAAACCCAGAACTATAAAATTACTTTAAAGAAAACCTAGGCAATACCATTCAGGACATAGGCATTAGAAAATATTTCATGACAAAGATGCCAAAAGCAATTGTAACAAAAGCAAACATTGGCAAATGGGATCTAATGAAATGAAAGAGCTTTTGTATCGCAAAAGAAACTATCATCAAAGTAAACAGACAACCAACAGAATGGGAGAATATTTTTGCAATGTATCTACCTGACAAAGGTCTAATATCCAGCATCTATAAGGAAATTAAGCAAATTTCCAAGAAAAATATACAAATAACCAATTAAAAAGTGGGCAAAAGACATGAACAGGTACTTCTCAAAAGAAGACATACATGTGGCCAACAAACATAAAAATGCTCAATATCACTGATTATTAGAGAAATGTAAATCAAAACTACAATGAGATGCCATATCACACCAGTCAGAATGTCTATTATTAAAAAGTCAGAAAACAACAGATGCTGGTGAGGTCATGGACAGAAGGGAACACTTTTGCACTGTTGTTGGGAGTGTAAATTTCTTCAACTATTGTGGAAGACAGTGTGGCAATTCCTCAAAGACCTAGAGACAGAAATAGCATTCAAACCAGCAATCCATTTAGTGGATGCATGCTCAAAAAAATACAAATTGTTCTATTATAAAGATACATGCATTCTTGTGTTTATTGCAGTATTATTTACAGTAGAAAAGATACGGAATAAACTTAAATATCCATCAATGATAGAATGGATAAGTAAAATGTGGTATATATACACCAAGGAATACTATGCAACCACAAAAAAGAACAAGATCATGTCCTTTGCAGGGACATGGATGAAGCTGGAGGCCATTATTCTTAGCAGATTATCACAGGAACAGTAAACCAATCACTGTGTGTTATCACTTGTAAGTGGGAGCTGAACGATGAGAACACATGGACATATGGGGAAGAAACAATACACACTGGGGCCTGTTGGAGGGTGTGGAATAGGAGGAGTAATAGCATTGGGAAGAATAGTTAACAAACACTGGGCTTAATACTTGGGTGATGGGGATGATCTGTGTAGCAAACCACCTTGGCACACATTTCCCCATGTAACAAACCTGCTCATCCTGCACATGTATCCCTGAACTTAAAAGTTGGAAAAAATTAAAAGTTTTTCAAAGACTAAAATTAAAGTTACCACATTATTCAGCAGTCCAACTACTAAGTGTATATCCAAAAGAAATAAAATGATTCTGTCAAAAGCAATGTCTTCACTCCTATGCTTATTGCTGCATTATTCACAGTAGCCAGACATTGAATCAACCTGTGTTCATCAATTAATAAATAAAGAAAATATGTGTGCGTGTGTTTTACACACACACACACACACACACAAATATTTTTCAGCTCTACAAAGGAAGAACATTTTTTCATTTGTGACAATATAGATGAAACTGGAAGACATCATTTTAAGTGAAATAACCCACGTACAGAAAGGCAAATACATGATCTCATCCTTACATAAAATTTTTTTAAAAAACATTGAACTCAAAGAACCAGAGAGTAAAATGGTGGTGACCAGGGAGTGAGTATGAGGGGAGGATTTGGGAGAGAGAAAAACACAAAGTATAAGCAAAATAAATTGCAAATTAGGTTTGCAGTAAACTTTATGAAATTTAAATACATTTTATTTCACTCTGGCTATAAATAATAGGCTATACTGACTTTTATTTATAACAAAATAGGGTGAAAAACAATTGGAATTTGTACAATTTATATTCTCAATTATGAAAATAAAATTGGAAAAAAGACAGCTGATATCGCCGGTGGTGTCTCTGACTCTGATTTCTAGATATTCTTTTGGGATAACCTCTCTGGGTCATATACTGCTCAGGGAATTAAGTAAACTACTTTCGTGTGCCAAGAGCTGGATGTTTATCAACCACTAAAAAATTTTTATATAAAATGAGGTATTTTTAAGAGAGAATTTAAAAATTTTCCCAGAAAAGACATATATTCCTGCAAGAGAAAAAATGGCTATTCTAATTTTGGATCTTCCTTGTGGAATATCATATTTTCCCCTGAATATATTGAGGATTTTGATATATTTTTTTAGATTTATTGACTTTTTGCATTTATTGATGACTGAACTGGTCATCAGTAAAGCAATGTTAATATGACTTAAGGGACCACAAGATATACTTCTGGTCCAGTCATTTCTCAAAAAGTGAATGTGAGCAACTACTTGATTGTGCAGTCCATTGCTTGATGCTGAACCATTACAGTAATTGAAACAGTTCTTGAAATTGGTTACTGTAAAATCTACATTCTACTCACATGGTCTTTTATCAAGCATTTGCAAAAGTCTATGCAAAGAGATGATGTAAAAAATGAAACCTTCATTTAATAGGACGTTTATTTATTTTGTTCCACGAGGTAGTCTAAACAAAAATAAAATAAAATAAATTTGATTAGGCTAAAAGGCCGCATAAGGTTAAAAAAAAAAAAGTTTCATAGTGGCAAATTTGTTCTTAGCATCTTCATTCCATGTGCTAATTATAACATACCTAGCAAATCTAGAAATCACCACACTTACTTAAATATTTTCCTTTCTCTCATATATATTCAAGATTTTATGTTTCCCGCATAGTATTTGGTTGGTGCAAAGTAATCGTGGTTTTTGTCATTGGCAAAACCAATGCTGAAGACAGTTTTGCTAACAAGTAGCATTTTTTTTTCCTCAGTTACAAAAATTCTATAGTTCCTAAGCCCCTGTAAAACGAGTAGGTAAGCCGTATTTGATGTTTCTCTCTGCTTTTCGGAGGGAGGCACTGCTTGAATTCCCTGGTCTGCCTCTCCCAGTTTCCACACACAATTTATTTACCACAGTTTCCAGGGCATTATCCCTTATCTGCTGGCTTTAAAAAATACTTATAATTTATGGAATTTTTTCTCCTACATTTATCTAGTGATTTTCAAGGGATTTTCAGATGTGGAAAAATGGATGTGTGTGTGTGTGTGTGTGTGTGTGTGTGTGCGCGCGTGTGTGCGCGCGCGCGCACGTGCATTTTTCGTGTTCCCTGAAAAGAACCAGGGAATGGGTAACATTTAGAGAGTTCTTTAAATTTGTGATTCTTCAGAGGACTGCTGATTCTGATAGTGATAAAACCTGGCATTGGAACTTATGCTATAAACTGTTATAAGCTGCACTAATTGCTGATATACACCCTGTTAAAACAGCATATTTGCATGATCTCATCCTTAAAATCTTTGGGGTAAAAGCATAAAGTATTTGAATAAGTATGGTAGATGAAATTTTTATTAATATTGCTTAAAATATTACCCATACAATTTTTCTTTCAGTTCACTGTGTCACTAATAGTTTTTTAAAGTACTTTAATGACCCCAATGAATTGAGAATTGGTATTAATTTCCACAAATCTTTACTTATCAAACATGAGGATTTTTTCCTTACACTCACTAAAAGTCTAGAGCAATCATTTCTGAAAAGCAAAGTAATTTCTAGGTGTCCTAATTTCCTAATATCTTACATATATTGAGAAGAGAAACTTCAGAAACATTTTTTTATCTACATAGAAATCTGATTCCAGAAAATATACTATTGATTATAAATTTATATCTGAATTCCAATAAGTTTATTTTCCTGAATCAGAACTTCGGTGTTTTCGTAGCCTATGCAGGTGTTGCTTTCATATTCAGGACAACTGACTCTAATTTATAAGATTCTAGTCAATAAAGTTCAATGTGCCTGTGGTTGTACTGTCTGCTGCTTATTATTTTCTTATTAATGGAATAACAACATATGGTCTTTTTAACTACACCGAAAAAACATTCAATAGGTTTCCAGTTTTGTGCCAAAATGGTATTGTTTTTCTTAGGTTGACAATCAGCATTGGAATTTGGCTGTTCTCCAGGTATGTTTTTGATGGACACTGCTTCTTGTGAAAGAGAAAGGATATCATTACACCACATCAATATGTGATTGCAAACTGCCCCCAGAAATTTTATTTTACCTGCTAAATTGGGGTTTGACCTTGTACTGCTTAACACATTCATTAAAAAATAAGAAATTCCATTGTTTTAATAGTTATTAAGTAACAATTATTTATAAAAGATTTACAAATTATATACTACATATAATGAATAATACTGAAATTCTTCTCTCACCCACCCAGTTTAAGATAAACCATTATTAATATATTTTAAGTCCTTCATGTATCCCATCCTTTCCCTCATCTCACTGAAGTGGTTTTTTCCTGAACTTTGTATTTATTATTCTCTGGCTTTTCTTTATACTTTTACCATATATGTTTATATCCCTATTGAATTATCTTTTTGGTCTTGTGGTTTAATCTTTATATTTAAAAATTATATTGTGGGCATTCTTGTGTTCTTTGTTCTTAAGATAAATATTGTTTAGACTATATTGTTTTATCAAGTTGAAATTCACTATTATTTGCTGCTGTGTAGAAAATCCCAGTATATGACTACTCAAGATGTATTCATGAATTCTACTATTCATAGGCATTTAGTTATTTCATTATTTTCTTCTTATTACAAACAATGCTACTATGAACATTGATGTAACTATCTCTCTCCTAATGTACATTTGCAAGAGTTTATCAAATTTATATACCTAGGAGTGCTATTGCTGAGTCATAGGGTACATGTACCTTCTATTTTACTAAATAATGCTAGTGTATTTCAAAATAGTTATGGATAAGTGCTTGAGTTGCTCTGCATTGTTTACAATGCATAATACAATAAGACTTAAACTTTTTCCAATATGGTGGGTGTGACATGGTATCACATTTGAATGATTTTTACATTTTGCTTAATAATGAGGTTGAGCTTCTTCTATATGGCCTTCTTATTGGCCATTTGTGCTTCCCTTTCCTTGAAGTGACTGCCCAAAGATTTTGCAGATTTGTCTATAGGGCTCTGTGTTTTTCTTATTGATTTTTGAAAGTGTAGTTCAGACACTAATCCTTTGTCATTTATTTGTTGCAGATGTCTTTTTTCAGTTTGTGATGTTTCTTTTCATTTTATGATGTTTCAGTGAAGAAAAGCTTTAAATTTAAGCATAGTCAAATTTGATGGTTTTTTCATTTATGTTTTTCGAGTTATGTGTTTTGCTTAATTAATTATTATCTACCTTAAATTCACAAAAATATTTTTCTTCATTGTTTCTAAAAGTTTACATTTTTTATTTTTACATTTAAATTTTTTTAATCTATGTGGCTATTTCCCTGTTTATCAAGCAATATGCAGGGATTCAGTGCCATATGGAGTACATTGTTAGAGAGCTATCGATATGTTCAGCCTTTCCACACTGATCTGCAGTGCCAGTTCTGTCATAAATCAAATTTTAATAAATGTTTTGATCTATTTTTGGGTAATTAATTCCATTACATTAACTAATTTGTCTATTCCTCTGCTAATACTTCATTGTCTTTATTATAGCTTTATAAAATCTCTGGATAAATGATGGTTTCACTTCTTGAGTGTTATGACGAGGCTAGGTTCTTTGTTCTTACATGTAAATTTTAGAATCATGTTGTGAACTTACAGACACATGCGGGCATACATACATCCTTGTTGAGATTTTGTTTGATATTGCATTTAATCTATATTTCAATTTGAAGCGTATTGACATTGCTGTAATATTGAGTCTTCTAATCTACAGCCACAATAAGCCTCTCAATGTAGACATTTTAACTAGTTTTCTAAAATTTTATTATTATCTCCATAAGGTTTTTGCAACTTATTTGATGTTTTTGGTACTGTTCTTTACATTATTCTTGCATTTTCTATATATTTTTTTTCCTGGAATGTAGAAGGGCAATTGATGATTTTATGTCCCACAATTTTGCCAAACTGCCTTATTCTAATTTTTTATCTGTAGATTATTTTGGGTTCCTATACAGATAATCTTATCACTTGTAAATAAAGGCAATTTTATTAATTTCCAATTATTATTCCCCACTTCACCCTTTTTCTTGCCTCATGTGCTGGCCAAGTCTTCTTGTAAAATGTTGAATAGCATTTTTGAAAGCAGTTGTTATTTCTTGCTTCTATTCTCTAAGAGAATAGTTTTAATATTTTACCACTCAGATCATATTTGTTGAAGGAGTTATTTTAAAAAACCTTATACCAAGTTAAGTCTTTCCTTCTATGTTAGTTTGCTGGGCTTTATTTTGAATGGGTATTGAATTTCATCGTATACTTTTTTTTTTCCTTCAGCTCTTGAGATAATTTTTTCACCTTTAAATTGTTAATGTGGTGAATTATCATATTGGATTCTACCTGCCAGCACATTATATCTTTCAGTCCACTTTTTTCTCTACTCATTCTGGTGGAAGTCAGTCCCATCAGCTGTGTGCAGGTGTAGCACAGCTCTTGCCTCAAATGTACTTCTTATCTCTCACCCTCTGCCTCAAGATCTTCTCTAACGCCATGGTGTAGAATGCCCTGAGTACCTACTTCCAGGTTATGCACATTCAGGAAAGGAGAAGGAGCTAATGCCCCATGGAGCAACCCAAGCTAGTCAAAAATATTTTTATCTTCTCTACTTGAAATGGATAATTCTGGGGTTCTTCGTGGCTTCATAGATGGGTCTAGAATAGTCTAAGATATGTTGCCTGCACTTGACAACACTCAATTTTATTGGCTTTGTCTCTTTCCTGGTTTCGATTTCTCCAAATAATTACGTGCATGTGTGTGGGTGGTGGGTGGAGTGGAATGGGGACTCAGGTTAATACCATTATATTATTGTTTATTAAGTGTTAAATCAACTGTATATTCTAGGATAAGCCCATTATGATCATAGTGTCTAATATTTTGTACAAGTGGATTTGATTTACTGATTATTTGCTTTTTATTTTACATCAATTGCATGAGACACATTGGCCTAAAAAATTTTCTTTTCTTTGTAAGGCTATCATAACATAGTTATGCTGATCTCAGGGAAATGAACCTGTGAGTGTTCCCTCTTTTTCTATACTCTGGACTAGTTTGTGAAAAATTGAAATTATTTATTTCTTGATTGCTTGATAGACCTCTGTTCTGAAGTTTTTATTGTGAGAATATTTTAAACTACTGATTCCATTTAATATTTTGATATTTATCACTGAGACACTTTTATTAAGTCCTTTTGTCTAAGGTTTGAATGTATAAGGATACAGCCATTCTCATATCTTCTTTCTGTTTTTCATTCAATGTTTCATTCAAACATTAATTCGTAACTCTTTTTTACTCCTTCCTTTTTTCTCTTTTACCATTTTAATATTTATTTATTTTTTATTTTTTCAGTACCTTCAAAGAAACATTTTGCTTTATCCTTCTTATTCTAGTTTGCTTTCCAGTTTATTTCTGCTCTTATATTTACTTTTTCCTTTTATTTTCTTTAGGTTTATTTTTCTGCTCTATTCCGAATCTCTTAAACTTAATGCTCAGCCCATTAGTTTTCAGCTTTTATCCTTTTCTAATACAGTCATATGTCCTTTATAATGGGGATCCATTCTGAGAAATGCATCACTAGACAATTTTGTCATGCAGAAACCATAGTGTGTACATACACAAATCTAAATGATAGAGCCTACTGCATGCCTAAACTATATGGTACAACTAAAATAACAATAAAAATAGAATAAGTAAATACATAAACCAGTAAAATAGTTGTTTATTATTATTATGAAGTATTATCTGCTGTACATAATTGTATGTGCTATACTTTTATATATCTGGGAGCACAGTAGGTTTGTTTAAAGTAACTTCATCACAAACTTATGGGTAATGTGTTATGCTACAATGTTATGACATCATTAGGTGATAGAAATTTTGCAACTCAATTTTAATCTTATGAGACCACCATCATATATGCAACCATTTGTTGACTGAAATGTTGTTATGTAGTACATGACTATATAATCATTAAAAGGAATGTATTTCTTTCTAACTACTGCTTTAACTTTCTTCTGTTACTGTTATCTATTGCTGCATAGCAGACTATCCCAAAACTTTGGGTTTAAAAATTAATTTATTGTATCTCACGATCCTGTGTGTCAGTCAGTACTTCACACTAGACTTAGTAGGGATGGCATGTCTCTGCTTTATGATGTCTCAGGAATCAGCTCTGACACCTTAAGTGGGTGGAGGCTGGTGCAGCTGGGGGCTGGCCAAGCCTGCTGACTCTCTCTCTTTCTCTCTCTACATCGCCACTCCTCTTTCTCAACACCAATAGTGCTTCCTCACAGTATGGTAGCATTTGAGTAGTTGAACTTTTATTTCCAACTTTTATGTTCTGAGGTATTGAGCAGGATGTGCAGGTTTGTACATAAGGAAATATGTACCATGTTGGTTTGCTGCACAGATCATCCCATCACCCAAGCATTAAGCACAACAACCACTAACTATTCTTCCTCATCCTCTCCCTCCTCCCACACTCAGCCCTCTGACAGGACCCAGTATGTGTTCCCCACCATGTGTTCCTGTGTTCTCATCATACATGCCTATTATTATTTTGAGTATGTTCCTTAAATATGTAGTATATTTAGAGTGTTTAATATGAAGGGATGTTGCATTTTAATGCCTTTTTTGCATCTATTGAGATAATCGTGGTTTTTGTGTTTAGTTCTGCTTATGTGATGAATTGCATTTATTGATTTGCATATGTTGAACCAGGCTTGCATCCTGGCATTGAAGCCTACTTGATCATGGTGGATAAGTTTTTTGATGTGCTGGATTCAGTTTGCCAGTATTTTTCAGTGTGTGTGTGTGCTTCTGCCTTTTGGATGGACCACTATTTATTTATTTATTTTTAATTGTACTTTAGGTTCTGGGGTACATGTGCAGATCATGCAGGATTGTTGCATAGGTAAATACATGGGAAGGTGGTTTGCTACCTCCATCCCCCCATCACCTATATCTGGCATTTCTCCCCATGTTATCCCTCCCCAACCTCCACACCCCCCACTGTCCACTAGCACCCCCAACAGACCCCAGTATGTGATGCTCCCCTCCCTGTGTCCATGTGTTCTCATTGTTCAACACCCACCTATGAGTGAGAACATGCGGTGACCATTAGCCAGATTAATAAAAAACAAAAGAGAGAAGAATCAAATTGATATAATAAAAAACTATAAAGGGGATATCACCACCGATTCCACAGAAATACAAACTACTATCAGAGATTGCCAGTATTTTTTTAAGGATTTTTGCATCAATGTTCATCTGTGATATTGGCCTGAAGTTTTCTTTTTTGTGCTATATCTCTGCCAGATTTGGTATCAGGATGATGCTGGCCTCATAGAATAAATTAGGAAGGAATCCCTCCTTTTCAATTTTTTTAAAAAATAGTTTTGGTAGAAATAGCACCAGCTCTTCTTTGTACCTCTGGTAGAATTCAGCTGTGAATTCCTTAATCTATCAATGCCTAAATTAATCAATCTCTTCAAATCTCTCTAATTAATATGAGAATATTAGATCACATTATTGATAGTAATGTATTTTAATTCTGTATAATAACTTCCTGAAATATTATTCTTCCAGAGTCCATATTTACCACTTTCTTTACTATTCTTTCCTTCTTTTATCTTGAGCCTTCCATCTGGGATAATTTTTCTCCGGCTTAAAGTATTTCCTCTGACACTTTTTTAGTGATGATCTGATGCTATAAATCTCAATAAGGTTTGGGTAGCCTTAAATTCTCTTTATTCCATCCTCTCCTTTTATTACAGTCAGGAAGAAGGTCTCTGTCACGCAGGC
This sequence comes from Cebus imitator, assembly GCF_001604975.1. NCBI lineage: Eukaryota > Metazoa > Chordata > Mammalia > Primates > Cebidae > Cebus > Cebus imitator. Next base: position 3,349,902 of record NW_016107525.1, read on the forward strand.
TGGTGTGTATTGGCAAAATCATGGCTCACTGCAGTCTCTACCTCCCAGGCTCAAGCAATGCTGCCCCCTCAGCCTACTGGGTAGCTGGAACTACAGGCCTGTGGCACCACACCTGGCTAATTTTGCTTATTTTTTCTTGTAGAGATGAAGTCTTACTATGTTGCCCAGGCTGGTGTTGAACTCCTGGGCTCAGGGGATCGTCTTACCTCAGCTTCCCGAAGTTCTATGATTAGAAGCATGAGCCACCACACTTGGACTACATCCCTTCTTAAAATATATTTCTCCTGGGAATAGATTTCTAGGTTGATTTCTCTTTTTTTCCCCTCAGCACAAAGAAAATACAAATTCACTGTATTCTGCGTTACAATGTTGCTTTTAGAAAGTCAGCCATCAGTATATTTATACATTTTAGTATGTAATTGGTCTTGTCTTTTCCGGCTGCATTTAAGATTTTTCTCTTTGTGGTATTCTTTACTTTTGTTATGATGCACACAAGGATGGATTCCTTTTTATGTAAACTCCTTTGAGATTTGTTGTGCTTGTTGAACTACCAGCTCAACAATCTCTCAGATTATTGCTTTAAATTCTGTAACATTGTCATCAGTTAAATCTTCAAACATTATCTCTGCCTCTTTGTCTCCCTCCTCTGCTTTTGGAACTCCAATTATATGGTAGTAAAACTTTTTACTCCATATTCTACATCTTTTAAATGCCTTTTACTATTTTTCACCTCTGCGTTTCTCCGTGTCATGTGGCATACCAATTTCTTAAGATGTCTCCAGTTTTCTATGTTGTTAACTGTATTTAATGATGTTACCCACAAATGCGATTTTTAAAATTATTAAATTGTCATATTCTGACATTCTATTTTGTTCTTTTTTAGATACACTTGCCACTTTTAATGTTTTTAAGTTTCACCTTTATTTTTTTGAAACATTAACTACTATCATTATGTGTCTTATAGTTCCAATTCCTTAAGACTTGATGGGTTAATATTTTGTTGTCTGCTACCATTGGCTCTCAGTCATGATATTATTTTCTAGTTTTCCCTTTTAAAATATTGTCATAGTACTTGTATGGTTATATCAGCAAAAATGAAAGCTTCATAGTCTATTGACATTTTACATACATTCTATTAGCATATGGAAGGTATTTGATTCTTTGATAAATAACAGATACCTTGCCTATATAAAGATGTATGTTAGTCAATTATATAATGTGCTATTCTGGGATTTATTGACTGGGGAGAATGATAGGCAGAGTTATCCAAAGGCATTAGAAAAAATACTCGATTGATTTTAAATCTCTTAGAAATTGATACATTACAAAATTGGAACATCTATTGAGTTTAAAACTTTGGAGTTAAAATAAAATACCCCTCCCCAAAATTTGAAGACTAAAATTGCCATCTTTTCATTTTTACCAAGAACATATACTGTATATAACACATGTTGTAATATATTATCATTATTTCATATAAGAAAAGGTACGAAAGATTAAGAACAATCTTCTTAAATAGAGACAGTGAATAAACTGATCATACAAAATTTCACTTTTTGTAATTTTATCACAGACCAGTGAAAAATAGAGACCTAGTCAGAATCATGATCCATGGATTGCCATTTGGGAACCATTATTCTAGAAACCAAACCTGGAAACTTCAAATTTAGGTTTTTTGTCTCTGCAGAAATCAGTTACCTTACTCTGTTCAAATGATACAGACTCTCTTCCTGATTTTATCCATTTGTTTGCAGATGCATAGTACTGGTTGAAAGATTACCTGTGATAAAATGTGGCCAAATCAGAGAAAATCTATTCCTTCCACTTTAAAAAATTAAGAAAAATCACTTGAAAAATTCAAACCTTAGCACATATAGATCAGCAATGTCCTTTCCTCTATGAGAGGTAGCCTTTTATTCAGTGAATGCCATCAATTTTATTTTTACTTTTAGTTTTGGATACACAGAAACCTCAGAGTGTTGACTATAACATAAACTTACAGTCCTTATTGCATAATGCAAGCTCTGGGAAAAAGATGTCAGTCACTTCTAACCATCCTTGTAAAAACAGAAAATCTGAAGTTGTGCAAACCACAGCATGTAAGGAAAAACACATCTTTCATTTCTTTCACTGTCTTTCCTTCTTTCTGCTTGAAAATAGATGCTTGAAATCCTTCATCACAGCTTCATCTTGCTTTGCTGTCAAACACTTTTCTCTTGAGTTGCTTCAACTACTCATCTTCCTTATATGTAAGGTAGAACATCTTGCAAATTGTTAGTTTTTTCCTTCTTATTTCCCTATAATCTGATAATTAGCATGCTGGGTGTTATACTAATGATTGTCTTCTTATTCTTACTACCCGGAGCCTCTGACCTTGCCACCCTTACCACCATCCACCATCACTCGAGGCATCCGGAAGGAAATTTGTTATGTCCTAGTCTTTGAAAGGGAGCTTTTGCTGACATTAGTTTTGCCTTTGTAATACAATTAAAAATACCCTTCAGCTGGACATGATGGTAGTTGATTCGTGTAATCCCTGCAATTTGGGAGGCCAAGGTGGGTGGATAGCTTGAGTCCAGGAGTTCAAGAGAAGCCTGGGCAATGTGATGAAACCCTGTCTCTACAAAACATACAAAAATTAGCCAAGCATGGTGGCTCACACCTGTAGTCCCAACTAGTGGGATGGCTGAGGTGGGACGATCACCTGAACCTGACGATCGTCCCTGAAGCCTGACCTGCAGTGAGCTGTGATTTGTGACTCTGTCTCAAATATATATACATATACTCTTCTACCTCCTGGCAGGTGGAGATCTCATTACTTTTTTCTAATTGTACAAGTTACTTCACATACACTAAAATAATGAAAATAGCAAGAGCACATCCAGTGAGACTGCACTGCAAGTTTGAAACCATGCTTTTGTTATTCAACTCTTTCTAAATGTTATTCAAACTTTTCCAAGTGTAAAGTAAAAAAATAATGTCAACATAATAGGAAAGAAATATAAAGAGACAGGTTTATATGTTGTTGACAAAAAGTTTTAAGTCATAGGCAAAAACTGGGTCATGTTGTTTAACCCTCCTACTTAAATATATATAAGCAAACTGACTTGGTTCTTTTACTAGGTAACTTAATCCTTTCTTGCATGAATACAATTAGTATATAATGTTTGCCTAATACAGCCTTTATCTTCTCTTGAAATATATTGCTTCCTTTTAAGCATACCAAAGTAACTTCCATTTTTGTCAATTTGTTAACTACCAAGAATTTTTGAAAATAATTAAAATAAAATATATATATATTTGAGGCAGAGTCTCACACTGTTGCCAGGTGCCAGGCTGGAGTGCAGGGACGTGATCTCGGCTCACTGCAACCTCTGCCTCTGGGATTCAAACAATTCTCCTGCCTCAACCTCCTGAGTAGCTGGGACTACAGGTGCACGCCACCACGCCCAGCTAATTTTTGTGTTTTTAGTAGAGAAGGGGTTTCACCATGTTGGCCACAATGGTCTCGATCTCTTGACCTCATGATCCACCTGCCTCGGCCTCCCAAAGTGCTGGTGGGACTGCAGGTGTGAGCCACTGCGCCCTGCCTATTAAATATATTAATTAGGACATTTAATAGTCTTTATTTTTTCATTATCAATTACAACATTAACCAGAGGAATTTAACAGTTCTCCAGATCTTGTAGCTATTGAACTAAACAGCATATTTTATTTTTTAATTTTTAGTTTTTTAATTTTTTAGATTTTTGTGAGTCTATAGTAGGTATATATATTTATGGAGTATATGAGTTGTTTTGATACAGGCAGGCCATGTGAACTAAACATATCATGGAGAATGGGATATCCATCTCCTAAGCATTTATCCTTTGAGTTACAAACAATCTATTTACACTCTTTAAGATACTGTTAAATGTACAATTAAGTTATTATTGATTAAAGTCACCCTATCATGTTATCAAATAGTAGGTCTTATTAATTCTTTCTATTTTTTATACTCATTAATCACCCCCTCTTTCTCCCAAGTCCCCCACTACACTTCCCAGCCTCTGATAATCATCCTTCTACACTTTATGTCCATTATTTCACTTGTTTTGATTTTTAGATCTTACAAATAAATGAGAACATGCTATGTTTATCTTTCTGTGCCTTGGCTTATTTTCACTTAACACATGATCACCAGTGCTATCCATGTTGTTGCAAATGACTGAATCTCACTTTTTAATAGCTACGTAGTACTGCCTCATGTGTATGTACCACATCTTCTTTATCCATTCATCTTTTGATGGACGCTTAGGTTGCTTCCAAATCACAGCCATTGTAAACAGTGTTGCAACAAACATAGGAGTGCAGTTATCTCTTCAATCTACTGATTTCCTTTCTCAAAACTGTTCTCCATTATGGTTGTACTAACTTACATACCCACCAACAGTATACAAGATTCTTTTTTCTCCACATTCTCACCAGCATTTTTTGTTGCCTACATTTTGGATATAAGCCATTTTAACTGGGGTGAGAAGATGTATCACTGTAGTTTTCATTTGCATTTTTCTGATGATCAGTGATGTTGAGCACCTTTTTATATGCCTATTTGCCATTTGTATGTCTTCTTTCCATTCACATTCAACTTTATTATTGATAAGTAAGGACTTACTCTTGCCATTTTGCTATTTGTTTTTCTGGTTGTTTGGTGGCCTCCCTTGTTTCTATCCTTCCTGTTTTTCTTTCGTGAAGGTGATCTTCTCTGGTGATATGATTTAGCTTCTTGCTTCTTATTTTGTGTGTATCCATTATATGTTTTTCAATTTGAGGTTACCATGAGCCTTGCAAATAATATCTTATAACACATCACTGTAAACTGATAACAATTTAGCATTGATTATGTAAACAAACTAAAAACTAATAAAAACTCTACACTTCAGCTTCATCCCCTGACTTTTGGAGTATTTGTAATTTCTGTAATTTTTCTTTATGCCTTTTTGTACTGTGTCTTGAAAAGTTATTGTAGTTATTATTTTTGATTGGTTCATCATTTATGATTTTTACTTAAGAAAAGTTTATACACCACAGCTACAGTGTTATAATATTCTTGTTTGGTTTTGTATTTCTTTTTTTTCAGTGTGCTTACTATTACCAGTGAGTTTTATACCTACAGATAATTCCTTCCTGCTCATTAATGTCCTTTTCTTTCTGGTTGAAAAATTTTGTTTAGCATTTTTTGCAGGACAAGTCTGGTGTTTATGGAATCTCTCAACATTTGTTTGGCTGAGAAAGTCTTTATTTCTCCTTCATGTTTGAAGTGTATTTTTGCTATATATACTATTCTAGCCTAAAAATTTCTTTTCTGTTTCAGCACTTTAAATATGTCATACCACTCTCTCCTGGCCTATAAAGCTTCCACTGAAAAGTTCGGGTCACTCATATTGGAGCTCCATTGCATGTTATTTTCTTTTCTTTTGCTGCTTTTAGGATCCTTTCTTTGTCTTTTGGGTGGGTGATTACTCAATGACTTGAAGTAGTCTTTGGATTAAATGTGCTTAGTGTTCTATGACATTCTTGTAGTTGGATATTGATACTTTTCTTTAGGTTTGGAGAGTTCTCTGTTATTATGCCTTTGTACAAACTTTCTACCTAGTCTCTCTCTCTCTACCTCCTCTTTAAGGCCAGTAACTCTTGGATATGCCCCTTTAACCTTCTTGTGTTTGGATATTGATCTCTTCGTCTAGGTTTTGGAAGTTCTGTTGTTAGCCCTTTGAATAAACTTTCTGTCTCTATTTGTCTCTTTAAGGTCAATAACTCTTAGATTCACCCCTTTGAGGCTGTGTTCTAGATCTTGTAGTCATGCTCCATTGTTTTTTATTCTTTTATCTTTTGCCTCTTTCCACTGTGTATTTTTAAGTAGCCTATCTTCAAGTTCACTGATTCTTTATTCTCTATGATCAATTTTCATATTCAGAGGCTCATACATCTTTAGCTTGCCAACTGCATTTTTCAGCTCCATAATTTCTGCTTGATTCTTTTTAATTATTTCAATTTCTATATTAAATTTATCTGATAGAATTCTGTATTCCTTCTCTGTGTTATGTTGAGTTTCTTTGCGTTCCTCAAAACATCTGTCTTTGTCTGAAAGGTCATAGATCTCTGTTTCCCCGAGATTGGTCCCTGGTTTCTTATTTATTTTATTTGGTGAGGTCATGTTTTCTAGGATGGTATTGATTCTCACTGATGTTCTTCAGCATCTGGACATTGAAGAGTTATGTATTTATTGTAGCTTTACAGTCTGAGCTTGTTTGTGCTTGTCTTTTTGGGGAAGGTTTTCCAGGTATTTAAGGGGACTTGGGCCCGAAGCCTTGTAATGCTGTGGTTTTTGTATAGTAGCAGAGTTACCACCTTGGTAGTCTTGGAAAAGATCCAGAAGAATTCTCTGGATTACCAGGCAAAGATTCTTGTTCTTTTCTCTTGCTTTCTTGGCAACATACACAGTCTCTCTCCATGTGCTGAGCCACCTGAAAGTGACGGTGTGGTGATGCAAACACCCCTGTGGTCACCACCAAGGGCACTGTGCTAGGTCAGACCAGAAGCAAGCATAGCACTGGGCCTTGTCAAAAGCCCTTCCCTTCAGGGTGGCAATCCTTCAGGCCCTGGATATATACAGAGATACCGTCTGAAAGCCAGGAATTGGAGTCAAAAAACGTTAGCAATTACCAACCCAAATGCCCATCGACGATAGACTGGATAGGGAAAATGTGGCACATATACACCATGGAATATTATGCAGCCATCAAAAACGATGAGTTTGGGTCCTTTGT
>NW_016107525.1:3356853-3368608 GCF_001604975.1 Cebus imitator
TACACACTGGGGTCAGTTGAGGGGAAATAGGGGAGGGACGGTGGGGGATGGGTAACTGGGGAGAGATAGCAAGGGGAGAAATGCCAGATGTAGGTGATGGGGAGGAAGGCAGCAAATCACACTGCCATGTGTGTACCTATGCAACAATTTTGCATATTCTTCACATGTACCCCCAAACCTAAAATGCAGTAAAATAAATAAATGGGGAAAAAAATTTTACCTGATATTATTTTCTAGTAAGGCTAAGCTGGCACTCAAACCACTACACAAAGTCCTTCCTGCTTTTCCCCCTACCTTTCCCCATTCAGAAGTGCCTCTTTCTGTGACTACCCCCACCACTGATAGACAGGGGATTCTGCAAAGCCACTGATGATGTTTGCTTAAAGTCCAAGGGCATTTCTATCAGCTCATGAATGCTGCCAAGCCCACCCTTCAGGACAATGGGCTCCCCCCGGCCCAGTGCAGGACCAGAAATACTTTCCAAGAGCTTAGGCCTAGACTCAGGAACCCCAAGAGCTTGTGTGTTGTTTTACCTCACTGTGGCAGAGCTAGTACTTAGTTTTTGGTTCTTGTGATTTGTTTCTGTGTGCATGTTGTTGTTAAAATTATTTGGTATTCCAGCAGGGGGTGATGAAAGGTATAAGCTTCTATCCTACCATCTTGCTCCACCCCATTTAACTCTTAGGAGAGTCTTATATTAAATGAAATAATAATCATAAAGAAATACATGTTGAAAATCATTCAAGAAAGTAGGGAGTTGAAATTGATATTAAGATGTTGTCATGAATATATGTAACACAAAGGAAAAGGTGGAGCTGAACTTCAGCACCACTGGAGCTATGCCACGGATCTGTGATTTTTGCATTTGATGAAGTATCAGTGTTCTGATACTTCATCAAGAAAACAAGAAAAAACTTAGGCCACACAGGCTATCAATTAGAAGAGACTAAATCGAAGTCTCAGCAAACCCTGCTTTGTTTTAGTAGCTGGAGGAAATTTTCAGTCATCAAAATTTTTTAGCCATTGGGTAGTCTACTTCATAAGGCAGAAAAATATTTCACAAAAGGTATTTAAGCATTATCTGGATCACCATCTGTGAGTGATATTGCAGAACAACTTCCTACTTCAGATGGGAAATATTACAAGATGAATTCTCTTCTACATCCAAAATTCCATGATTTTAAGACATGGCATTACATCTTTCAGGCAGTTATGTCTAGTAAATAAAATAAAACAAAACAAAAATATAAAGAAGGATATGATAAATAACTTAAAGAGATATAAATAAAATACTATTGTACTTGTCAAGAGCAAAGATCACTTTTGCCTGGGGACCAAAGCATTTTTGTTGGAAGAGGTGGCATTTGAGCCAGGCCCTGAGGGTAGATAAAGTATTCAATAGCAGCAAAAGAGATTCATGGTAAAGTCATGACAAAGTTATGGTGGTGAGAATGCATATATTTAAGGAATAGTGATAGTATTGAATGGTTGAAGCATAGGGTATGTACTATGAGGTTCCTGAGAGATAATCTTGGAAAATTAAACCACAGTGATCCAGATTTAAAATTTGGAAGGGTTTATAGAAATCACTTAATCTCAAACCACTTATTTCATATAAATAAACTGAAGCTCCTGAATATTAATTGACTTAGCCAGCTATCTTGCCGTTATTTGTTGATTATGCTCTTGAACCCAGGTTTATTTGATTCTAAAATCAATAGTTTCACATTTTATTATATTGTCCCTCCACTATACCTCACTTCCATACTTGGAATAGCTGTCAATGCCAGACCTCTTTTGCCTGACACATAAGAGGACTTATGGGAAGATACTGAGCAGAGAGTAAGTAATGTGATTTGAGCTGTGTTTTTAAGATATTTGTCTTTTGATTGAATAAGAAAATAGAAAATCCAAAAGAGAAACTTAAATTTGGAAGAGAAGCTGTGTTGGGCATGACTCACTACCAAAATGCATATTGTTAGAATTAAACAGTAGGTAACATGAAATATGGGACGGACGATCAAGAGAGTTGTTAGATCTGGCAGTCATTGAAATAAAAGTGATAGAAAGTTCAAGACGTGGAGTAAATGCGCTTTAAAAATAAAAACATGATAAAGAAAAAGTGGAAAGGCCAAAGGATAGACCCTTAGGGAGTAGCTACATTTCTGTGTGAGAGAAGGAAAGGAAACTAGTGGTGAAGATGAGAAAATGTGGTTAAAAGAGAGGAAGGAGGAGGCGTAAAACTTGTCACATCAAGCCAAATTTTAAGAAAGATGTGGTACAGTGTTCCACAGTGCAAAGAAATCGAGGAAGATGAATGTTAAGTAATGGCTATTGATAAGACATTCACAAAACACTTAACAATGATTTTGAATTCACAGAATACTCTGAGCCAGGTAGATGGAAGAAACCTTTATTCCTTTCTGCATCAATGGGACATGAGCCCGTTTAAGTAGATAATTGTCAGTTGTCATTATTGGCCACCAGCTAACATAGGGTCCTAGCTACATCCAAAAGCAGCTTAGGGAACTGTCATATCTGAAGCATAAGGGCAGCTGAAGCATGTTAGAGAAGGGAAAGTGTGTGTTTTATTTTATTATGTTGACTGTGCCAGGCCCTATGTAGAGGGCAATTGAGTGATGTGCTGCTGTGAGATACTCTGACTTTCTGGATTGGTTTCCTCTGAAAGCTATCCTATTCTTCCCCAATTGTTTGAGTTGTCAGGGTATAACATTTATAATCTAATCTTAAAAGACTCCCCTTGCTGCTTTTCTTTTTTTTTTCCCCATTCTATCATTTATATTTTTTTGTATTTTAGTAAAAGAATAAAGGTAATACTGACATTTACACTGTAACCTATAGTATGATTAAGAGAAGGCAATGTGATTATGACTCTTCCATTCATTTTACTTTATTTGGTTGGTAGTAAGTTATCTTGCCCCATCCCATCTCAAATTGTTATATTTTATATATCCCTTATGGAAACTTGATATTAAATATACCTAATTATTATAATGGAAACAAGGGACCTTCCTTTTACACTATAGTGAACCCACCCCTGGAATGTTATTTTAACTATCTCATCTGGGTGAATTTAAATGCAAGTTCTATAAGTCATACACCCTGAACATTTTTTTTCAAATGGGGTATGGATGTGTATGTATGTGTATACACTTCCATCAAATCACCTATTCAATGGTATTTGTAAAATAACTACCTAGAATAAAAGTATAGCTAATTTACAGAGAACAGAAAAAAGTTGGTTAGCTTAGAATTAGCAAATATTTTAGAATTACAATAGAATAAATTTTCCATTTTAAAAAACATTTCATTTTATTGACTATACTGCTTCAAAAAGATTGTAGACTCATCAAATCATATGCATACACAAGTATTTGTTATAGTCTGAATGTTAAGAAATCAAGGGCTAAGCCCATCAGTTCAGTTTGCTAATAAATGGCACTAATGAAGTCTCTGCCCCTGCATTAGCTTGTGCCTGTGGTTTTAATCATGGGCGATTTTGCCCTACAAGGGACATTTGGCAAAGTTGGAGACAATTTTGGTTGTCAGAACTGTGAAGGGGGCAGATGGGTGGTACTAATGGCATCTAGTGGGTAGAAATCAGAGATGTTTCTAAATATTCTACAATGAAGAGGATATACCCACCCCCAGCAAAGAATTATTCAGTCCCAAATGTCAATAGTACCAAGGTCAAGAAATCTTGGCTAAAGCTCTGCTCTTCAGACCACAATCATCATTCCTTCATTGCTGCCAATCTTTTTACAAATATATGGTATAAATTACCAGGGGGCTTAAAGATGTCAGTGCAAATGTCTCCTTGTAGATCTTTTATACTAGAAGAAAGAGTGGGGTTGTAGAGAGGCCATATTAGAAAACCTGGCACTTATATTGAGCTCCTGTTATATACCAGACACTCTATTAGGTACTTTGTATATATTATTTCACTTAATCCTCACAAAGAAACCCTATGAGACAGACCACGTTAACAGATGTTCAAAATGAGTTTCAGAGAAGTAAGAATAACTTTCCATGTTTATATTGTTCATTAGCAGAAGGCAATTTGCACACCACAGTGCATGTCCTTTCCACTAAACTCAAAACACCATGCAAAGGTACTTCATGTGGATATAGTGCAGCAGTGGCACAATATTCCCATATGAAAGCCATCTCATTATTATTTAGTAAAAGTACAGAAACACTGAAAAAATTTGCTTGCAAAAACTAAATCAAGAACTTATGAAATTCTATACCATCATAAACAAAAATAGAGACTGAAATCTTTCCTTTATGATAGATAATTCATTGTTCAGTGAAAATGAAGGTATTTTCAAAGCAGAATTTGCTTTCTCTTGCTAGAATGGAAGAAATTACATAATCTCTATAGTTCCTTTCCAGTCTTAAGAGTATATGGCCACCCAAAGTTTCTCCAGTTTCTGTTAAACCCTAAATTGATATTTCATAAATAATCAAATATTTAAGAGTAAGCACTAAAAGACAGACAGAGAGAGAGGCACAGAGATAGAAGAAGAAAACATATACGTGTTTAAGAGTGTGCTTTTCAGATACTTTAGTAAGCACAAATGTATTGCTGTAGTGGATACATTATGGTGAAAATTAGTTTACAATGTTTTTGAAATAATTTTTAGAACCAATCTACATAATATGGCCAGTTGAATTAGAATTCCCAGAATGTATTATCTTGGAGAATGGTAACAATAACAACAAAAACATAATGGTAATAGCCTTTGCTGTAATATGTGCAGATACCCAGCATTTAAAGAGTATGTGTATTATGACAGAAATATGTTCATGTTTAATACAATCACTTTAGTCTGAAAATATAGAATAAACATTCTTTCTTACAAGAAATCTTTTATTAAATTGATTTCTCAACCTTTGTGTGAGAAAATGGGCTCATACTTACATCTGCCTTGAGCGGCCTTGTCTTCCCAGCTTACCTCAAGGACTCCAGCCATATCGCTAAAATAAGTGATTAGCGAATGTTTTTGGAAAATAGAGTTATTCTACCAAATGCATAATTTTATGACCCGCATCCCGGCCTTAATTTTTCAAACACATTTTATACCTTCTGTGGCATAATTAGAAAATGTTTAAATTGGAAGGTTCTTAGATTGAAAAGTGGCATGACTGAGGGGAAGAATATGTAAGCAGCAGAATATTATTTTCCCTCTATGCCTCTGGCTCACAAAACAGAGATGTGAGGTGGTGATTTTTCTCCATTGCTTTGTAAGGGAACATTTGCAAAAAAGACTTTGGCGGGGTATTTCTGGCAACATATTCTTACACTAGGTATTTTAAATCCACCAGAGATTCATAAATGAGAAGTTTTAATCCCCAGACTGCTTTTAACCAAAATGCCCTGGGAAACAAAGCACGCTCTGATGCACAAGGCCAATGAAAGGAATTCTCATGTAATGCTGCAATTTTGGTTCTTGAAGTGGCTTTTCATCTGGCTCTAAATTCATGCTGTAATAGAGGAAAAATAAAAACAGCATTGAAATTGGAATGGAAGAGATTGCATGGAGACTGCTGTTTATATTTTAGAGTTAATCAAATTTAGAGTCAGAGAGAGGAAAAGCAACCCTTTATCACTGAAATACCTAAAGTCAAACAAAAAAATCAAATATTTTAGTTCAATTTTAAACATAGAAACAAAAAATATATAGATTCAAGAAATGTGGCATTTCAAGAAATGTCCTGTGAAGCACTGCACTGATCATTTCTTTACAGCTATAAGGTTGGCCGTTTATAAGGTGCAAATGCAGAGCCCATTAGGATCTTGTTTAAATCCTTTATGGTCTCTCTTTCGATTTGCATCTACTTTTACAGTTTTAAATCCGCCATATATATTGGTGACTAGAATTTGCAATGCTGTAGAACTACTTTAAATTTTACTGCAATGAGACTTTATTAAAAGTAGGCATTAGAATTTTGGTATTCTTCTTATTGACCTTTAAAATCTAGGTAAGGTTTATTGAGGGAAATATGAAAAAAAATGGCTTGTCCCAAATGTTTACAAGATGAAAAAAAAGATGATAACGAAATTCAATGATGCAAAATGCAGAAATGTCTTTGCATTTTGTATTAATGTAATCTCCTCCTACTTTTCAGTGTGTCTCTATTACTCTCAGGAGACCCATGTTTAAGTTAGATTACACCGTGTCTGCAGAGTAATCTACAGCAGGCTGACAGCCTATTGAGGAAATCCTGCACAGTCAATATTTATGGCACTTCTGATTATTTAAAATGTATTCACTTTTAACTTTTATTATGATCCATGAAATGCAGGCTATGTACGTGCATATGGATGGTATGGACATATACACATCCTTATACAGTATATCATGTCACTTCACTTAGAAACAGAAAGTTATGTTTTTATTAGGAACAATGTAGTAAATTATTCTTCAAACTTCACCAGCAGTGTTTCTGTGGAATGGAAATTATCATACAAATGACTAAACTCCCACAGAGATTATGTAAGTTATGTGTTATACATTTGACAGGTTAATTATAAAAATGAAGATAATAACAGTAACTCTTGATTTGTCAATTTAAAATACAGGTATTAAACAAATAGAGAACTTGTAATTAAAATTTGAAAAAACAGTCAATTAATAATCACTAATAGTAATCAAAACAGATAAGAAGTTAATTGTTACTCCTATAAAATTCGATCTGTAGATTGATTTTTGAATACTCTTTTTGATACTAATTGTTTAAGAACCTGATCAAGTGAAAACAGGCACAAACAGAATTCAAAAGGTCAAAATGCAGAATATACATGCAGAACACTTGGCTAATAAAGAAAATTGAGCGTGCACAAGACTTGAACATAAGGATTCAAATGATCCTTTAAAAAGGAGCCTAGCACATAATCATATGTGACCATGAGGAAAACTTCAGTTGCTCATGATAGCATAAAAATATTAGAATACAGGCATTTGAAAGTGGATTCTTTCCCCCCTAGATGAGACTATTCTCAAAAATCTGAATTCCCACAGATCAAATTCACATCAAAGCAAATAAAGGTGTTTAAAGAGCAGGTTTGCAGTCCCTCGGGCAACATAATCCTGTGACAAAGAGTGTAGCAATTCCAGCACCATCCAGACAGCTGCACAGAGTCCCAATCTGCCTAATGGTCTGTCAGCTCCCAGTGCTGCAAAGCTCTCCCACGCTTTGGCACACAGCGTTAGCAATGCCCATCCAGGCTGGCTTCATGACCACCAGGCAGAGATTGCGCATTGTGGGCTAAGGAAAATGAAATCTAAAACTGCAGGGAAGAATATGTGCCTTACTTAAAAAGAATTATTTGAAACCAATTCTGTTTTTAATTTTAGAATTTATCACATGACTACCTTTGAAGGAGAGAGTATTTCCACATTCTTGTAAGGAGACTGAATATTAAAATAGCCCATGCTATTCTCTTTATGACTGTAAGTGTACTGAGGCATAATTCTCCATGGTTTGACACAGATGTGTATTTTGTAATGATAATGGTCAATCTTTGCTAAGATAGAAGATGTTGTCTGAAATACTGATGAACCACCTTAACTGATTCTCTGGCAGATTGTCGAATAGCTTGTGGAGTATAGGTAGGAGATAAAATAAACTAAATAGTGTGAATCTAGATACTGAAAATGAAATCTGCATTAAAAAATTGTCATGTGTTTGGTTACCATTATAGCGTCAAGAAAACCTTAAGACCAAAGCTTCTTTGCGAAAAGCAGGTAAACTTGATGGAAATGTTTTATCAGTATATTTTTGGGTTAGTGGTTGTTCTATCCACAGTACGCAGGAGATGGATATCAGCATGCCAATTTCAATAAAAATTTATTTCTTTCTTAAGTTCAGAAAAGTGGTAGAATATGCGAGACTTTAACCAATGCTACTAAGCCCCAAAACAGCATGAGTGAGTTATTCTAACAATTTAGACACCTGATCTCCTTTTACCTAAATTATCTGAAAATTGGCCTCCTCTTTCTCCAAACTCTTGGTAGAAAAACCTGCAAAAAGAATCCTTAATAAATGTGTTTTGTTATAATATGCTGATAATAAAATGTTTATGTGTCTCTTATGCCTACTTTAAAGGATCAACCCTTGCCACTGACTCTTAGAGGGTGTGAAGATGTCTGCATTTTAGATAAGGAGAATTTCAAGTAACAATGATATATCCTGTAGTAAAGTAGAGGGCTCTTACAATTATAGCTATAAATATTCGTTCTCTTCCTCCCTTTTTTTTCTGGTTGTAAGCTGAATTCCTGGTTTAGGTACTGAACATGCCCTGAGGTATTTTACATGCATACCTCATTATACATACTTGGAGGATAAGTACTTGGAGTGTCAGAACCAGGTTTTTGTGTGTGTGTGTGTGTGTGTATGTGTGTATTCACACAACTTTATACTATATATTAATAGGTGCTTATTAATATTTGTATATAGAATGATCAACATATATTAAATATTTAATGAGTCCCCACTAAAAACTAGGCACTATGCTAGAAACTGGGAATAGCTTGGTATACAGATGAATACAGTTTTAATGAGTTTTATATTATAGAGTTTTGGGGAGTGAGACAATAAACTAGTAATGGTTGGTGATAAATGAAAGTTAAAAAGCAAAGCAGAGAGTAGAATAATGTGAGAAAGTGTAGCTACGCCAGGAGATAAGAAGAAATTTTAGAAAGGTCACTCTAAGTAGGTGCTGTTTGAACTAAGACCATTTTTGACTAATTTATGGTATTCTTCTAACCTGCATTTTGATTTTGTCCCTACATCTGATTTTTTTTTTTTGTAAAACACATTTGCCTCTTTATTTTCTTTAACTGTAACATTGTGTGTCCTATAGTTTTATGTTTAGGTTGAAAAAGAAATATCTTTCTCATGATTTGGGAAAATGACAAAAACACAAAAAAGAAAAATGATCGTGTTGTTGAGGTGAGCAAGCTTATATAAACCACCATCTTTAAAAATTCTTGCTTTATTTTTGGATAAAGGTTCATGGCAGGTCTTATTTTATTTGAACAACTTTGCTGCCTTTAATCACATATCTACCATACTTGGTGCATACCAATAAATTATATTTAATAATTTTTTCTGAAGGTACCATAGACAGTTCTATATAGCTCTTTCTAGAGCTCTGAAAAAACCTTTATAAAAATATGCAATGGGTAAAAAGCTTGGCTTTGTTTCAGAGAGATGCTAAATTTTAAATTTAAATTTTATCTGTCAATAAAATCGAAAATTGTATAAGGTTTTGAAATGATACTATCGCTTTCCTGATTGAAATCCACCAATGGATTCTTGCTACCATTAGAATTAAATCTTAAATCTTTACCATGATTTACAAGATTCTACACATTGTAAACTTATAGAACCTGCCTGCCTTCCTGCCTCATGTTATTCCCCTCTTGCACTCATTCACTTTGCTAGAGCCACCCCTGCCTGCTTTCTGCTACTTGAAAAGGATAAACTTTCCAGTCTCAATGTATTTAGACATTGTACTTTCAAGTTTCAATGCAAATGCTACCTATCACCCTTCTGTAAAGTTGGGTACCCATAGTCACCCTCTATCCAACTGGCGTATTTTAATTTCTTATTACTTTTTACCAGTATATGACATTATACCATATATCTACTTGTATATTTGTATACTGTTTACTTTCTTCTAGATATAAGTACAATGAGGTAGGAACCTTGTCTTTCTCATTCACGCTGTGTCCTTTACACCCAGAACTGTATCTTGCATACAGTGAGCACTCAACAAATGTTCCCTGAATGAATACATAAATAAACAAATTTGTTTGTTGCTTTGGATCAGTATGTTGCTACACCACCAAATTTCATTTGTTTTATTCCTCAAAATGTTAAGCCCTCACAGTTGCTTTTTCACTTTCAATTTCATGGAAATTCACCATAAGTATTCAACTCCAGGGAGTTCACAGGTCTGTAAACTTGCTTTGTTAAACCAGAATTATATTGTGAAATGTCTTTTAAGAAACACTGTTCATTGCCCTGCAATCAAGTTATCTTCATGAAAATAGTTATACCAAATTAGGTGTCTTCTAAATGATTTTCCCTATAAGAATGTCATTTTCAACACTGCATTTGTTTATTGTTTAGTTGCCTTGGTGGTATTAATTCAGCAATTTTTATGTGGCAAGCTACTTCTTAAAGCTGTGGGCTCAAAAATGAATGAGAAATGCTCTTTACTTTTGAGGAGCTCACAGTCTAGTGTAACTGAGATTAGTGTAAAACATTTCAGTACTATAAGATACTAGTATAAGGTAGGTTATCTGGCATTTGCCTAACTAGGATCCTGAATTATTTTCAATACTCGTATGAAACTAGTACTGTAGTATCTCTGGAGGAAGACTGCCTGATATTTAATGTTTACCTCTACACTTTGCTAGCTCCAACGTTGGGCAAGTTGCTGAACTTCCATCTGTTGTATTTTTCCATTTGTAAAATTGGGGATAACAATATTACCTACTTCACAGGATTTATATGAGGTAATTAAATGAAATAACCCATAAAAAGCACTCAGCACTGTGCCTGACATATAATATGTTCTCAATAAGTAATCACTCTTATTACTATTATCATTCTTACTATTTTAGAAGTTCTGTCATGCAGGCAGTCTAATTCACTTGAATGGGAAAAAAATTTTTCAGGAGTTGGGTTAAAAGAGTTCAATCTTATTTTAGCTTGTAACACATGGCCCTAATATTTCTAAACTGCCTAAGAGACACAATTAAAATTAACTCTACCAAAACAAACAATTTGGAAACAAAAAAATTAAAACACAAATCCCAAAAACCTAGTAAACAAATATCACTTAAAAGCCCCTTCCTTCTTGATGAAGCATAATATTAAATATTTAAGACACCAAGGAAAACAGAACTAGCAAAAACATGATGCTTAATGCACAGTGTATCATGTGGTTAGATGTAGACATAGCCTTTATTTTGCCTGTAGTTGTCAACCATGAAGTTTGCAAGAGCCCGGTGAGGCAGATATCTGAATTGCTTAACAATATTGGTATTTTCTTTTGTTTGTTTGATTTAATACAGTTCATTATATTTAAAATAGAAAACAGGGATATCAAAGTTTGACATAAAATTTCATAAAATAGGTTTTAGGAATTTGTAAATATAGCTATTTATGAAATGCTTTATTTTTATTCAGCTTAGGGTGTGGAGTTGGGGGCAGTAATCTAGAATCCACAAGAAGACATTGAGAGGAAAGAATCTTATTTATACCTATACTTTACTACGGCTTTTGGTATATTTTGATATGAGATAATTTGCACCATTCACTTGTAGTCATAAATTGTTAAATGACCTTTACCTGACCAAATACCTTATTTCTTCAAGCATTGTGATAAAAAAAGTTTCACTTTATATCAATTTCAAGTAATAACATTCATAGATTTTGTTAAATCAATAAAATGCTTGGTTTCTGAATATCATAGGAAGTTGCTGTAGAAGACCACAACATATAAAATAGAGCATCCAATCATTTGGTATAGGAACTAGCATATAGAAATAAATCAATAATTCTTAACTGAAAATATTTATATTATGATGGCATTCTTCCCTTTAAGACAGATATATGGACCGGGCGCGGTGGCTCAAGCCTGTAATCCCAGCACTTTGGGAGGCCGAGGCGGGTGGATCACGAGGTCAAGAGATCGAGACCATCCTGGTCAACA
>NW_016107525.1:3369123-3372119 GCF_001604975.1 Cebus imitator
GGGCAGCAGAGCAAGACTGCATCTCAAAAAAAAAAGAATGATACAATGGGCAAAACTCTCATAATCTAGTTTGTGATAGATAAGATACTAAGAAACATTTATTGATCAACTTGCATGCTCATCTCATTTAATTCTTAGCATTTTATCAGATAAGTGTAACTATCTCCATTTTACACATGATGAAATTGAGGCTTGGAGAGATGAAAGAACTTATCTAAAGTCACACAGGTAGTAAGTGGTAGAATCAGAATTTCATCTGCCTATCTAAATCTGAACTCTATGCCCTTTCTATTATATTCAGATGCCTTAATGGGAGATAATATGAAAATGAAAAATTAGTGTAAAGCAAAGCAAAGTATTATAAATATCATAAAAAGGTATGAAAAATGTGTTATATTATGAGGATTCAGGTGAGAGTGAGATGGAAGAGGATAGTAGGTGTACGTTACTAATTTCACCTACATTTATTGTACACCATGACCTAAGTACTATGATTGGAATAATATTAGAATATTTAGTTTTGAATTATTTAAAAACTTCTTGATGAGGTAAGGTAATAGCTTTGCGTGTGTGTGTGTGTGTTGTTTCATTAATGCCAAGCATAGTGGTTCATGCTTGTAATTTAGCGTTTTGGGAGGTCGAGGCAGAAAGATCACTTGAAGCCAGGAGTTCAAGACCATATCTCTACAAAAAATAAGAATAGAAAAAATAGCTGGGTGTGGTGGGGCACACCCACAGTCTTTGCTACTCGGGAAGCTGAGGTGGGAGGATCTCTTGAGCCAGGAGTTTGAGATTATAGTGAGCTACAATTGCAACGTTGCACTCCTGCCTGGGCAACAGAGCAAGATCCTGTCTATTTTTTTAAAGCTTCATTAAAAGTAAGGGAATGTAGTTTGAAGAAGGATGGGTAACTGAAAATTACAAAAATGCCAAGAAAGCAATTTTTCTCACCTTGGAGACTATTTGCTATGATCAGAGAAACAAAATATTAGATGTATGAGAGAATCAGCTGAGAATACCTTGACATCATCCACTGAAAGTTTTTATTTGTTCTAGAAATAAGAAGTCATGAAAAGATAAATGGCCACCTTGTCTAAGTAACTTAAGAAAAAACACTTTTCTCACTCTTCCTGAGCAAAGAAGATAATCAGGAGTGATATAGAGATTTTTGGAAAGTAGCGATAGAGACTTCTGTATGACAAAGTAATGCACAGTGGCTTATTATTTTTCAAAAATACAAATTTATCAACCTCAACAGAATCAAGAATATCGATTGACTGTTTAACATTCTTAAATGGTTGGCTGATCTCTGTGTAACACGTACTTGGAACTGTAGCCCTGTCCTTTCTGACATATCACTCAATCAATATAATTTATGGGACAAGAGGAGCAATAGGCAGCTTCTGTAGTTAGAAATGTGGCTATTTCAGATGGAAATCCTTAAGTACAGGTGACTTGAAATTTGATCTCAAATTTGATTTGGGTTGAAACTCACAAATTTCATTAAGTAAAATAAAAAATGGTCAAGTCTTTTAACTACAGAGCATTTTGAGTACCGTACTAAACTCCTTCCTATTCACTTCCTAGTTATGCATTTCTTAGATGTATTTTTATTTTTTTTAACTAATGAAAAATAAAGCCCTCTTTTATACTTTTGCATTTTAATTCCCTGTCAGTTCACAAATATGTATGAAGAGAAGAGATTTGGTACTAACATCCCCCTCCCCCAGAAATATTTTTGTTATTGAAGAGAATTCTAAGTTCTTTCTAATCATATTTTCCAGGAATAAACATTGTGTCAGGGAATATGAATTTCCAGAATCTCATTAGGGAGACAATAAGTTACTTCATTTGTATTTTTTAAAAAATGTTTTTATGTACAGGATAGTGATATTTGATACCAATAATAATTTTACTATGATGATCTATTAACAGAACATGTTTCATTGATAAAATTCTATGGACTATCATTTTTAGTGGAAATTATTAGGGAGGCACTATTCTATAGTATCTTAATTTAAATAATAAAGCTATAATGATTACTTTTATTATGTATTTCCAATTTGCTAATAATCACCATTTTATTTTAAGATATTACATTGAAGAAAATACCAAGTATTTTGAATTCACGTATAATACTAACATAAAACAACACTTTTTATTATTATACATTTCACAAATTATAGGTATTTCTATATAGTTGCAATTATAATGAATACATAATTACATATTCTCTTCATTTTTCATATATCATGAATAGTGTTTAGTGTTTCTACAAGTTTTAAAAAATATAAATTTGAGGGCATGTTTAGTAAAGTACTGATATGCCATAATTTATTGAGCTGTTTTTCTAAATTTAGTTATATAGTTTGCATCACAAATTTTAGTGATTTAAATACTCCAGAGAATTTTGATGACTGTTTTTCTGCTTTTAAGAATTCTTTCTGTTTAGAGAAGAAACAATAACTTTGCAGATCTTTTATCTGAAGTAAACCATGTTTTTCAGTTCCTATTCTGTATCCAAAAACAAAAGTAAAGTAAACCATGTTTAACTGCATTGAAAAACAAAAAAACATCTAATTGGCAGAACTGCAGATAATACCACCCAAGAGTTAATTTTATAAAATATGTCTCACTTTGTCTTTTTAGCAGCACTCTTCCTTTTACCCTTCCTTGGGCATATGTGAAGTTATAGACTATACCATCTTATACAGGTGCTTTCTATTTTATTTTTATTTTCAAAGCAGAGTTCAAATTATGTATAAACATAGTACATAGTATGGATTCTGTGGTTGCGCTGCTGATACAACTGTTGGTGTGTGTCAGTTCACCCTCCACAAAAGTTAATTAGCAGAGCTTATCCCTCACAAACTTACTTCCTCTGTGCTCTGTAACAGGTGAACTTTACCCTTTTTTTATCACCCTCTCTTTCTGCCTCCAAGTCCTCTTCTGCTTCTTATAGCTTATATTCATATTCCAGTGTGGGATTCTCAAAA
>NW_016107525.1:3372164-3394233 GCF_001604975.1 Cebus imitator
AAAAAAAAAAAAAAAAAAAAAACCACTACCATCATCTGGATTATATTTACTTATTCTAACCAACAGGAAATTCTGGGGGGAGATATCACCATCCAAGAAGGGCTTTGCTTTTTTCCTTCCTTTTTTCCCCCCATTTGTTTTATTAATTCCGCTAACTGTTTCTGTACTTGTTTCAGCCACACTGGGCTCAAGCTTTCTTTTTTGGTATTTCAAAATATACAGAATGAGTTCAGGAAACATAAGGGTCTGTTTAGAGACTGGGCAGTCAATCATGGTCTGGTAGAATGAAAAAGATTTTGTGATCATTTCTATTTGGGAGCAGAAGCAAATATTATTCCAGTTTCTGGCTTGGGGAGCATGAGAGGATGGGAATAGTATTAACTGCAACCAAGAATAGAGTAGGCAGGGGATTTATGTTTTAAAATATAATGGAGTAGCTTGTAATAGACAAGTATTCCTCCATGGAAAACTAGACAACTGCATACAATACAAAATCATCTGTTAAAAAGCATCAGAGAGCTGCCAAGGCAACTTGAGAGAAGAAGGGAACCTCAGAAAGGTAAGCAAATGTTCTGTCAGTCACTTTTTCCTCAAGGCGTTTTTCTAATCTTACTATAAAGAAAGAGGCTGAGAATCTGAACAGAGGGCTATAGTTGAGAGGTAGAGAAGCTAAACAAAGTTTCAGGCAATCTCAAAGGGTCAGAGAGAGAAAAGTTACAGTTTGGATATGTCAAGTCAGCTAGAAGTTGAGGGTTCCAGAACCGTGAGTAAAGGGTAAGAACTAAAACATGAACCTGACACTCCAGTATTTCCCCTTTAGGCATTTGTTAAATTCATAAGCTATGTGAGGTTAGAGGATAGGAAACAAAACAAAACACCTCTGAAAAGCAGAACAAAGGTTCTGGCATTCTTAAAGAGCTAAATTGACCAGAATTGTAGGTCAGGACTGCCAAGGAAGAACCCTGGTAATTGCGATTTTTCGCTTGGGATTCCCAGAGGACTATTCCCTAAGAATGAAAGTAAAACAGAGGTACTCTGAACCTTATGAAAACTGTAACACAATTTCAAGCCAGCTCAGTTCCTAATTTGATTAAGATACTCTACCTTTACTTTACCTGCCTACCGGTGTATAATGTGAATTTTCTCTGGAAATATACAGTGGAATTCAGAACATCTATAATTTTCCAATCACAATATCTGGCATTCAATCAAAAGTTATTTATGTCAAGAAATAAGATAAAAAGAAAATATAATAGAAATAGATTCATAAATGTCTTCATTTTTGAAGTTATCAGACATGGACATGAAAATAATGGTGGTTAATATTTTTAAGAATATAGATGACAAGATAGAGACTTATAAAAAGGATAAAATGATAATTATAGACCTAAAAATACAATAAAGTAAATAACTAAATAGATTGAATAGCATATTGGATTCAGCAGAATATAGAATTAGTGAAATAGAGGATATGATCATATATGCAGGCTGAAACACAAAGAGTAAAAAATATGAAACATATAGAAATGAGCATAAGAGATATATGGAACATGGTGAAAACATTTAATGTACTTGCAGTTGGAATCCTGGAAGGAAAGGAAAAAGCAGGTCTGAAGTAATATTTCAAGAAACAATGGCAGAGAATTTTCCAAAACCAACCGAAGACATCAAGACATAGATTTAAGAAGCTCTACAAACCCCTGGCAGATAAAAACCACACTTAAATGTATATCATAGTTAAATTGCTAAAAATGGGTGGGTAAATATAAATTAATATTGATAATAGAGAACAGTGATAGTAATGTCTTTAAAAAAATTCTTCAGGTTGGAAGAGAGCTGAAACCCACTACTAAGGGATAAATACAAACTGTGCCTGCCACTTTTGATAAGAAGAAGTATTAAGAGCCTAGTAGAGAGGAGAAGTTTCAGTGAGGCCACTTGAGGCCCTCCCAATTTCCCCAATGCCAAGGCAGCACATAATATTCTGCCTTAATTTTAGGCCTTATGCTACAGTTGACCCCTTCCTACCATCACATCAATTTGAAATTTGGTGATGATTAAGACTTTTAGGGAGTAGGATAAATGTCTCCTGATATGGTTTGGCTGTGTCCCCACTCAAATCTCATCTTGAATTGTAGATCCCATGATGCCTGTGTGTTGTGGGTGGGACCCAGTAGCAGATAATTAAATCTTGGGAGTGATTTTCATCTTACTGTTCTTGTCGTAGTGAATAAGATATGTGTGAAAGCGGTTTCCACTTACAAAACCATCAGATCTCATGAGATGTGCCTTTCACCTTCCACCATGATTCTGAGACCTCCCCAGCCACATTGAACAGTGAGTCCATTACACCTCTTTTCTTTATAAATTACCCAATGTTAGGTATGTCTTTATCAGCAACATGAGAATGGACTAATACACTTCTCCTGCCAGTTAACTAGGCACTTGACAAGGAAAAAGAGGGACACATGGTAAGGTGGTTATCAAAAACATGAATTTAATGGTCAATAAAGGCAGTTGAAGGAAAACTGTGGCATTGGTGTGAGAGTGTGTATCTCCAGTGACACCCAGCTGTGGGTCTAATTGCCACTTTTTAACCTAAACAGGAGTTGCTTTGAGTAGTCCATTATGCCTCTCATTTAAATTGGTTGCTGGGGCTCATGAGGGAAGCAGAAGTTCCATTTAATGCCTTCTTCACTATATAGGACCCCATATAGGGTCATATAGGACCCCAGCACTATATACTCTAAGAGGTTTAATAAGGGCCTTGGTCACTATCAGTAATGCTTAGAATTCATTAGGAAATAAGGAGTACCCTGGTGAGGTCTTGTATTATGGCTTTAGTGTTTATTGATACTTCTGTTACCTTGATTTATATTTCTGAGTATCTGTGAGGTAGGAAATTTCCAGAGATTTTAGTCCAAACAAGATATATTTTTTTACTAGGGTTATCACAAACACCACAAACTGGGTGGCTTAACACAACAAAGATTATTTCTCTCACAATTCTGGAGGACAGAAGTCTGAAATCAAGGTGTTGGCTGGGCCTTGCTCTCTCTGAAGCTTCTAGGGGAGGATTCTTCCTTGCCTCTTCCAAGTCTGGTTGTCCTAGGCATTCCTTGACTTGTAGAAGCATACCTTCAATCTCTGTCCTCATCTTCATATAGCATTCTCCCTGTGTCTGTGTCGTCACATGGCTGTCTTCTTGTAAAGACACCAATCGTATTGGCTTTGGAGTCCACCCTTCTCTGTGACTTTATCTTAACTAATTACATCTGCAATGATCTTATTTACAAATACAGTCACATTTTGAAATATGAGGTGGTAGAACATCAACATAGCTTCTCTGGAGGATACAGTGAACTTGCAACAGAGGGCAACTCTTAGGCAATGGCCAAAGTGTTTGTAAAAATGATCTAATTGTTGGCCAGGGCATCTAGTGGTAATGACTGTCTGAAGTACAATCAAATGTGCCAACCCATACATTCTATTTTTTTTAATCAGGTACATCCTAGTTAAAACATGAAAATCAACAGTTCTCCACTGAGCTCCATTATATATAAAACGGTGGCCATGTCATTTGTAAACTATATGAACTCCCATTGCTGCTCACTAAGTTGCTCCAAAGAGTCTTCTCAGGTAGCCAAGAAATCTGGAAGGGAGCAACTTCCTTTAAACCATGGCAAATGACTAAAGACAGGGGAGCCTACTGCCTTGCTAGGTATGTATGCCAGAGGGCCTAGGTTTGGCTCCAACTTGTAGTAAGGGAGGCCTCGACAGCCAAGCTTACAAGATGCTACCTCCATTATCCAAGACATAATGGACAGCTAAATACAAAGGGCCACTGGCTCAGGGTCTGTGAAAGCCTCTGTTTCCAGGAGAGCAAATTAAGTGACCAATAATTGCTTCTGTAATGGTGTGTAGAACAGGGCTTAAGAGAGTAGTTTCTTGCATCAGAAGCCCTGGGGCAACTCATGAGGAAAGAGAGGGGGTTGCTAAAGCCTCTATTAAAGGCATTCTTCAGGGCTCTAATGAAAGTGCCTGTTATATTGCAATTTGAGCAGACTGTAAAGCCTTTGTTGGAATGATTTGCAAGTAACAGCATAAGTGAGTTTAAGTAAAATTTATAAATGAGGAATATATTGCCTCTAAATCCCAGAATGGCATAAAAGATACTGTGCTTGTATTAACATGATGGGGGCTGAGAGGATTCATAACTGCTTCTTGGTATTGCCAGGAATGAAGCAGCCCTTGATTAACTGAATAATTTTTAGGAATTAAATGGATGGAGCCAGTAATTTCAATAATATTGTATATGAGGGCCTTAGTAGATGTGCCCATAGAATTACGTTGCTGTGATCCACAATGAGATGTCATTCATTCTTTCCAGAATTTGATGTTAAGTGGAGAAGCAGTGGAGATAATCACCCTTTCACTAATTATGTCTTGTAGAATTAGTTTCAATTCTTCAAAGCCCTTTTAAAATGTACTTTGAGCCATATTAACTATTTTAACTGAGGTGGAAGTATCAATTTCGGCCAATTTTGTCAATTTAATTTGTAAATGCTATAAAAAGAAAAGAAAATCTTGGGACCCCAAACTTAATATGCCAAAGGGAAAAGTTAATCTTGCAAACTGAGTCATGCAAAAAATTGCCCTTCTTCTTGTTACTAAACAGATAGCTGCAAGACAGAATGCCATGTATTTCCTCAGGTGGCCTCCCTCAGCCTGAAAATTAAAATTGACAGCTTATCTTCACAGCAATGGGACCAAGACAAGACTAGAAATCATCACTCTGCTCACCCTGAAATAAATGCAGATTTACTTGCCAAAGACAAATGTATAACTGACTATTCCTCCTTTCATATGTAACAAGGGGATTCAGTCAGCACTAATGAAAGTCTCACAAGAATCTGACTGCTTATCTCACTACTTACCATTCCGTTTTTTCTTTCCCACTTCCCCTTTTGCCTCCTCTTTTCCCTTTAAATATCGAAATCCTCAAAACTCTCTTTGGAAAATGTGACGGCCACATATCCTACTATGACTTGTGTCTTTTCCGTAGGCACCTCCTAAACCTAGGAAAACTAAATATCTAATTTGATTGAGACCTGTCTTAGACACTTTTTGGTTTACATTGCTAAAGATTTAATTTGATTTTAATTTGCTACTCATTGAGTTAGAGTATTCATGCCAATTGTGGGATTGTTTCAGGGCAATGGGTGCTATCCGCATGGAGAGTTTGGGCAAGTCAATCATCCTGATGATTAAGATTAATCATTCTGAGATGTAACTAGTTTCCCTCTATTTTATATTCAGTAACACCCTTAAGAGAATAAGTGACACCATGTTTAATATAATGACATCCTCAGGCATAGCATAATTTAAGCCCCAGCATTAAAGCTATGAAGGTTTGCCAAAAAGCATATTTCACCAAATAATAAAGTTAATTCAGAACTTATGTTGCAAAGATATAAAAGCCATTCAGTGTCCTTTATCTTTTTGATGTATAAATTATTTTAGTAAATTTTGAACTGCTGATTGTGTAGAATTGTGGACATTTATTTCAGATTTTGTTTGTTTCCTTCCCCTGTTCCCAGGTTTCTTTCTTTTCCCTTCCTCTCTTCCTTCCCTTCCTTCCTTTCCTTTCCTTCCTTCATAGCTTCCTTTCTTCCTTCCTTCCCTCCCTCCCTCCCTCCCTCCCTCCCTCCCTCCCTCCCTCCCTCCTTCCTTCCTTCCTTCCTTCCTTCCTTCCTTCCTTCCTTCTTTCCTTTGTCGCTGTATATACTTGGCTGGGGATGGATTCCTTTCTTTCCTTACATTTAAAAACGTCTTCCTCCAGAGGGCCTCAAATCAGTATCATCAGGGTCAGGGGCCACCCTCATGGCAATAGTTGTGTTTTGGAGATTAACAAACCTATGTTTAAATCTGGATTGAATTTACCTTTTCACTGCACCACAGGGGTATCATGAGTGTTTTCCCCATAGCCCTGAGGATCAGGATCTTTGTCGTAGCAGAGGACTAGATAGCAAAGAGAACAATAGAAGAGTGCTGTATGCAAAATCCAGAGGTCTTCAGATTGAATATATCCTGTTGCTACAGCATGTGGGCCTCCTGTTTTCTCTATTTCCCTTTTTGGTCTGTACATATTTCTTCAGAATATTTTGCATTTCTAAATGAATAGTCTTGTGGCTTTCAGTTTCTGCTTCTGTCTAATCTTCCATGTTGTGGACTTTCTGGGTGGTTAGGTGGAAATATATGGGTGCTTAGTTGCATGCATCATAGATGGTCACCTCTTCTTCCAGGAAGTGCCAGCTTCCAGGGTCAGGGTCCATAGCCGGTAAGTTAATTTTGTCTATGACCTAGGTGGAGACATCACCTCCATGATTAAAAGATTAACATTTTGCATACTGGAAAGCAGTAATGCTAAGAAAACCTCAGGCATATTGGCCAGGGGTTTCACATTGGGGGAACAGTTTAGTAGAAACCATGTAGTCCTTTTCATTTCCTTATCTCATCAGTGCCTGGACCATGGGCTACCATATATGTGCATCTCAGTACGTTTGCAGTTAAGGAGAATGTGTATGACAGCAGCAAGAGAAACAGCATCACAGGAAACAGGCAAGAGGGCTACCTTCACATGAACAGCAATGAGTATTAGGCAACATGAATCTCATGCTTAATTATTTCAGGGATAGTAGTCTCTTTTCTTTCTGCAAACTTCACAAAATGCCTTTCCCAGGCCTATCAATGCAGGGGGTGCAAAAATCACTAAATAATATTTGTATGTCTTGCCCCCACCACCTCCCCCCGCCACAGCCTTACTCCCTCCTTTTGCAGTTCCTAGTGTTTATTGCTCCTGTCTTTACATCCATGTGTACCCAAGATTTAGCTCCTGCTTATAAGTGAGAACATGCGGTATTTGGTTTTCTGTTTCTGCATTAATTCACTTAGGATGATGGCATTTAGTTGCATCCATGCTTCTGATAAAGACATGAGTTTATATTGTTATGGCTGTATAGTATTGCATGGTGTGTATGTATCACATTTCTTTATCTAAGCTACTCTTGATGGGCACCTAGATTGATTCCATGTCATTGTTATTGCAGTCTAACCATTTTTAAGCATACAGTTCAGTGGTATTAAGTATATTCATGTTGTTGTGGAACCATTGCCACCATTTGTCCTCAGAACTTCTGTTATATTCAAAAACTAAAATTCCACATCCATTAAATACTAACTTCCAATTTCCCCCCTCCTCCCACTGTATGATAAAGCCGGAGTAAATAAGACACAGTGGTATTAATGCACGGATAGGCAAATGGATGAAAGGAACTAAAGAATGTCCAGGAACAGACCCATACATACACAATTTCTTTATTTATGAGAAAGATTGCTCTGTCATGCATTGGGAAAGACTAAGTTTCTAGATGAATTATGTTGAGTTATTGCAAAATTGTGGATCTTGACTCCTAACTCACACCATATACAATAATTGACTCTGGATCACTTCAGGAGTGAGTGAGTTTTCTCAGATTGAGGGTAAAAAGCATAAAAAAGAAGACATAAAAACTGTTTTAATTTTCTTGGGCTACTATGACAAAATATCATTGGCTGGATAGCATAAACAACAGAACTTAATTTCTCATTAAGTTCTGGAAGCAGGGAAGTCATCCAGGTGACGGCAGATTCAGTGTCAGACAAGGGCCCTCTTCCTGGTTTGCAGACAGTTGCCTTCTTGCTGTATCCTCACCTGGCCTAGAGAGAACATCTTCAGGTCTCTTCTTACAGTGGCACTAATCCCATTCATAAGAGCTTCATTCTCATGACCTAATTACCTCCCAAAGTTCCCACCTCCAAATACCAACACACTGGGGATTAGGACGTCAGCATATTAATTTGGGGGAAACACAAACATTCAGTCCATAGCAAGAACAGAGGGTAAAAACAAATAAAATGCAGAATAGAAGCCAGTGAAGGAGACAGAGAAAGAATAATCCCAAAGATCAGAGAAAATATTAAATAATTTAAGAAGCAAATTTCATAAAAGAGAAATTCATCAATTGTAAGAATTATTGAATAATTATATATAGTGTAGACTGAAAACAGGTTTTTGAAATCTGCAAATAGAAGGAAATTAGTCATTTTGTAACAGCAGTTTTAATGACAAGATGAGGAACAGAGAGCAGGTTTTTATGTGAACACAGTTAAACTGTATTTGTATTTCCTAGGATTCCCCTCTCTGTATAGTTCAATAACGTGGCTCTCCAGATATATTATGTATATTTAAAATGTGGATGAGAAACAGTAGATATCTTGTCTTACACTCAGGAGTTTAAGGCAAGACAAAGCACATTTGCAGCATATGAATATTATTGCTTATCTGCTGGCGCACCTTGTTGGCATGGCGCAGAAGCCAGGCTCACAGCAACCCCTACTCTTGCTGGATCTCCTTCAGCATCTCTGTTTCTTAGGTTATATGTGTGTTTAGTGACAAAAAGTACAACAACTTCACCTGCAGGTCACTCCTTCATCACAGTTGGAGGTTTGAAGGTAATGAGAGACTAATGAGAGATTTAGCCTATCCTTGTGGGTTTCGGTACACACTAACAGATTGCAATTTGCTCTGCTTCCTCCACTTCACATCTGTCATTCCATCCCAAATGCATACCCTGCTGACTTTCAGGCTTCTATACTGCAAACAGATAAGAACCTCACACAGATACCAGCCAGTTCCCACAGCTGTATAAGGTCAAATCCCTTATCATTTGTATGCATGTGCATGTGTGTGTGTACGTGTGTGTGGGTGTTTCTCTTCTAGTGGCACCCTTCTCTTATTAAACTCTAGCTGATCCACTCTGTGAAATGGGTTGAGAAATAGGTGAGAAGTGAAGAGATATACACTTGGTGAGAGTGTTCCATTAATCCTGAAGTTTAGGCATAAAGGATGAAGTGAAATAGTAAATTTACCTGCTGAGAAAGTGAGGAAGATAAATGAGTGTTTTTTTTTAGAGAGTGAATCTGATCGTATTTATAGTTGAAGTAGAAAGAACTCATTATTAAGTAAGGCACATTTCTTAATGCTGGGGATACGAAGATGAATAAAACATCCTTAGGTCTCCAGAGAGAATGGAAGCAGAGACAGATACACCATTTAATATAACATATTAAAACAATATATTGTGATATGAATGGTAATGGAGATATACACAGGGTATATTTGGAATACAGATGAGGAACTCTTAGTTTGGTCTCAAGGATTGCAGGCAACAAGATTTGGGGGATCAGGGAAAACTTCCTGTAATGAATGATGCTTGAATTCAGCTGTGCAGGTTATGTATTTGCAGCTCCTTTTGTTCCACAGCCAATACTACTTCATAATTTACTGTTCTTTCTCATGTTCCTTAGGCTTAGAGAGACTTTCCTCCACTTATTAGCTAATAAACTCCAGTAATAACACCTATTTATTACTGAAATATGAAATGCAAAATGGATCAGAAGTCCAGTTAAACATGTAGGTTTAAAGATGTGTGCTAGCTTCTATTCCCAGAACTCTACTGAAATAAAAACAAATAGAAATTGCATACATCCACAAGGTCAAACAAAATGAGAGACATCAGCAAACACAAAAGATGCAAACATTATTGAAAGCTGGAAAGCACATGGAAAAGTGGAATTCACTTAGCAGAGTTGGAAAGGCTGAAACCAATGCAATGACACTGGGAAAAAAAGAAAGGAGGAATAAGCCAAAAATATACTGCAGAGCCCAGAAATATAGTAATAATGGGAGATGTCAGTTTCCTCCAAAGGTGGAGGAAAAAGTTGAAGATAGAAAGATTGGTTGCAAGTTTGTAGAGGAAGCAATTAGAACTTAGGCAACCAGTCTTAGTTTCCCCTAGCATAAGATTGGATTGTTATTTTCTAGGGAAATGTTTCTAGGGAAAATAAACCCTAGGAAACATTTCCCTAGAAAATAAACCCTCTCAAAAGAAAATATTACCATTGGACAACTCCTATCCATAAACACAGAGCTTCTAAGCCACATCTTAATATCTGCCTCTTAAATATGATTAGGCCACCCAAGAATTGCCCAATATTTGAGGGAAGACTTTAACAATAGCAGATATCAAAATAAACAGAGAAGAAAAACCTTAGAGGAAGCAGAATCAATGTAAAAAGCAGAAGAAAAGCATAAAAATAGAGCTTTAATTATGATCCTAAGTAATATGAATAAATAAATATATTGTATTCAGGAAATAAGAGCAGGACAGTATCAAAAAGAATTATTAAAATTAGAAAAAAATGTTCTTGAAAATAAAAATACTATAGTTACCATTTAAAAACTGATCAGTAGAAGATGATACATTTGAGCATGTGTTCAAGAAAAGAAAAAAATAAAGAAATGTAAAATAGTAGAGTAAATAAAGGAAACTTAGAGGATCTTTATGTAAGATACACATTCTGATAATAATTGACCTGGGAAAAGAGAAGAAATGGGGTAAA
This sequence comes from Cebus imitator, assembly GCF_001604975.1. Taxonomy (NCBI): domain Eukaryota; kingdom Metazoa; phylum Chordata; class Mammalia; order Primates; family Cebidae; genus Cebus; species Cebus imitator. Next base: position 3,382,668 of record NW_016107525.1, read on the forward strand.
GAAAATTCATTTGAAAAATAAAGAAAATTTCCCAGAACTAAATATGGAGAAGACTTACCAAATTACCAGCACAATAAATCCAAGCAGAAAGAAGGCATAATTTATGAAATTGGAGAACACTGGGATAAAGAAAAAAATTACAAAAACCTTCAAGGAGAAGAAAAAATCTTTTTGTTTCGTTGATATTTTTGTATTTTTTAAATATTTCATTTTCATTTATTTCTGCTGTCATCTTTATTTTTTTTTCTTCTACTAATTTTGGGTTTGGTTTACTCTTGGTTCTCTAGTTATTTAAGACGCATCATTAGATTGTTCATTTGAATTTTTTTTTCCTTTTTGATGTAGGCACTTAAAACTATAAACTTCCCACTTAGTGCTACCTTTGCTGTATCACATAGGGTTGGGTATGTTGTGCTTTCTGCTTTCATTCTCTATTTTGTTGTGTTGCTGTTGGTGGTGGTTGCTTTAACCCTTTCTTCTTGCTTGGCATGTCACTCCCGGTTTGCCTGATAGTTACTTCCCAATTAATCTGACACCATTCCCATCACCCCATCAAAGTCCTATTGAAAAATAGTTGGCTGATTTTGTCTGCCAGTATGTAAAATTGCATGTTAGATGCTGTTTTGGTTTGTATGGGTAGTATATTTATGCCATTACATAATTAGATAAGAGTCAGTGCTGTAAGGAAGAAAAGATAGAAAGCTTTTTCCTTTAGTCCAGAAATTCAGCAATTAACAACTTTAATATTAAAACAATCGAGACGATATACATTCTTCTCAACAGCACAAGGAGCATTCGTCAAGATAGAACATATGATAGACCAAAAAACATGTTTCCATAAATTTAAGAAATTTGAAATCATATCAAGTATCTTCTCAGACTACAGTGGAATAAAACTGGAAATTAACTGAAAAGGGAACGTTGAAAACTGCACAAATAAATAGAAACTAATTAATTTGCTCTCGAATGATTTTGGGGTTAAGAATGAAATAAGGATAGAAATTAAGTTCCTTGAACTCAATGATAATAGTCACAAAATTTATCAAAACACCTGGGTTACAGCAAAAGTGGTTTTAGAAGGAAAGTTTAGAGCATTAAATGGCTACATCAAGAAGACTAAAAGAGGTCAAATAGAAAATCTAATGTCACACCTCAAGGAACAAGAGAAAAAAGAACAAACCAAACCCAAACCAGCAGAATAACAAATATAATAAATATCAGAGCAGAACTAAATGAAATTGAAACAAAAAATACAAAAAAAAAAGAAACAAAAAGCTTGTTTGTTGAAAACTAAAATTGATAAACTAGCAACATTAACCAGAAAAAGAAGAAAGAAGATATAAATTAGCAGAAATAGAAATGAAGAGGGAGATATTACAACTGATAGCACAGCAATACAAAAGGTGATTCAAGGCTACAATGAACACCTTTATGTGAAAAATCTAGAAAATTTAGAAAAGATAGATGAATTACTGGAAATATACAACCCTCCTATATTAAATCAGGAAGAAATAGAAGCTCTAAACAGACCAATATGAAGCAGTGTGATGAATTAGTAATAAAAAAATTGCCAACAACAAAAAGGTCCAGAGCCTGATGGATTTATAGCTGAATTTTATCAGACATTTAGGGAAAAATCCTACTAAAATGATTCTGAAAGATAGAGAAAGAGGGAGTCCGCCCTAAATCATTCTATGAAGCCTGTATCACCTTACCATCAAAACCAATAAAGGACATAACAACAAACTACAGACCAACATGCCTAATGAATATCGATGCAAAAATCTTCAATAAAATACTAGCTAACCAAATCCAACAGCATATCAAAAAGATAATACACCATGACACCATAATCAAGTGGGTTTCATACGAGGAATGCAGGGATGGTTTAACATATGCAAGCCAATAAATTTGATACACCACATAAACAGAATTAAAAATGAAAACAATATAATTATATAAATAGATGCAGAAAAAGCATTTGACAAAATCCAGCATGACTTTTATGATAAAAACCTCAACAAAATAGGTCTAGAAGGGAAGTAACTCAAAGTAATAAAAGGCATCTATGACAAAACCACAGCTGACATCATACTGATAGAGAAATGTTGAAAGCATTCGCCCTGAGAACTGGAACAAGACAAGGATGCCTACTTTTACCACTTTTACTCAACATAGAACTGGAAATCCTACCTAGAGCAATCAGACAAGAGAAAGAAATAAAGGGCGTCCAAATTAGAAAAGGGAAAGTCAAACTATTGCTATTTGCACATAATATGATTGTATAACTAGAAAACTCTAAAGACAACTCCAAAAGACTCTTAGATTTAATAATTTAATTCAGTAAATTAGATGTAGGTGTTGGGGAGGAAGGCAGCAAATCACACTGCCACATGTGTACCTATGCAACAATCTTGCATGTTCTTCACATGTACCCCAAAACCTAAAATGCAATAAAATAAATAAATGAAAGAAAAAAAATCAATATACACGAATCAGTAGCACTGTTATACACAAACAACAAGCAAGCTGAGAATTAAATAAAGAATGCAATCTCTTTTACAACTGAAAACTAAATAAATAAAATACTTAATATATTTAACCAAGGAAGGAAAAAAAATTTCTGCAAGGAAAACTAAAAAGCACTGCTGAAAGATATCATAGATGGCACAAACAAATGGAAACACATCCCATGCTCATGGAAGGGTAGAATCAGTGTTGTGAAAATGAACATACTGCCAAAAGCAATAGACAGATTCAACGCAAATTACATCAAAATGTCATCATCATTCTTCATAGAACTGAAAAATAACAATCCTAAAATACATATGGAACCAAAAAAGAGCCCACATATCGAAACCAAGATGAAGCAAAAAGTACAAATCTGGAGGCATCACATTACCAGACATCAAATCATACTATAAGGCCAAAATAGCATTTTGTTTGCTTTGTCAAAGACCAGTTGAACGTAAGTACTCAGCTTTATTTCTGCGTTCTCTATTCTGTTCCATTGGTCTATTGCCTACTTTTATACCAGTATAAAACCGAGCAGCATAGAGAACCTAGAAATAAAGTCAAATATTTACATTCAACTGATCTTCAACAAATCAAACTAAAACATAAAGTGGGAAAAGGACACCCTATTGAACAAATGGTGCTGGGATGATCGGCAAGCCACATGTAGAAGAGTGACAGTAAATCCTCATATCTCACCCTATACAAAAATAAACTCGAGATAGATCAAAGACTTAAACATCTATGGCCCAAAACCATAAAAATTATAGAAGATAGCATCAGAAAAAACACTTGTGGACATTGGCTTAGAAAAAGAATTTATGACTAAGAACCCCAAAACAAATATGAATAAATGGAACCTAATTAAATCAAAAGCTTCTGCACAGCAAAAGAAATAATTGGCATAGTAAGCAGACAACCAACAGAGTGGAAAAAAATTCACAAACTATGCATCTAACCAAGGACTAATATCCAGAATTGACAAAGAAGTCAAATCAGCAAGAAAGAAAAAATTAATAATCCCATCAAAAAGTGGGCTGAGGACATGAATAGACAATTCTCAAAAGAAGATATACAAATGGTCAACAAACATATGAAAAAATGCTCAGCATCACTAATTATCAGGGAAATGCAAATTAAACACACAATGTGATACCACCTTGCTCCTGCAAGCATGACCATCATAAAAAATTAAAAACTAGTAGATATTGATGTAGATGTGGTATAAAGGGAGTACTTTTACGCTGCTGGTGGGAATGTAAGCTAGTACAACCACTATTGAACACAGTATGGAGAGACCTTAAAGATCTAAAAGTGGAACTATAATTTCATCAAGCAATCCCATTACTGGGTATCTACCTAAAAGAAAAAAGTTGTTATATGAAAAAGACACATGCACCCTCATGTTTATAGCAGCATGATTCACAATTGCAAAAATATGGAACCAACCTAAATGCCCATCAACCAATGAGTGGATAAAGAAAATTTGGTATATATATACCATGGAATACTACTCAGCCATAAAACAAAATAAAATAATGGCCTTTGCAGCAACATGAATGGAGTTGGAGACCAGTATTCTAAGTGAAATGGGAGCTAAACTATGAGGATGCAAAAGCATAAGAATGATACAATATGCTTTAAGAACTTAGGAGAAAAGGTCAGAGGGGGATGAGGAATAGAATACTACATGTTGGGTACAGTGTACATTGCTTGCGTAACAGGTGCACCAAAATCTCAGAAATCACAACTAAATAACTTATCCATGTAACCAAAAACCACCTGTTCCCAAAAAACTATTGAAACAAAAAATTTGAGGCAAACTCTTGATATCAAAACAATAAACTCAAAGAAACAACTCTCCTCCTCTTCAAAGACAGATGGTCCATATTATGTTATGTGAGATGTAGGTTAATTTAATATAAGTTAATATACATAAATGTATAACCCCACGTATATATCACTTTTGATAGTCCTCCATTTCAGATTCCTCAGAGTACATATAATGAATATATGACTCAGATTCTTAGAAATGACTAGAAACTAAAGTAAATGCCAAATGTCAGTGGTATTGGTATATCAACACACACTGGTTATTCAGCCTAATACATTACAAGGTAATACAACTGCTATATTAGAGGTGTTTGTGACTTCATTGTAAGTAAAACATCCTCATCTTGTACAGGTAGAAATAAACTAGGCTTTAAATCAGTCAGCAAAAGAACTTAAAAATTAGAATCAGATTATTATGCAGAATTTTATCCACTTGTGAATATGTATCATAAAATACTAGTTTTTTCTAAAAAAAAAAAAAAAGTTGGTATTTTTACTGATCAGAATCTAAAAGCTTAGATCCAAAAGTATATATCTTGTGCTCTTACATTCCATGCTACTACATGTTTCATTGATACAGAGAGTACTGAATGCCACTGAGGATCTCTAGCATGCTCTTTCCAGTTTCAGCAGTGTAGACAGTGACATATTTAGCTGTATATCACCTAAGTAGTTCCTTGTCTTGATTAGATGGGATAGTGGAGCCATCACTTGGTTAGCTGACCATTTTAAGATAGTGTCCCACTGATAAACACTTTTGTGACTTATAATTATGTGCTGCTAACACTTTATACTGCTGTTGGGGTTTTAATTTAATGGTACTTGAAGACTCAAATGAGTGTTGTGTTGATGCCTTAAGTGCTTGAAAAGGAATTCTCAGTTTATGGTAACATATTAACTAGATCAAAAAATCTCTCCATATAGCAAACAGCAGGTAAAAATGGAAAGTTTACATTTTGTAGAGTAGGACAAACAGGGAGTATTAAAATGTGTTTATTGATTAATTTTATAAAACTCATAAATAAGGCCATCAGAATAATCTATAGTACTGCACTGCAATGTTACTGTGTATTTGAAATGGCTTGCTTTTTCTTTCCTCAAATTGTATCTCTTTTATTACTGAGGCTAGAAGAAAAATAAATGGATTTTAACTTGAGACGAAGATTTTTAAATAGAATATGAATCCCTTAGCCTAACCTTCAAAACTCAACAATTAATTGTATTAGTCTATTATCATGCTGCTATGAAGAAATACCCAAGACTGGCTAATTTAGAAAGAAAAGAGGATTAACTGACTCACAGCTCCACATGGCTGGGGATGCCTCATGAAACTTACAATTGTGGCAGAAGGCACCTCTTTCCAGGGTGGCAGGAGAGAGAATGAGTGCAAGCAAGAAAAATGCCAGACCTTTACAAAACCATCAGATCTTGGGAGACTCACTCACTATCACAAAAACAACATGGGGGAAACTGCCCCTGTGATCTGATTACCTCCACCTGGTCCCGCCCTTGACAAGTAGGGATTAGGAGGATTACAATTCAAAGTGAGATTTAGGTGGGGACACAGAGCCAAAACATAACATTCTGCCCCGACCCTTCCCAAATCTAATGTTCTCACATTGCAAAACACAATCATACCTTCCAACAGTCCCCCAAAGTTTTAAATCATTCCAGCATTAACCTAGAAGTCCACGTCTAAAGTTTCATTTGAAACAAGGCAAGTTACTTTTGGCTATGAGCCTGTAAAATAAAAAGAAAGCTAGTTACTTCCTAGATAAAGTGGGGTTACAGACATTGGGTAAATACATCCATTCCAAATGGGAGAAATTGGACAAAACAGAGGGGCTACAGGCCCCATGCCAATCCAAAATCCAATAGGGCAGTCATTGAACATTAAAGTTCCAAAATAATCTCCTTTGACTTCATGTCTCACATCCAGGTCATGCTGATGCAAGAGGTGGGCTCCCATAGTCTTGAGCAGCTCTGCCTCTGTGGCTTTGCAGGGTAGCACCCTGCTATTGGCTAGCTTCCTGGGCTGGTGTTGAGTGTCTGCTGCTTTTCCAGTTGCATGGTTAAAACTGTCAGTGGATCTACCATTCTGGGGTCTGAAGAATGGTAGCCCTCTTCTCACAGCTCCACTAGGCAGTGCCCCAATGGGGACTGTATGTGGGGACTCCAACCCCATATTTCCCTTCTGTAGTGCCCTAGCAGAGATTCTCCATGAGGGCCTCTCCCACTGCTACAAATTTCTGCCTGGACATCTAGGCATTTCTATACATCCTCTGAAATCTAGAAGGAATTCCTAAACCTCAATTCTTGACTTCTGTGAACCCACAGGCTCAACACCACATGGAAGCTGCCAAAACTTGGGACTTGCACCCTCTGAAGCTGTACCTTGGCCCTTTTTAGCCACAGCTGGAGCTGTAGAAGCTGAGATGCAGGGCACCAAGTCCTGAGACTGCACAAAGCAGCAAGGCCCTGGGCCAAGCCTAGGAAACCGATTTTTCCTCCTAGGCCTCCAGACCTGTGATGGGAAGGGCTGTTGTGAAGACTTCTGACATGTGCTGGAGACATTTCTCATTGTCTTCGTGATTAAGATAGGCTCCGGGTTTCTTAGGCAAATTTCTGTGGGGGGCTTGAATTTCTCCCCAGAAAATGGGTTTTTCTTTTCTGTCACATCATCAGGCTGCAAATTTTCCAAACTTTTATTCTCTGCTCCCTCTTGAATGCTTTGCCGCTTAGAAATTTCATCTTCCAGATACCCTAAATAATCTCTCTCAAATTCAAAGTTCCATAGATCTCTAGGGCAGGGGCAAAATGTCACCAGTACTCTTTCTAAAGCATAGCAAGAATCACCTTTATTCCAGTCCCCAACAAGTTCCTTACCTCCATCTGAGAGCACCTCAGCCTGGACTTCGTTGTCTATATCACTATCAGCATTTTAGTCAAAGCCATTCAAGAAGTCTCTAGGAAGTTCTGAATTTATTTTCTTTCTCTTTCTTTTCTTTCTTTTCTTTCTCTCTTTCTTTTTCTTTCTTTCTTTCTTTTCTTTTCTTTCTTTCTTTCTTTTTTTTTTTAAATTCACCGTAACAAAATGTGTTTATTTTGTGCCAGGATTTTACCAGATGCAGGGAATGCAGTTTTAAAACAAAACAACATAGACCCCGCTCACATGGAGCTAGCAGTGTTTGCAGGGATGTTTAAGAGGTAATTATAAAAGGGAAGATCAGGGTGCTTTGAAAGTATGTAACGGGATACAGGAAAAGCCCTTCTGAAGAAGCAAAGTTTTAAGATGAATTTTGAAGGATGAATAGGAGTGCGTTCAAAGAGGGGAATGAGAACATTTGAGACAGGTTAGCATCAGAACTGTGTCAGTTGAAGCTCTTTGTGGGGATCTCTCTTCAAGTGAAAATTTAGCATTTACCAGACATTTATTAAGACCTTAATATGTATGAGGCACATTTTAATGAGACAGCCTTTGTGGCAGAGAATACAGTTGTTCTTATGGAGTTTACAGGGAGAGGAAATAGACAAGTAACTGAGAGATGGCTTATAGTGTCATAGCACATAGCACAGGGCTACAAGAGGGTAGAGGAGAAATACCTGAGCCAGGTGTCCAGGCTTCCAGGAGGAAATGGGAGGTTAACTCTTGAAATATTTAGCAACGTAGAGAACCTGGAAGAGGGATTTCCAGGCAGAGAGTACTACAGGTGCAAGGACCTGGAGAACTGGACAGGTGAAAGACCATGACTGGTTCAGCGTGACTAGAGTTCTAGTAATGGTTGGGGAAGTGGAGGAAGTGAGATGTAGTCAGGTCAGTCATATGTGGAGGACATTGTAAGCAATGCTAAGAAATCTTGATTTTTACCCTGAAAGCTATAGAGATGCTTTGAAGGGTTTTATGTAGGAAAATGATGTCATCAGATTTATATTTTAGAAAGTTTAGTCTTTCAAGTGGGAATGGACCAATCCCTGTGGGGAAGTAAACTGGTGTTTGGAAGCTCTGAATTTTCCCATGTTTTGCTATCTCCTTCTGAGCCCTCCAAACTATTCCAATCTCTGCCTGTTACCCTATTCTAAGGTTGCTTCCACATTTTTGGGTGTCTTTATTGCAGCACCCTACTACTACCTGTAACAACTTACTGCATTAGTTTGTTCTCATGCTGCCATAAAGAAATATCTGTGACCAGGTAATTTATAAAGAACAGAGGTTTAATTGATTCACAGCTCCCCATGGCTGGGGATGTCTCATGAAACTTACAATCATGGCAAAAGGCACCTCTTCCCGGGGTGGCAGGGGAGAGAATGTGTGCAAGCAGGGGAAATGCCAGATGCTTATAAAACCATCAGATCTCATGAGACTCACTCACTATCGTGAGAACTCTCACTACCATGAAAACAGCATGGGGGAAACTGCCCCCATGACCTGATTACCCCAACCTGGTCCGGCCCTTGAGAAGTGGGGATCATGGGGATTACAATTCAAGGTGAGATCTGAGTGGAGACACAGAGCCAAACCATATCATTAATGTTTCCAGATTTTTTATCTGTACATAAATATGTATGTAGCTTCCATTTTGAAAAAAACTGACTCACTCCACTCCAGGTATGCTTTGGAACTTTGTATTTGCACCTTTGCTCATCGTAATAACAACTACCATTTATTAAGCATTTATCATGTATCAAGTAGGTATAAAGTGATCTTCATGCATTATTACATTTAATTCTACAACAATTTTGTGATGTAGGTACCTTAGTATCCCCATTTTTTCACATGAGAATATGGAAGTTCAAAGATGTTAGAAACTTGCCCAATGACACAAAACCAGCAAGTGGTAGAGCCAGGATGTCAACTCCAGTTCTATCTGATCCCAAAGATCCTGCTCTTATCCATGATACTGTATGGCTAACACCATTCATTGTGCATGGAAAACTTGTAAAAATCAGCCCCATACATCTCATTTATTCAAATCTAAGAAACTTTAAGATCCAAGTTAAATGAAAACTCCTCCAAGAAGCCTTCCATTAATGACATGCAATATTGCCACTTCTCCCCCTTTGGAACTATCAAAGCCCACACTGATCTTATTATACATAGATCACTTCTTACACATTATCTTGAATTATAATGGTAATTGTTTACCATTTCACATTTTTATGATTTAATTATAAGTATAGACACTGGCATTTCCATCTCTGTATCCTCTTCAGCATCTAGCATTTCATCATGTATGTTAGTAGATGCTGAATAAATCTATGAATATTAAGTAGTTTACTGACTGAATGAAGGAATATAAGATTGGACTCTTAAAATGCAACAGGTATCTCCTAGTCTAGAGAGTTTACAAAGAAAGCATTAGTATCTTTGACATAAATGTAGGAATCTGACAGAAAAAATAAGTTGGAAAAGTAGAGTTTTTATTATTGGGTATAGAAGTTACTATTTAGAAAGTAATATTCCCTTTTTCCATACTTCTTAGAAGAATAATATATATTGAAGACCAACTAGGCATTACAGGTATGCATGTTTTAAGGATATATACATATATGAAGGATAATTATATGAAGGTATGTAATATGTATATTTCAACTCTATGGGTATTTTCTTTATTTTACCTTGATTAGACATTGAAACTCATAGACTTAAAGTAAGTTCTCAAGGTCAAACAGAGTTAGGATTTGGAGTGAGATTTGAATCTAAGCCTATGCATTCATCAGTGTCTACATCTTACAATCCCCAAGTTTTGATTAATAATTGTGGGAAACAACTGTGGCAATTTTATTGATGGGGGAAGGAGTAGCATTTGACAGTACTGAATTCTATCCCTTTATAAACTACTTTAAAAGCTCTTTGTTATAAAAAGGTGCCTTGGCTATATCACCTGGTGCAATGATACAGCTAAGCTTCGTTTAAATATTACCTCCTCTGTAAAAGCAGGCATACTCATTTCGTGTGTTTCTGCAACACTTTGCTAATGCATCAATCATAGTATTTTTCACACTGTATTGTAACCAGACTATTGTGACTAGACTATCATTCCTTCAAGAGGAAAGGCTACTTCCTGTTTGACTCTGAATTGCCCCTACCTAGTACCTAACAAAGTAACCAAGACAGAGAAAGTGTTCAATAAACCCACATATAAAGACAAACATTATTGAGCCAGTGTGGTTGGTTACTAGGAGAATATGAATAATACTCTCTCAGAGAGAGTATGTTATGGCAGAGAATATGTGACAGATGCAAAAATAACTATACCGTAAGGCCTGAAGGAGTAAGCACCTTCAAAGAATACAAACTGGCAAAGTCAGAAAAGGGAGAAATTACTTGTGATTAAGTGGGGTTGGGAGATCAAGAAAGCTTAAAATATCATAGGCTTTGAAGTCATTTGATCACCATTCAACAAACATTTACTGAGAACCTGCTGTGTGTCAGATACTGTTCTAGTCCCACTAGGATTCATAGATAAGTCATAACCTTGTTTTCCCAGAGTTCAAGGTCTATTGAGCGAGCAACATGTATAAACAGGCAATGAAAAAAAAATCTAAAAACACAGAAAGATGCACCAAGGAGGATTTATTAAAATGACGACAGTGGTGGCAGGCTGAATGGCATTAAGGAAGGGTTTCTGAAGGAAGTGGTGATCGAGCTGGATCGAACAGAACTAGACGTGGCCACAGTATTAACACGTAATAGCTGCACAACTTCAAAATCTACTAGAAAATATGTGTGAATAATAATCATAATTTCAGAATTCTTGTAAAAATTAAATTAGGTAAAGTATATAAAATTGTAGACTTAGCAGATTCTGCTCCAGTGATTATTTTCCTGTCCCTTCTCCCTTTCTTCACTCCCACTTGTTGCTTTCATATGTGAACAATTAGGTACAGCAAGAATGGTAGATTAGCCTCCCAGATGATAAATTTGCTATTCAGGAAATCACCCAATTTAAAAAAAGCCCGTCTATGAAAGTTGTGGTGTTACTTAGATTGAAGGTATTTAAAAAGGGAATGTGTAAGCAGATGTAGAATCTACTAGCAGCATTTGAGTGACCACATTATTAATTGTTCTAGACTGGATTAGCTCTTCTTTTATTGCTTTAAAGACTCTTGATGCACTTGAATGATCTTGCACGCTTATGGCTGAATGAAACTTTGTGTGAAGTTTGAAGACAAGTAATTGACACCAGAGGTACATCATTTTCAGGTGAATTGGAATTTT
>NW_016107525.1:3394340-3414202 GCF_001604975.1 Cebus imitator
GTTCAGGCAATTCTCCTGCCTCAGCCTCCTGAGTAGCTGGGATTACAGGCATGCACCACCATGCCCAGCTAATTTTTTGTATTTGAAGTAGAGACGGGGTTTCACCATGTTGACCAGGATGGTCTCGATCTCTTGACCTCGTGATCCACCCGCCTCGGCCTCCCAAAGTGCTGGGATTACAGGCTTGAGCCACTGGGTTTCATTTCTAACAGAGCATTACTGTGGTGTTAAGTGGAGTTGGTATTTAAAGAAGAAAGGAATCTGTTTTACTGAGAAGATCCTGAATGGGAAAATACATAATTCCCCAGTCAAGCATTTCAACTAGTCAATTAGTATTGAGGTAGAGGTGTTAACCTCTTGTTCACAGCCGACTAAGTAGTAGACTGACAGTATTCATTAGTGCTGCTTTTTGGATAGGACTGCAAGAAGCATTCTTACCCTGGACATAAGCAATAAAACATAAATCTCCAAAATGCACAGTGTTCTTTGCAAGATCTGTGAAAGCTTGGTCACTGGGTCACAACAGCATAGTTTTCTGCCAACTTAATTTGCAAGTCATTACCACCTGCAAATCAGCCACAAAGGATCATTCAAATTAAAGTAATAGGATGTAGTGGAAACCTTAGCTTTTTCATTTCAATTATTTATCATAAATGGTTGTGTTTTAAATTTTTGTTTGAAACTAAGCAGTATATTGATTAGTTTTCAACAACTCATGAATCACAGTTGAACACAAATTACTTTAAATTGAGGCAATCAGGAAATATAGCAGACCTGTTTCAGCTTAGCTGCATATATTACAGTGAATGATAATACTAAAATTCTTGGCTTCATCTAGATGCTTCTGATATTTTCGCCGAGACATAATATACAAAGATGAAAATGCAGATGAAAGTTAAATGCTAGACTCTGGTGGTCTGAGAGGAAGCTGAAGCAAAAGATCGTAGAAATGAGTCTGCAATTATTCTAGAGTAAATAGAAGTATGTCTTTTCTGGACTAGTATAGAAGTGCAAAGTTTTATCATTATAACAAATATAATGTGTACCTTATCTTCCTCTGCTATGGTATCTGATTGAAATCAGATCATCTTATATTGTAACAAACAAATAGCCAAGAGCATAATTATAAAGTTAACACCAGTTCCTTAAATGATTTTCATAATGAAATGATCCAAATGGATATTCTATTATGTCCACATTTTACAAAGATTAAGTATAAATCCACAGAAAATGAACCTGTCTAGGTGTGTTTGCCTATTTTCTTGGAACAAGTTGCTCTTTGTATGTCTAATTCCTTTAAATTCTTACACAAAAGTTTACAGAATGACTCCTTTGGGAAGCACAGGAAAGCGACGTACTTCTGTTTTCTAAAATCTGCTCCAGCAAAAAGTCCCTTTTGCTTTTTGTGTTCTTATCCCAATTGGGAAAAACTTCCTTAGTTGACTTTATGGCAGATATTTTCCAACCTGCATGTGAATACAGTATGGTTCTCTTTGAGCCAACATCTAGGAAATGACTGAAAAGATTCTTTCTTAGCTTGAGAATATAGTGTCAGGAGATCTGTGGCTATTTCACAAATATTTATTGATTGTCTTCAAAATCAGCCAAGCTCAGTCCTTATTTTTTTTATAAATCTCTCCTACAGCAATAGATTATCTCAAATAGAAATAAGCTATTAATCTTTGTAGTATAGAATGCTCTTGATATTATATTTTTCTTTCTGACTTTGGCACTAGCAGTTATGTTCTGAATAGAGTTCATTGGTTTTTGCATATTGGGGTATATTAGATTACATAGCTTTTGTTGCAATTTTAAAACTGCTACAATCCTTCCTGGACTGTCGTCTACAATGCTAGATCTCAAATTGCTAAGGAATGGTTTTATTAAGACTGGCTTCTTTCACCTTTTTCAAGTTAGTTCTATGGGCTAAGTATTAGACCCCAATGCTCAAAGTATGATCTTAATCTTACCTGGTAGTTTGTCAGCAGTGCAGAATCTTAGGCCTTATCCTAGACCTACTGAATTAGAATCTGCATTATGTGGTTCATTCATATAAAGTGCAGGTGGAGGAGCAGTGTCTGGTATATAGTAGATGCTAAAATAAATATTTGATGGAATGAGTAAATATATTATAGCTAGGTAGTAGAAATTATATATTATTTGTCTTAAATAAGGACAGTCCAATAATTTGGAGAAATTTTTTAAACTTTCAAACAAACTTTAAACATTAAAATTTGGAAATAAGTATCAGAAAGGAGATTAGATTATTCCAGGATATAAGAGCTCTCCTTTTGCATAAAGAAAAGTGGAACGAATCATAAACATAGTCATGGATTTTAGATATGAGATTATGTGCCCAGCATACTTTGTAAATTATATTATCAAATAACAGTGTTATTAATTTTTTTACATAGTACAATTGAGGAATTAATAATTATAATAAATTTTTCTCTTTAAATGAAGTTATGATTATTTTGATATACAAAACCTTTCTCATTCCCATATGTGACTAAAGCCTGTCTTTCCTTGTGTCCTGTATCTACTTTCTGATTCTGCCTCTGTCCTTACCCCATAGGGATCAAAATCTACAGCATGACACTGTGACACAGAAAAGGAAGAGGACAAGCGTTTTATAAATAAAGATTGATTCAGAAAATTAAATAGGTGATATAATGGCATAATAAGTGGGCAAAAATTGATTGAGCCATCAGTAAAGTGATTTATTGTTAGTTTAAAAAGTACCCTGATAAATCTGATCAACCTGAAACCCTTAATGATTGACCGTGAACATCTCTTCTACTGTTAATAAATAAGCTAAGAAAAACGGTATGTCAAAATTATATAAAGTAATATTTTTATTAGCTAGAAATTTTTTTAGTGAACATGGCTTAAAAATGGAATCTGTCATGTTTCTTGTTCAACACTCTTTGAAGGAACTCTTATTCAAAATGGGATAACTTTGATAAACAAGCAACAACCTACAATATATTATTAGGAAATATTCATGTTTATAAAAATTGTTAGGGAAACTTCTTCTTTAAAGTTAATTGGCACAAACTGGTTGAAACTGGTAAGGCCTTCTGGATTTGCTTTGAGACATCAAAGGCACCTAGAGTTCAAGTCAATCTTTTCCATTTTATAAATATGATATCCTTGAGTTAAATCAACATTATGCTTTAAGAGCCTTTCTTAGCGACCACCTAAGAAAATATACATACATATATTTTGAGATGGAGTTCTATTGAGTGACAATTGTTGTTTTTGTTTTATGAAATTATAATTCTATGTAGGTTGTCTTTTTTTGTATCCCAGGGAAATTATTATTAAAGGAAAATGAGAGTATAATATACTAATTACACTGGAACAATGAAAATTCATTCCTTTTTATCTCTAGCTTTCTCATTGAAGTTCTATTTTTCTGTCAGTCATTCTCAAGCTTTATTGCATATCAGAATCATCTGAGGAACTTGGTAAAATGCAGATTGGTGGGCCTAAATGGTTCTGAAGTGAGATACAGAAATTTCGATTTTTAACAAACTCTCTAGGCAATTGTGATGTTGCATATGCTCTTTTCAGAAACATATCTCCAATGTTTTAATATTTAACATTAATACACTCCTTATCAACTCAGGTGAATGACTTAATTAAGAATTGTTTTTAACTTTGTGGTATTGCCTTTGATTCTAAAACACACATTGGGATGTTTATGCTTTAGAAGTATAATGGACTTTCTAAAATATGTTTTAATTAAGGCTATTATATCTTTTTCATAAAGAAAATAAATATTAAACAAGTATTTCTACTTCTCTCAAATAGGAAATATCTTAATTCCTGCTCATTTTTAAGGAAATCATTATTATATAAATATGGTCTGTACAACACTGTTAGCTGTTTCAAACCTTATATTTATATCCATAAATAAATGGTCAAAAACAACTTAATTACTTATATACTTTTGACAATATTTTCCTAATAATAGCGTCTTTAGTAAATTTCATGATGTTAATTATGTAATGAGTTTAAAAAAAACTAAGAATTCTCCAACAGTAGATTACTGTCAGATTCAAATTAATTTTTCAGAAAAAAGTCAGAGGCATAATTAAGCATTTTAAGTCTGCCTTTTTATGCTCTGATTTTTAAATGACTAAGCAATCAGGATTTTATGACTTCTTAGAGACCATTCCACACAAACCACACATATAAGCTGTTTTAGAAATGTCCTTGTACAGTTTCACCTCATTACTCCTCTTGGACTCCTCCTTGCTGTTTAACCTTTGCAAATAAATGTGACCTTCTTGTTTTTATTTGGTCAACACTTACATTGACAGTTATACATGTTTTCTAAACTTTGTAAATCTTTTATTATGTGGATTGATCAGGGCTGGACTTTTTTTTTTAGTTTGAGTTCCTTTGAAAACTAAAGGTTGAATTTTAAAAAAAAAACATTTGGTACACAACTTGTTATTGGAAATGTTCGTAAAATGTATTCACTTGCCTTCTTGTTCTAGAGAACTCTATATGCTTAAAAAAAGGGTGCCCCTCTTTCTTCGCTGTTTGGATGACTTGTACAGCCATCTGAGCATCAATGATATTTGTGCAATACTATACTTTTAGAAGGGATTGGGTTAAATTTGTACTGACCCTACATCTCCAGAGCTTTGAGTATATTGTGAATATGTCTGTGTTACTGGTTAGCTTAAAATTTTGAGTATTTGAATTTCACCACATTAAAATTTTATTTGACATGCAATAATAAAGAAATGTGTGTGTGTGTGTGTGTGTGTGTGTGTGTGTGTGAGAGAGAGAGAGAGAGAGAGAGAGAGAGATTGCGTTGTGATTCTTTTTTTCATGTCCAGAGTCACACCAGTATCCTTTCACTTATTCAAGGACTGCTTAAGTAAAATGTATCTAAAATTAAATATTGTGTGAAATAAATGAAAGCCAAACCTGGTTAGAATAATAAAGATCATTTCTACTTCTTTGGCATTTAAATGTTAACTTTTAAAAAATGCATTAACCAGTGCTGAATTTGGGTTCTCAAATATCAGTCTATAAGGAGTTTTATCAAAGCTAGATAGTAACCAGAGTACCGCTTCTTGCTATGTGGTACATCTTTTAATTTTCCCTTCGACATACATTTTCATATTCATTGTTAAATTTTTATATTTAAAAAGGCTTTTTTTACTGCATTACAATAGTGCTAACTCTGCTCATTATTATCTGAATATATGACTGTTCATTTTAATAGTCTAATATCCTTGCAAATTGAATATTATCCAGCAATAACTTGTCCAAATTCATAGCCATTCCAATATATTTAAATTATACTCTTTTTATTGTTTTTGTATTTCCCCATTTTGGGTTGGTCTAGTCGTATTTTGATTTCATTTCTTTCTTTAAATTGCTTGTTACTTTTCATTTAAGTTCATTAGTTAAATCTCCTTTTTCCTCCTGGCTTTGCTATTTTAAAAAATTTTAGGTTATTTTATATTGCAATTTTTTCAGTGTGTACATAAAGTCTGTATATAAATACTATGGAAATTGTATTATTTTATACCATTGATTCTTAATATTTAAGAACATCAATTTATAGCTTGATATAGGCAATTTATAAAAGACAATTTAATCAATTTAGTGTTTTTTGATTTTTTTACTTTTTAAATATTCACTGGCTACTTTTTCTTCAGAATTTCTGATGTATTTGCAAAGATCTCTTTATATTCCCTTTACTTACTCTTTATAGTTCCCTTGACTTGAATGAACTCATTTTCTTCTTCTCCATTTTCATATCTTACTAGACAGGCCTTGGCTAACTATATATTTATGTTCTGGTTTAGCCCCACATCTTCATTTGGGGATCAATATTGATCTTCATAACATTGCTACAATATGGCCAAGCTCAATTTCTAGGTTCTTATTTATTTATTACATTACATTCCCAAAACTATAGGTGGCATTGCCTCAATGATTCTCTTATTTTCTTTCATTTTCTTAAGTTGGTATTTATTACCACCTTTTATACAATGGTTTGTTTTCTGTTTGTTTGTGTTTAACCAGTTTAATTATTCCCAACTATTCCTTTTTAGGTTTCCTCTTTTCTCAAAATACTGTAACTTCATATGCCCTTGTCTTTCTGCTTGTTACAAACTAGCTCAAGTTGTAAAGCGATAGTCAAGGATCAATGAGTATAAGCTTTCTTCTCTACAGGGTCTCAATTGCCTCTCTCTTACAATGACAAAATAAATTAGAGTTTTACATCCTTTAGTCCTTAATACTCCATTTATCTGTAATTGCTACCTTAGTATTTCCTCATAAATTCTGCATTGAGTCAGGAATTTCAAGCACCTTAGTGCTTTATCTGTTAACAGATAGTATTTTCTAATCCCACTACCAGATTGTCAATGACAGAAAATTCACAAACTTTACATTAGCTAAATAAAGGCTAACATAATCGTTTTGAATCTAGAAAAATAATATTTTTCAGGAAAATAATCAACAGTGTCAACCATACCATTATGTGGTTGACAGTGATCAAATCATGTCAATGTCCTTTTAAAATAACTATTTCAATCGTGCTTTTAAAAATTTATTACTTAGTAAAGGGAAATGTAATTTGTACAAGGGCAAATTCAAAATTACTGGTATATGGAATAAAGAACACTGGATATCTGATTCTCCATCTAGGCAACTATTTTAATGAATAGAGGTGGCAAAATAGACAAAAAAGTAGAAAGTTCCGTGACTGAGACTACAGGTGCATAGGCTCTATAATCCTATTTTGATCACTTAAGCACTACGTTTGAGTAAGACACATTTTTTTATTGTGCCTCAGTGGGAATTAGATAGTTGAAATAAATAATTCTGCAATCACTTTCTAGCTCTAATGTTCTGTTTCTTCATAAGAAGCCAGGATTAGATGGAGCTTTAGGGATCAACCTTGGTTACTAATTGAATAATAGTTCACAAAAGCCAGTTCCATGAAAAACTACTCCTGGACTGAGGGATCTGACAAAAGTATAAGAATTGAATCATCCTTTTCAGATATGTATTTGGGATTCAAATCTTACTTGACTCAGGGACTATATAATCTTATTATATAGACGTTAGTCTTCTAGAGAATTAATGTTTAAGTTAACTGGGCAACTACTCGGTATTCCTCTGAAATTTTCATCTCCTAGTTTATTTTCCTAAGAGCCAACTTACCCTACTTTACTGTTTGTAAGCCATTATTGACTCCTTTAAGATTCAGGCCTAATAGTCTAATTCTTTCCAATATCTTAATTATATATTCTTAACTGCATTATATTGCTGGGTGCTGCTTTACAGATGTTATCATTCAGCCTGAGGATAGATGCATTTTAGTGTTAAATGAGCTGATTGCTTTAAAATGATAAATTTGGGGGGATTCATAGGTCTGTTCGATCTGTTATTATGATTGTGATTTATTAGACAAATTTATTTTGTATGCCTCCCTGGCTCATGACACTTGAAAAATAATGTGCTTACCAATTATTAAAATTTTATTCAACTTTACTGCCATATTTAGTATAGCCCAAAGAAAAAATAATCAGAAACGAAATGAAATGTGCATTGATTTGCCTGCTGATCTTCTCAACAAAGGGCATTTGTCTTCTAGTGTACCAACCAGCTTATCAATATAAGTGTAGAAACTTTAATGGCAGTATCAGCCGCATCAATAAACATTCTGAGAATCCATCGAGAACCATTTCCACAATCTTGTTAGCTTCTGACAGTGCTATTGAAACAAATTCCTGAGTTGAAAACTCCAATCTATAATGACATGATGTATCCAATAGGTCATTAGAACACTGAGTGGTTTAATGTGAGTTTCAAAAGCATGTTGTGATTCTTACTAATTGACAACCAAAAGGTGGACCTTACATACTAGCTCTCTAGAAAAATAAACTTATTCTAAAGCAGCATTGGTTCTATTGTATTTAACATATACAAGACTGATGAAATGTTTGGCAGTATCTTGAGAAATTAGAGTTTAGTTGACTGTGATCAATATATAGCTTCCCTTGAAAGGCTTCTGAAGAGGTAGGCAAGTTATGCAGTGCCTTGATGACGTGAATAGAATTATGACAGAAATCCATAATGCAAAGTTAAGCCACTAGAGAAGTATGAAGGCAAGTCATATTACATAAGCATAACAATAGCAACAGCAATAAGAAAATCTGGAGATGTATCTGAAATTGCACTGAAAGAAAATGCTAGCATTCACTTTTTGAATATTATAAGGAAGAATGCTAAAATGGCCCAGTAATCACAGATCTGCTATTAGTTAGGAAAGATTTTGAATAAATGAATGAACAAGTATTAGGCATATACTTATTCCAGTAAAACTAGTTAGAAAAAGTAAGATGTTGCAATTAAAAAATGAGAGGTAGTTTTAGAGAAAATGATTTTCTGATTACAGTTTTTGATTTATATATTTGCATTTAGCCTACTTGGTTACTGTAAAATGTTACACAACTTGAAATTATAACTGATGTAGTGAAATATCTGTGGGAAAATTTTTGTATTTCCTGGTCCTGCTTACTGGAAGATTACAGAATCTTGTGAGACAGAATGTTGATAATGAAATTTACATCTACAGTGTGTTTGCTAGAGTAATGGCTAATATTTTTGCTTGGTGTTTAAGTTTAGATACTTATTTGAATAAATGGTCAAGCTTAAAGCCTTTAGAAATGTATCAAATTTTAAATCCCAAGGCAAGAAGATAAACTTTGTTTTAAATTTCTGGAAAACAGTTCTCCAAATAAAACTTGTTCTTGTATTCACTGTTAATGTATTCTTATTCTGGGTCAGTTGCATTAGGCATACACGCACACACACACACACACACACACACACACACACAAGGAATTCATTTATTATATTTACTTTGATTAAATTATCACTGGATATTTTGCATTTGTTTTCATAACTAGAATATTTACATCTCATTTTTATTAAATATCCGTCTAACTAGTAATGTTCTTGCTGTTTCATAGTCATGAAAGTTATACTTGTATCTGATAGCACACATGCCATTAGATTTGAAAAGGAAAACATATGATACCAAGGGATGTAGATGGGGCATTATGGTTGCAGGCAAATTATTAATATTTTGTTTATTTATTTGTGGCATACTTTGATTAAAGAACTTTTTAATATAGATGCACATGTCTTCAAATGACTTTTACATACATTTCTTTTCTTATAGGACGGTGTTTTTAGTTACCTGTTGCTGCTATAACAAATTACCCTCAAACCTAGCAGCTTAAAACAACCCTAACTTATTAGCTTATTGTTCTGGAGATCAAATGAGTCTCATTTGGCTAAAATCAGGATTTTGGCAGAGCAGCATTCCTTTCTGGAGAGAATCCATTTTCTTGTTTTTCCCAAGAGGCCGCATGCATTCCTTGGCTCATGGTCCTTTCCTCTGTCATCAAAACCAGCAATGGACAGTAAAGCCTTTTTCACATTTTGCTTGTTGCTTGGTTTAAATTTCTTATACATTTTTAACATTAGACCTTTGTTGGGTGTATAGTTCACAAATATTTTCTCCCATTCTGTAGATTGTCTGTTTACTCTGTTGATAGTTTCTTTTGCTGCACAGAAGCTCTTTAGTTTAATTAGGTCCCACTTGTTAATTTTTGTTTATGCTATAATTGCTTTTGGAGTCTTTGTCTTTAAGTCTTTGCCAGAGACATTCAGAATGGTATTTCCTAGGTTTTCTTCTGGGTTTTTTTTTTTTTTTAATAGTTTTAGGTTTTACACTTAAGTTTTTAATCCATCCTGAGTTGATTTTTGTATATGAATAAATCACCACAAAATCAAAATCATTTACTGGATTTTGAAAAGGGAAATTGATTATCTTACCCTTCCAGAGGTAAGAAGTCTGAAGTCTTTCAGCTTCTGGTATCTACAAGCAATCTGACTTGATTGTCTTGTGCATTGCTAAAATCTCTGCTTCTGTGGTCACATTGTTTTCTCCTCTTCTGTGTGTGTCAAATTTCCCTCTGTCTCTCTCACTTGTGAGTGAATCTAGGACCCATCTGGACAATCCAAGATGATCCCCCCCATCTCAAATGCCTTAACTTAATCGCACCTGCAAAGTCCCTCCTTTTTCCTTATAAGGTGACTTTTACACATTCTAGGGATGAGTACTGGATATTTTGGGGTGACCATAATTCAGCCCACTATAAACATTCTTAGAATTTGTGGAGTTTTTAGAATATAGTAGAGAAATGAAGCTTTAGAATACTCTGCTTACTACAGACTCAGTATCTCTGGGAAGCTTTTGACAGCTAAAGGCAATGAATATTATGTAATATGATAAATTATTGACATAACATTTTAATATAAATTACTTTTAAGCATCAAAACTACAGGTTAATTCAAGGTATTTGTCATTTCGGGGATGTTTCTATTAAATTTTTCCAAATTCTATTAACTCTGTCACATCCTGAAAGGCATGAAAAGAAGTATTCACATTCTCAAACTACTGTTAGTCTCCTTGGCCTCACTTAATGGATAGAGCAATGTTTCCATCTTTCTCTGAACCTTCCCAGCTCAGGACTACTGAGGGTATGACTATATTATTTAGGAATTTGGCTGTCTATCTATCTATCTATCTCTTCCTCACACAGCCTAAAGCAAAATTGGATTCGCCAGACATTCTATATTCCAGTGAAGCACGGTCCTCCTTGAGGTCTTACAAAGATTATAAACTCAGGCTCTCTAGAAAGGTTTCTCTACCTTTAGGAGTATCTATACAATGGCAAGGTGGGGGCATCCAATTGTCACTACATCTCAATTCCAGTCCAAGATTAACAGAACCCCCAATAGCTTACCTATGACCACTTTTGTTATGAACTAGTTTTGTGTTACTGCTTTGATGAACATAGCTAAGATAATATGTCCCCTTAACATAACATATATATATACATATATATATATATATATATATATATATATATATATATATCACCACAGCTTGTCTTCAGTCACTATTCCCTTTCCAATTACTCACCTTAAAAGGAACAAGGTCTTTCTTCTCTTTTACAATGCTATTAACAATAGGAGTCTTGTATACCTGTCAGAAAACAAACAACGAGTGAATGGAATCCTAACAGTGTAATAGGAAATATATTACATAGAAAAAGTATGCATTTAAAGTAAGTGATAACCTCTGGATATTTGTGTGAATCAAACCACAGATTAAAACTCATACATCAGTAATAGCAGGGATCAAATAAAACTCAGATGAACATGTTGTATAAAATATATAAAACCGATGTTACATGTTATCAGAAAGTTTCAACTGTAATGAAGTTCATTGGCATTGGATAGAATCCTATAATTTCAAGTCTTGTGGAAGAGGTTGTAATCCAAACAAGAGTTAAGATTTCTTACGCAAATCCAGACACATCTAAAAATAGGTCTAACAGTTCTCCTAAACACGGTACATGAGATAACCTGAAGTTTTATTAATTTTATTTCTATTCAATTAATGTTTTTCTTACTTTAACTTCTTGAAAGGTTTTACCTCTCTTGTCACTGATGTGGTACATTTAAGTGTTGTCATTCTATTTTATGACATATTTTATAATTGCATTGATTTTAGTTTTAATATACGTTTATCATTATCCACTTGAAAAATTGCAATGTAAACAAATTCATTTTTTTATCTTATAGATTTTAAACACAGGACAGCTTATAGTAAAACAAGTTAGATAATCTCTATTTTGCATTTTACAGAGAAAAATGTGGCTGCTCAACTCTGCTATATTAGTCCTAGGATGGCCTTCAATTAAAAAGAATAAGCACCAATAATAATTTAAGTAGAGTATAAGAAAAAGAGGATAAAAGTAAAATATTGTGCTCAAAATTGCTCCTAAATACATTAACTTATTAATTTTATTTGCATCCTGTTAGGAATTGTATGGACTGAGAGCCATGAGAACAGTCTTGAAGCAAATGATCTTATTAAAAAGAAGTTTATCTCCTCTGTGATGGCAAAATATGTGAAGTATTATATTAAAATGACACTGATAAAAGTTTCTTATAAATCAATAAAAAGGTGGTATATCTTTTATACAATAAGGTAGATTTGAAATTTTCAAACATGGTAAACTGTATACTTTCTGAATCAAACTTTAATCATCAATAAAAGGTAAGATGAGCTAAGAGACTACACATCTTTCTACAGTATTTTCCTCCTTAGTGTCCTGACAAATTGATTTTTTTTCATCATTTTTGGAGAATAGGCTTGTTTAATCATTTGCTACCCAGTAATTAATGACCTCTGTAGCTCAGGTACTAAAGCATATCATTAATTTGAAATTCCATAGATGCCAAAGTAATAGTAGCAAATGAACTCATTGGAGAGAAAAGAGAAGGAATTTTTGAGGGGCTGGGAAATCAAATGAAAAATATTTATATTTCGACATAGATGCCGGTATTTTGTAGGTCTTTTACTTTTTAGATGAATAATAAAAAATAATTTAAGAAGCAAATATTACTGCTACTAAGAAACAGCCACTTTAGAAGAAAAACTATATAAAGACAGGGAGGTAGAATCTGAATTTTAAAAGAAGGCTTTTATTTGTTAACTGAAATATTTTGAGGCTGGGCATGGTGACTCATACCAGTGATCCCAGAATTTTGGGAGTCTGAGACAGGAAGATCACCTGAGGCCAGGGTTTTGACTCCAGGGTAGACAACATAGTAATACCCTATTTATAAAAAAAATTAAAAGTAATAAAATTCTAAAATTAGCTGAGCATACTGGTATGCACCTATAGTTCTAGTTCCTTGAGAGCTTGAGGTGGGAGAATTGCCTGAGCCTAGGAGTTCGAGGTTACAGTGAGCTATGATTGTGCCACTGCACCCAAGCCTGGGCAATAGAAATAAAAAATAAAATACTTTAAAATAACAAAATGATAGATTTGGGCAATGGAAAGTGGATGACATTCTGTGTTTTTTCTTTACAAAAATGTGTATGACACGTTTAATACAATGGTGAAGGTAGATATGAAGTATTCATTACTTTTACTGATATGGGGTATTATAGAGATTATATTGCAGAGTTCTAAAAAGGATGGATTAGTTTTCTCTTCTAAAGTAAATGTTCCCTACTGTAGTGTGTTTGTTTAGTCAAATAAAGCAAGAAAGAAATGAGATAATATGACAATTTGTCATTCAAAGCTTAAACAGAATTGAAATTGTAAATTTTATGTTACTGCAGATGAATTTTTTAAATAAAATGTAAGCTTGCAGAGAATTTCCAAGAAGAGCAAGAGCTATGACTTTAGCAAATACCAAGTGTATTTGACTTTTAAATGAAACTACATGGAAGCAAAAATAGCAAATCATCAGATTTTAAATGGTTGAAGAAAGATATACAAGATCAAAGGAGACTAACTGTACCATCGTGGTACTAAAATAAGATTATAGTACAGGAAAATGTGTGATATTAGGTAGCAAAAAGCTTGCCCATGGAGATAAACATTACATGTATGATTTTTTTTTCTGATTTCTTTATTAGGTTGGTCATATTGCCAAGACTTAAATATTGCTTTTTTAAAAAGATGAAGAAAATACTTGTCAAAGGCATCTGATTGAATATAATCATTTAACATGTGTAGCATTAACATTCTAGGATGATGGTGAATATGGCTTGAGAATTTTCAAATCTACAGCATGAGGATATCTATTATATAACCTAGCCATCATGATAGGGATCTCTTTGGGTATTTCCTTAGATGAAGACAACAACTTTTTCACTGCTGTATGAAAGCAATTTCCTAGGTGGGGGAAACACACCCACACACACACACACAGATGCCTATACACAAACAATATTCATGTTTCATTGTCATTAGAAACCTAGTATCTTGAGCACATCAAGGCTTGAGTTAAAAAATCAAGCAAAACAAAAACTAGAAAATGCTGAACATAAAAGAATACCATTTGGAATCTAATGAGCTCTCTCGAGACTTGGGCCTCTTCCTAAGCTCACATTCAGCAAGGAGAAGGACGAGTTTGAGTCTGGGCCCAGGCTCTTCAGGAGCTGCAGATAAACTTGGACCTCAAAGCTCAGCACAGGGAGCTGAATATTACAGCAGCCAAGGAAATTGAAGTTGGTGGTGGCCATAAAGTGATCATAATCTTTGTTCCCGTTCAACAGAAATCTTTCTGGAAAATCCAAGTTCAGCTAGTACGTGAATTGGAGAAGTTCATTGGGAAGTATGTTGTCTTTATTGCTCAGAGGAGAATTCTTACCAAGCCAACTCANAAAAAAAAAAAAAAAGAAAGAAAGAAAGAAAAAAGCCATACAAAAGAATATGAAAAAGCATCCCAGGACCCATACTCTGACAGCTGTGTAGGATGTAATCCTTTAGGACTTGGTCTTCCAAGTGAAATTGTGGACAAGAGAATCTGTTTGAAACTGGAGGGCAGCTTGCTCATAGGGTTCATTTGGTAAATGCACAGCAGAACAATGTGGAACACAAGGCTGAAACTTTTTCAGGTGTTTATAAGAAGCTCACGGACAAGGATGTTAATTTTGAATTCTCATAGTTTCCGTTGTAAACAAAAATGACTAAATAAAATATATATTCAGTCCAAATGGTATTCTTTAATGTTCAGCATTTTCTAGTTTTTGTTTTGCTTTGTTTTTAAACTCAAGCCTTGATGTGCTCAAGATACTAGGTTTCTAATGACAATGAAACATGAATATTGTTTGTGTATAGGCATCTGTGTGTGTATGTTTCCCCCAACTAGGAAATTGCTTTCATAAGGCAGTGAAAAAGTTGTCTTCATCTAAGCAAATATCCAAAGAAATCCCTATCATGGTGACTAGGTTATATAGTAGATAACCTCATGCTGTAGAATTGAAAATTCTCAAGCCATATTCACAGTTTTAAAAAGGAAATAATACCTTTTAATCTAACTGGAGACAAAGTTATCAATTTAATCACTCTATTATTTGAGAGTTTGATATAACTGTGGTTGGTTAAATATTAACATAAACTATGAAATTAGCTTGTTCCAGAGAGCTGTATAAGTGAAACATACAAATTCATAGCTGAATATGCTCACTGGGTGTGACTCACTGAACTGCAGCGATGTTCTGAAAGAGTCAGTATTCAACTAGTTGACCTAACTTGCTATCAGCAAATGTCCAGAGCCTGATGACCGATAATCCAGTGTCAAACAAATACAGAAAATACCTATATCAATTAATAGCTTCCTTAACTGATGATGTCAAGTATTATTTTTCCCCCAATACATCTTGAAAATAATTTAAGATTATGTTGTTCATCATGGAAATAATAAATTCTCTAAGCCTACTCCTTAGGAGAGATTTAGTTCCTATTAGACATAGTTTGTATCTTGATTATCCACGAGGCAAGTGCTACTACCTGTTAGGGTAGCCTAGGAATGGTGATTAGATAATCATAATGTATAATCAGTGAAAGCTTCAGAGTATTTGGAAGATGAGTCAGTAAATTCTCATGGAAACACACAAAAGACAAACACAGTCATGTGCTTTCTTATAAGATTAAACAAAAATATAAATTAAATCAATAATATTTATTACTTATTATTGGTTTCAAGCTTACTGTGTGTATTAGTCCGTTCTCACACTGCTATAAAGAAATAACTGAGACTGGGTAATTTATCAAATAAAGAGGTTTAATTGGCTCACAGTCTCACAGGTTGTACAGGAGGCATGGTAGTTTATGGCACCAAATATATATTTAACATATATCTTTTAAATAAATGAGTGAAATGTATATTCATAGTGAATATACTACTGGATCCAATTACCGTCCACCAGGACCCACCTCTAACGTTGGGGATTACAATTCAAAGTGGGACTTGAGCAGGAATACAGATCCCAACCATATCACTATGAATAAACATAGAACTCATAGTGGGAGAGACTGAGTTAAGCAAGTAAACAAAGAAAGAAAACACTTAATTACAGTTAGTGATCAGTAATTAGTACAAGGAAGGAATTATATACACAAATTATTGCAGAATAATATGATATCAGGAAGCCAACAGGGAAAAAAATACTTTATATAGAATAAATAAAAAGGGGCTGTCCCTCTAAGGAAGTGACATCTACTCTGAAATCTGTATGGGTAAAGTCAAAACTGACTATTGGGGTTGCAGGAGATGGGATGAATGCTTAGAGATCTCTAGGAAGAAAAAAACAGCCTTTCTAAAGACCTTGAGGTGGTAGAGAATTTCAACTGTTCCAGAAACTGAAATGATATCAACAGACTTGTGGCCAGACAGAGACTAGCAGGGGATGTGTTTAGTGAGGCAGATGGTGCTCAGATGCAGCCAGGCATTGTAGATCATGTATTTGTTGTGGGCATTAGTTTTGGGGGGGCTTGTTAGAGCAATAGATTTTAAAAATAAATTACTTTTTTCTGCTGTCAAGACATTTTTTTTTCTATAATTAAAATGTATTGAAGTAAACCAAGATCTTATCTATTCTTATTTTGCTAATCTATGGGAGTCAGAGAAATGAAAAGTATATTATCTCTCCATAGCTACTCTCTGCAGTCCCCATGACCTCTTTCTTCTCTTGTAGGCAAATTGTTGGGATAGAAAGTAGATTAATGTATGACTACAGGCATCTATAAATTATTTTTCTAGTGAACAACATATGATTGTCTTTTTCCTTATTGGAGAAAAGCTGGCCACATAATCAGTGTGCCAATACTTTTCAGCACATCCATTTAGCAAGTGAAGGAATACATTATCTTACCATCTTTTTCAGGCTAGAACTCTAAAGTTTCAGATTCTATCAATTTCAACTGTCATTAGATTATATCTTTCTTCTTACTAGTTTGTGAGAAGAAACTGACCACAGATACATATGTGATCTCAGTGGATATATATGAAGCCTGGTTTAAGTCAGCAGAAATACCCAGTGACCCATAGACTGATAAGCCATTGTTCTTTTGTTTATTTTAGGAAATGGTGTGCAATAAGTGACTAATACATTTAACACATTTTGAGCCATTTTCTGTATTTATCTTCAAGACCTTCCATCCCCTAAAACCTTACATAGTTCCTTTGAATTGATATATTGCTCTAACCTGTAAGAACTTCAGATGCCCCAGATGTCTCCGGTTCTGATCCCTGTCCAGCTATATTTATACACTATGTTTGATTTCTCAGATTTTCTGTCTTTACCCTGACTGAAAACTCTTCTCGATTTCTTCCAAGTTTACGTTTTGTTTAGTTAGCTGTGGAGACAGAATAGAATGCCTTCAAAAGTGGGTGGGAGGAGCATATATTTAGGGCAACTTGAATCTACGCTTCCAGATTATTGCAGTCTTCAAACTTGGCCCAAATAGTTTATCTACTTATATATATATATATATATATATATGTGTATGTATATTTATTTTATATATTATTTTAAAAGTAGGTGGAGATTTTGTTTTTGATATGCTAGGCCACAAAAGTTGTATGTCAAGCAATGCCATGATAAAAGAGTTATTTAAGTAAATCAGTAGAAAACACAAAGCCTGATGAATTTGAATGGGAAGAGTAGAGAGATTATCTGTAACTGATAATGGAGTTCAAGTAGAAGGACTGTTTATACATCTGTAACCTGGAGAGGAGGTTGGGAAAGTGCAACTAAACTTGCAAGTCTTTGCTGGGCAAGCAGATGACTACACTCTTTTGTTCATATTTTAATATGAAGAATTATTTAAGAACTGTTGCAGTTTTTTTCCCCTGAACTCTCCTATGTCATGTGTGTTGTTAATAGTTTTCTAAGTAGGCCCTAGCCCAAGGGTTCCCATTAAAAACTTTTCAGTAGACTAGAATGAAATCACATAAGGCTAAAGCAGCAACATGCACATGTATAATGAATGCGAAGCAAAACCTTTCAAACTAGAATTATTGTGATACTTTAAAACCAATCCAACTAGTGTCTTGAGATATAGATGTTGTACTGAATCCTTCTAATGCAGAAATTTGCTCCACATTTGGTAGTGAGGAGTTTCATGTATTCTCAAATAGATGCAGCCTGAAAGTATTAAGGCTTGACAGTGTGTGTTCAAAATTAACATGATAATAACGATGACAACTTCTAAACTTAGTCTTCTGTGACTAGCAGGCTCTCAGAAATAGTGAAGGATAAAGAAAGGGAAATAATGAGGCAAGATATCTGTTCTATCATTTACTAACTTCTACAGATTGATAAACAACTGGTTTATTTTTTCTATAGTAATGTTCCCTCCCTTTTATACATATAAACATTTCTTTTTTATTCTTCACTAATCCTGCCAAGTGAATAAATTGCTTCCGGAGACAGATAGTTTAATATTCATTCCTAGACTTCTATCTTGCACCTGATATTTCCAGGCAAGTCACAGCAGTGAATTATTTTTTGTTTGTTTGCTTGATTTGTCAGGGGAAGGTCAGATTCAGGCTTCTCTCTAGGAAGAAGGAGGCTAGTATCCCCATTTACAAGTACACATAAAGCATTGTTGAAAAGTTTTCTAAACAAAAAGAAAATCCAGAAGATAATTGATAAATTAGATGCCTAAAAAAGTTATCTCTGCTATTAAAACATCTTTGAGATAAGATGCCATTTTTGGCACCCTTTCTAAATGGCAGTGGTCTATTTACAAATAGTAGAAGTAATGGCATATTTTAGATACAAGGTTTTTAGTTGAATATATTATAGTGAAATATTTAATATTAAATGGCCATGGAATGGATATTGTGACTATAAAAGTAAGCAGAAAATGAAAGAATGAGTGTAGACTAACAAAATAAGCATAGAGTGATTTATGTGATTCCCAAATCCTCCAAAATTAGTTTTATCAATTTGACAGAATCATAACGTATCTTTAAAGGGAATACTTAAGACCTGAGAAGGTGTTTTCTTGTAGTTGAAGTCCAGAGATTGAAAAAGAGATAGAAGAGATGGCCTAATAGGAACAGCTCCGGAGTGCAATTCCCAGCAAGAGCAATGCAGAGGGACAGAGCACCTGGGAAAAGAGGCGGTTATGCGTTTTGCTGCAGCAGA
Source organism: Cebus imitator (assembly GCF_001604975.1). Taxonomy (NCBI): domain Eukaryota; kingdom Metazoa; phylum Chordata; class Mammalia; order Primates; family Cebidae; genus Cebus; species Cebus imitator. Next base: position 3,413,425 of record NW_016107525.1, read on the forward strand.
CTTAAGAGTACCTGCCTAGAATTTCTACATGGAACAACAGAGTTCCCAGCACAGCACTTGAGCTCTGAAAAATGACAGACTGTTTCCTCAAGCAGCTTCCCAACCCCTGTATACCCAAAGAGACACTTCATAAAGGAGAGCTCAGGCTGACATCTGGCAGGTACCCTTCTAGGATGAAGATAACTGAAGAAGAAACTGGCAGCAACCCTTACTGTTCTGCAGCCCCGTGGGTGATCCCCAGGCAAGCAGGGTCTGGAGTGGACCTTCAGCAGTCCTGCAGCAGAGGGGCCTGACTGTTAGAAGGAAAACTAAGAAACAGAAAGAAATAACTACGCCATCAACAAAAAGGACATCCACTCAGAGACCCTATCCGAAAGTCACCAACTACAGAGACAACTGGTAGATAAAGCCAATAAGATGGGAAGAAACCAGCACAAAAAGGATGAAAACACCAAAAACCAGAAAGCCTCTCCTCCAAAGGATCACAACTCCTCACCATCTAGGGAACAAAGATGGATGGAGAATGTATCTGATGAATTGACAGAAACAGGCTTCAGAAGGTGGGTAATAACAAACTTCTCAGAGCAAAAAGAACATGTGCTAACCCAGTGCAAAGAAACTAAGAACCTAGAAAAAAGGTTAGATGAGATGCTAACAGGAATAAACAACTTAGAGAAGAATATACACAACCTGATGGAGTTGAAAAACACAGCACAAGAACTTCCCAAAGCATATACAAGTTTCAATAGCTGAATCAACCAAGCAGAAGAAAGGATAT
>NW_016107525.1:3416182-3431162 GCF_001604975.1 Cebus imitator
AATCCAGAAGCTGATTTTTTGAAAAGATCAACAACATAGATACACTACTAGCCAGATTAATAAAAAAGAAAAGGGAGAAGAATCAAATAGATGCAATAAAAAATGATAAAGGGGATATCACCACTGATTCTACAGAAATACAAACTACAATCAGATTACTACAAACAACTCTATGCACATAAACCAGTAAAACTGGAAGAAATGGATAAATTCCTGGACACTTACACCCTCCCAAGCCTAAACCACGAAGAAGTTGAAACCTTGAATAGACCAATAACAAGAGCTGAAGTAGAGGCAGCTATTAATAGCCTACCAACCAAAAAAGTCCAGGTCCAGATGGGTTCACAGCTGAATTCTGCCAGACATACAAAGAGGAGCTGGTACCATTCCTTCTGAAACTATTCCAAGCAATCCAAAAAGAGAGAATCCTTCCCATCTCATTTTAAGAGACCAACATCATCCTGATACCAAAAGCTGGCAGAGACTCAACACAAAAAAGAAAACTTCAGGCCAACCTCCATGATGAACATAGATGCAAAAATCTTCAATAGAATACTGGCAAATTGAGTGCAACAGCACATCAAAAAGATTATCCATCACGATCAAGTAGGCTTCATTCTAGGGATGCAAAGCTGGCTCAACATACACAACACTATAAATGTAATCCACCACATAAAGAGAACCAAAGACAAAATCCACATGATTATCTCAATAGATGCAGAGAAGACCTTCGACAAAATTCAACAACGCTTTATGCTAAAAACTCTCAATAAACTAGACATCGAAGGAACATACCTCAAAACAATAAAAGCTATTTACAACAAACCTACAGCCAATATCATACTGAATGGGCAAAAACTGGAAGCATTCCCTTTGAAATCCAGCACTAGATAAGGATGCTCTCTCTCACCATTTCTATTCAACACAGTATTGGAAGTTCTAGCCAGAGCAATTAGGCAAGAAAAAGAAATAAAGGGTTTTCAATTAGGAAAAGAGGAAGTCAAATTGTCTCTCTTTGCAGATGACGTGATTGTATATTTAGAAGACCCCATTGTCTCAGCCCAAAATCTCCTTAAACTGATAAGCAACTTCAGCAAAGTCTCAGGATACAAAATCAATGTGCAGAAATGACAGTCTTTTCTATACACCAATAATAGCCAAACAGAGAGCCAAATCATGAGCGAACTCCCATTCATAACTGTTACAAAGAGAAAAAAATACCTAGGAATACAACTAACAAAGGATGTAAAGGACCTCTTCAAGGAGAACTACAAACCGCTGCTCAAGGAAATAAGAGAGGACACAAACAGATAGAGAAACATTCCATGCTCATGGTTAGGAAGAATCAATATCGTGAAAATGGCCATACTGCCCAAAGTAACTTATAGATTCAACAGTATCCCCATCAAGCTACCAATGACCTTCACAGAACTGGAAAAATCACCTAAAACTTCATATGGAACCAAAAGAGCCAGCATAGTCAAGATAATCCTAAACAAAAGAACAAAGCTGGAGGCATCACACTACCTTACTTCAAACGATACTAAAAGGCCACAGTAATAAAAACAGCATGGTACTGGTATCAAAACAAAGATATAGACCAATGGAACAGAACAGAGGCCTTGGAGGCAATGCCACACATCTACAACCATCTGATCTTTGACAAACCTGACAAAAACAAGCAATGTGGAAAGAATTCCCTGTTTAATAAATGGTGTTGGGGAAACTGGCTAGCAGTGTGCAGAAGCAGAAACTGGACCCCTTCCTGACACCTTACACTAAAATTAACTCCATATGGATTACAGACTTAAACATAAGACCTAACGCCATAAAAACCCTAGAAGAAAACCTACACAAAACCATTCAGGACATAGGCATAGGCAAGGACTTGTTGACTAAAACACCAAAAGCATTGGTCACAAAAGCCAAAATAGACAAATGAGACCTAATTAAAATCCAGAGCTTCTGCACAGCAAAAGAAACAAATATTAGAGTGAACTGGCAACCAACAGAATGGGAAAAAATTTTTACAATCTACCCATCTGACAAAGGGCTAATATCCAGAATCTACAAAGAACTAGAACAGATTTACAAGAAAAAAACAAACCCATCCAAAAGTGGGCAAAGGATATGAACAGACACTTTTCAAAAGAAGACATATATGAGGCCAAAAAACATATGAAAAAATGCTCATCATCACTGATTATTAGAGAAATGCTAATCAAAACCACATTGAAATACCACCTCCCACCAGTTAGAATGGCAGTCATTAAAAAATCTGGAGACAACAATAGCAAAGACCTGGAACCAACCCAAATGTCCATCGTTGATAGACTGGACAAGGAAAATGTGGCACATATAAACCATGGAATACTATGCAGCCATAAAAAATGATGAGTTTGTGTCCTTTGTAGGGACATGGATAAATCTGGAAACCATAATTCTCAGCAAACTGACACAAGAACAGAAAATCAAACACTGTGTTTTCACTCACAGGCAGATGATGAACAATGAGAGCACACTGACACAGGGAGGGTAGCATCACACACTGGGGTCTGTTGGGGGGTGCCAAGGGAGGGACAGTGGGTGGGGGGGAGGTCAGGGAGGGATAACATGGGGAGAAATGCCAAATGTAGGTGACAGGGCAATGGAGGCAGCAAACCACATTGTCATGTGTGTACATATGCAACAATCCTGCATGATCTGCACATGTACCCCAGAACCTAAAATACAACCTAAAAAAAAAGAAAAAGAGACAGAAAGACAAAGCCCATTTTAATGTAATTTTGTTAATATGCCTTATTTTTTAATATATTATCATCTCATTCAATTTTTTTTCTATTTGGCTAGAAATTGAATGCCTTGAATATTTGCAATTCAATGTAAAATTTAGAAAGACAATATGACACAGATTCAAGGGAAGGAGAAAATAAATTATGCACATGGAAAAACATGCTTTCTAAAGGTGACTTACAAGTTTTATATCTTTAATACATCTCAATAAAAATCTCTGCAAACAAAACAACACAGATACATTCACTCTTATAAAGTAACTTACAAATAATCCAAATGTGTTTAAAGGAGCTTCAAAGTCGCTAATAGCCAAGTCATTTTAATAAAGTTTTTCTAATCCTGGTTAGCAGTATTTACTTATTAAAAATTCTATGGAATGCTTGCTGTGGTCACAACTGTTGAATTATTTTTTTTATTAAAAGTTTAAATAATAGTTTTAAAACAAAAAGGCAACTGGTTACTCATATGCAAAATGTGCTTTCTCACTCTTGGAGTTAAATGCTTCATGATATTGACGATATAATTCAATTCAAATAGTTGAAGGTCGCTAGGCACCTGGGACATGATGATAAATGGACCAACATGCCACCCCTCGAGATGGTGGAATTCAGTTGGGGTGCAGACAACCAAACAGGCAATGTCAGTAAAATTCTATGTGAGCCATTAATAAGAAATACTTTACGGTGAATAAATCACCTTAATTGTTCAAGTACACCAAAATTCCCAGTCCCTCAGGCTTAAGTTAAATCATCTCTAAAATGTATTATTAGCTATTATATGGGATTTCTAGGGAGTAATTATGCTGCATATCTTTAAACTGATGATATTTGACCCAGAGACTGTTCCAGTTTCCGAGATCATTGCAACTCTCAACTTGACTGAAACAAGTGAAAAATAAGTCACCTGCCTTGTTATTGTTGTACAATTGATCCTAGAGGTATAGAGAACATAAAAGCTACAATTAAGGCACGTTAATACAGATAAGCAGTGTTACCACATTTTACCTCCCGATAGTCCTCTCTGCATTTCTGTCAATTTCTAAATAAATACTTAAATCCTAAATAGTGTTTAGAATTTTTCATTGATATTGAGGCAAAGGAAACTACCTGATGAATCTGCTGTGAGCAGTTGGATTAGAAGCCAACAGCAAAAGTTAGCATGTGAAAATCATAGGCAGCAGTTATATTTCAAGAATGAGTAAAAATGCCAGCATCCTTAGTGTTATCTATCATTATGATTAGAAAATCGATACAGTAAGTACTTCAAAAATGCTTTGATGTCTCGGTTCACCTCAATCGCTGCCCAGACACTTAACATTCCTAAACAAAGAACCATTTAACTGGCTTTGCATTTGACTGGACTGAGATTGAATAGCTTGGATATAATTTTCAGTTTGGCTGAACACCAATCAAGATTCATTCATTCTAGCTCATACAGTGCCCCATGCATTCAGCTTTTTAACTAATTAGTCAAAGAAAGGTCAGAGCAAATATCTATCCTTCAGCAGGTTTTTCATTGTTGTTGTTATTGTTACTGCTTTACCTGGAAGTGGCAGTTTTGCTCTCATTTAATGAAAATACTGGTAATATTTATTTGTGAGGTATAATGGGCTTTTTTGAGTATGATAGAAATTCCTTACACAAAGTGATAGTTTCATTTTATTTAAAATGATACATATTCTAATATGTTTGTAAAAATTCGTCGAGTCCTGGACATTTGCTGTAGATACATATGTGTACAGGAAAGGTGAACTTGAACTCCCTCAAGGTCTTTGCAAGAAAGCCAGATAAGTAAACAGTTTTGTTTTTAATGTAAACTACTGGTTTGTTGATGGATTATAGCAGTTTTCCCTGAGCTATCTGCTACCAACTTTCAAAACTGTGAGAAATTTATCCCATTCTAAACACAAGAATTTAATTCAAGTGAAGCCTTGTTTCTTTCAGATTTTTATGCTAAGATAATCCATACAGAGGTATATAAAGTAATTTTTATATATTTACATGTATGTATATTTATTAGGCTATACCTGCCATGCATAGTGATTCCTCTGATGGATCTGGTCCAAGTAAATTGAAAACCTTCTGGAAAGGATTCACCACTCTAGACACCACTAAAAGCCACATGATTCAGGGGAGGAGGTAAAACTATTAACAGTAATGGAAGTTTGCATGAAGTTGATTCCAACCCTCATGGATGACTTTGAGGGGTTCAAGACTTCAGTGAAGAAAGTCACCGCAGTTATGGTGCAAATAGCAAGATAACTTGAATTAGAAATGGAAGATCTGAATGAATTGCTTCAATCTCATAATAAAATTTGATGAATGATAAAACTTGTTTCTTACAGTTGAGCAAATAAAGTGGTCTCTTCAGGTGGAATCTAATCCTAGTGAGAGTGCTGAGAACATTATTGAAATGACAACAAAGGTTTTAGAATATTCCATAAACTTAGATGATAAAGCAGTGGCAGAATTTGAAAGGATTGACTCTAAATTTGAAAGAAGTTCTACTGTGGGTAAAATAATATCAAAAAACATTGCATGCTGCAGAGAAATCTTCTGTGAAAGAGAGAGACAGTCAATGTGGCAAACTTCATTATTTTTTTATTTTAAGAAATTGCCAAAGTCACTCCAAATTTCAGCAACCACCATCCTGATCAGTCAATAGCCATCTATACGGAGGCAAGACCCTCCATTAGCAACAAGTTTACAATCTGCTGAAGTCTCAGATGATCATTAGCATTTTTTAGCAATAAAATATTTTTACATTAAAGTATATACATTGATTTTTTAGACATAATGCTATCACGAATTTAATAGACTACATTACAGTGTAAGCTTAACTTTTATATGTGCTGCGAAACCCAAAAATTCGCACAACTCTATTGTGATATTCACTTTATTGAGGTGGTCTAGAACAAAACCTGCACTATTTCTGAAGTATCCCTGTAACTCATTGGTATATACTGCCTTCTGTATTAATTTACTGGAAACTGAAATATTTACTCATGTAATTATATAGCCTTATAAAGAAAACTAACAATAGGATAATGAATTACAGCTAGGAATTCTTAAGTATTTTAGGATTTATCAGTGTCAACATTTCCTAAATAAGGCACCCTAAAATGGGTAGCAAAATTGCTTCTTACGTTCTCCTTCCTTACTTAGTAGCTGAATCAATAAGCATCCTTATACATAAAGTTATGATGAGTCAGAAAAGGTTAATTGTAAACTATCACATGACTATATATATATATATATATATATATATATATATATATAATGAAAATAAGTCATCTTTGCTTTGGATTGTCTTGGCTATTTGGGCTTTTCTTCATTCCATATAAATTTTTAAAGTAGTTTTATTTTCTAATTCTGCAAAGAATGTCAATAGAAGTTTGATGGGAATAGCATTGAATATATAAATTACTTTGGGCAGTATGGCCATATTTACAATATTGATTCTTCTTGTTCATGAGGATGGACTATTTTTCCATTTGTTTGTGTCCTCTCTTATTTCCTTGAGCAGTGGTTTGTAGTTCTCCTTGGAGAGGTCCTTCATGTCCTTTTTCAATTGTATTCCTAGGTATTTTATTCTCTGTAGCAATTGTGAAAGGGAGTTCATTCAAAAGTTGGCTTTCTGTTTGCCTGTTGTTGGTGTATAGGAATGCTAGTAATTTGTGAACATTGATTTTGTATCCTGAGACTTTGCTGAAGTTGATTATCAGCTTAAGAAGCATTTGAATTGAGACAATAGGATTTTCCAGATAATAGATCATGTCATTTGCAAACAAAGATAATTTGACTTTCTTCCTTCTTATTTGAATGTTATTTATTTATTTCTCATGCCTGATTGTCCTGGCCAGAACTTCCAATACTATGTTGAATAGGAGTGGTGAGAGAGGGCATTCTTTTCTTGTGCCAGTTTTCAAGAGGAATGCTTCCAGCTTTTGCCCATTCAGTATGTTAAGGGCTGTGGGTTTGTCATATATGGCTCTGATTATTTTGAGGTATGTTCCTTCTTTCAATACCTAGTTTATTGAAAGTTTTTATCGTAATGGGATGTTGAATTTTATTGAAGCCCTTCTCTTCATTGATTGAGATAATCATGTAGCTTTTGTATTTAGTTCTGTTTATGTGATGAATTGCATTTATTGTTTTGCATATGCTGAACCAAACTTGCATCTCAGGGATGAAACCAACTTGATCGTGGTGGATTAGCTTTTTGATGTGCTTCTGGATTTGGTTTGCCAGTATTTTATTGAGCATTTTTGCATTGATATTCATCAGGGAGCCATCTGGTCCAGGGCTTTTGTTGGTTGGTGGGATATTTATTACTTCCTCAATTTTAAAACTCATTATTGGCCAGTTCAGGGAGTCAATTTCTTCCTGGTTCAGTCTTGATTAGGTATATGCTTCCAGGAATTTATCAATTTCTTCTAGGTTTTCTAGCTTACATGCATAGAGCTGTTTATACCATTCTCTGATGGTTGTTTGTACTTTTGTGGGGTCAGTGCTGATATCATCCTTATTATTTCCCATTGTGTCTATTTCATTCTTCTCTTTTTTTCTTATTAGCTGACCTAGTGGTCTATCTATTTTATTATTATTATTTTTTATAATCTCCTGGATTTGTTAATTTTTTGAATCTATTTTTTTGTGTGTCTCTATTACTTTCAGTTCTGATTTGATGTTGGTTATTTCTTATATTCTGCTAGCCTTGGGGTTTGCTTGCTCTTGGTTCTCTAGTTCTTTTAGTTGTGATATGAGTTTATCAATTTGAGATCATTCTACCTTTTTGGTGTGGGGATTTAGTGCTATAAATTTCTCTCTTAACACTGCTTAACTGCATCCTAGAGATTCTGGTATGTTGTCTCTTTGTTCTCATTAGTTTCAAAGAACGTCTTAATTTCTGCCTTAATTTGATTATTTACCCAGGAGTCATTCAGGTTGTTCAATTTCTATATAGTCTTGTAGTTTTGAGTGACTTTCCTAGTCTTAAATTCTAATGAGATTGTGCTGTAGTCTGAGAGACTTTTTTTTTTTTACCATGTCAGTTATTTTGCATTTGCTGAGGAGTAGTTCAATTCCAATTATGTGATCAATTTTAGAGCAAGTATCATGTGGCCATTAAAGGAATGTATATTCTGTTGTCTTGGGATGGAGAGCTCTGTAGATATCTATCAGGTCCACTTGATCAAGAGCTGAGTTCAGGTCTTGAGTAGCTATGTTAATTTTCTGTCTTAATGATCTTTCTAACATTGTCAGTGGGGTGTTAAAGTATCCCAATATTATTGTATGTGAGTCTAAGCCTCTTTGTAGGTCTCTAAGCAATTGCTTTATGAATCTGGGTGCTCCTGTATTATGTGGAAATATATTTAGGATACTTAGCTCTTCTTGTTGAATTAAACCCTCTACCATTGCCTACTGCCCTTCTTTGCCTTTTTTGATCTTTGTTGGTTTAAAGTCTGTTTTGTCATAAACTAGGATTGGGACCCATGATTTTTTCTGGTTTCCATTTGCTTGGTAAATTTTCCTCCATCCCTTTATTTTGAGCCTATGTGTGTCTTTGCACCTTACGTGGTTCTGTTGAACACAGCATACCAATGGATCTTGACTCTTTATGCAGCTTCCCATTCTGTGTCTTTAAATTAGGGCATTTAACTTATTTACATTTAAGGTTAATATTGTTATGTGTGGATTTGATTCTGTCATCATGATGCTAGCTTGTTATTTTGCAGACTTGTTTATGTAGTTGCTTCATTGTGTCGCTCGTCTACGTGCTTCAGTGTGTTTTTGTAGTTGCTGGTAATAGTTTTTCCTTTCCATGTTTAGTGCTTCCCTCAGGAGTTCTTGCAAGGCAGGCCTGGTGGTGACAAATTCCCTCAGCATTTGCTTGACTGAAAAGAAGCTTATCTCTACTTTGCTAATGAAGCATAGTTTGGCTGGATATGAAATCCTGGATTGGAAATACTCTTCTTTAAGAATATTGAATATTGGTCCCCAATCTCTTCTGGCTTGTAAGGTTTCCACTGAGAGGTCTGCTGTTAGTCTGATGGTCTTCCCTTTGTCGGTGACCTGGCATTTCTCTCTGGCTGCCCTTAACATTTTTTCTTTCATTTTGAGCTTGGAGAATTCAATGATTTTGTGTGTTGGGATTGATCTTCTTGTGGAGTATCTTATAGTTCTCCATATTTCCTGAATTTGAATTTTGACCTGTCTTTCTAGGTTGGGGAATTTCTCCTGGATGATATCCTGAAGTGTGTTTCCCAACTTGGTTCCATTCTCTCGGTCTCTTTCAGGTACCCCAATCAGTTGTAGCTTTGGTCATTTTACATAAAGCCATATTTCTCTGAGATTTTATTTGTTACTTGTCATGCTTTTTTTTCTCTATTCTTGCCTGCTTTTCTTATTTCAGAAAGATAACCTTCAAAATCTAAGATTCTTTCCTCCATTTGGTCTATTCAACTTTTGATACTTGTGATTCCATTGTGAAGTTCTTACATTGTTTTTTTCAGCACCATCAGGTCATGTATGTTCTTCTCTAAGCTGGCTATTCAGGTTATTAGCTCCTGTAACGTTTTATTATGATTCTTAGCTTCTTTGCATTGGGTTAGAACATGCTCGTTTACCTCAGTGAAGTTTGTTATTATCTACCTTCTGAAGCCTAATTCTGTCAATTCAGCCATCTCAGCCTCAGCCCAGTTCTGTGTCTTGTCATTTGGAGGAAAAGATGCACTCCGTTCTTTGAGTTTTCAGCATTTTTGTGTTAATTCTTTCTCATCTTCATGGGGTTATCTACTTTTGATCTTTGAGGTTACTTACCTTTAAATGGGGATTTTGTGGGGTCTTTTTTGTTGATGTTGTTGTTGTTGTTTTCTCTTTCTTTGTTTTACTTGTAATAACCAGGCCACTATTCTGTAGGGCTGCTGTGGTTTTCTGGGGGTCTACTCCAGACCTTAGAAGCCTCATTCCCTCCTGCAACTGGAGGTATCACTAGTGAAGGCTATGAAACAGCAAAGATGGCAACTGATTCTTCCTCTGGACCTCCATCTCAGGCGGATATTGACCTGGTGCTGTTCCCAAACACTCCTGTTGGAGGTATCTGGAGACCCCTGTTGGGAAGTCTCATCCAGTCAGGAGAAATGGGATCAAGACCTGTTTAAGGAAACAGTCTGGTTGCCCTTTGATGGAGTAGGTGTGCTGTACTGTAGGAAACCCACCTCATCCAGACTACCCAGATCCTCCAGGTCCAACGGGCAGGAAAGACTGTCAGCTGAACCACAGAGACTGCAGCTGTCCCTCCCCCCAGGGCTTCCATCCCCGGGACCTCAGAGTTCTGTCCGTAAAATCCTGGCTGGAGTTGCTGAGATTCCCACAGGGAGGCCCTACCCAGTGAGGAGGTATGGATTGGGGTCGCATTTAAAGAAGCAGTCTGGCCGTTATTTGCCACAGCAGCTATACTATGCTGTGGGAAATTCCTCCCAGTCTGGATCACCCAGTGTCCTGGAACTAGCAGGCCAGAATGGCCTACTGAAGCAGCAGAGATAGCAGTCACCCCCTCTCCACTCGGTGAACTCAGTTGTGTTAGATGGTCTCCAGCCTGCTGCCACTGGCTGGCTGGAATTCCAAGCCAGTGGGTCTTAACTTATGTGGTGCCATGGGAGTGGGGCCCACTGAACAACACCACTTGGCTCCTGGCTTCAGCCCCCTTCCTAGGAAATGGAAGGATCTCCTGCCTTATCAGAATTCTTAGGGCCAGAGTATGCAAAAACCCCTGGATTTCTATGCATGCCTGAGCTGATGTCGAGGGTCCACACAGCTCTGTGCTTTGGATCCAATGCCCTGGTGTTGTGGGCTCACAAAGGGACCTCCTGATCTGCAGGTTGCAAAGATCTGTGGGAAAAGTGTGGTTTCCCGGGTGGGGTCCCACAATCACTCACTGCCTCCCTTGGCTGGGCATAGGGACTCCACTGGTTCTGTGCTGCTCCCAGATGGGCTGTTGCCCTACTCTGCTTTTCCTTACTCTCTGTGGGTCACACTGACCATCTAGTCAGTCCCAACGTCAGAACCTGGATACCTCAGTTGAAGGTGTAAAATCTACTCACAGTTTTTGTTCTCTGAGAAAGCCACAGAACACAGCTGTGTCTAATTGGCCATTTTGGCTCACCCCCAACTTCTCTTAACTTTCATAGAATTGAAGAGAATTAGGGCCTTGCTGTGGATTAAGCTTTGGCTTGAGAGAATGTTGTGGCTGGTTTGATCTTCTGTCCAAACCACTAAATCTTTCTCCATGTCTGAAATAAGGTTGTCTTACTTTATCTTTCATATTCACTGTATTAGCACTTTTAATTTCCTTCATTAAATTTTCCTTTGTTTAGGTCTCTTGTTAGACATGAGGCTAGCTTTTGGCTTATCTCTACTTTTAATGTACATCCTAACTAATCTTAAGCATTTCTAGCTGTTGATTTAAGGTGAGAGATGTGCAACTCTTCTTTTCACTTGAACACTTAAAGGTCATTGTAGGGTTATTAATTGGCCCAATTTTAATATTCTTCTGTTTCAGGGAATAGAATGAACTGGGAAACGGAAAGCCTAGGGAATGAATGGTTAGTGGAGCAGTCACAACACACAACATTTATAAGTTAGGTTTGCTGTCATATGGGTGCAGCTTGTAGCACTTCACAACAATTAAAATAGTAACATTAAAGATCACTGATTACAGATAACCATAATAGATTGAATAATAAGGAAAAAGTTTGAAGTATTACAAGAAATAGGACACAGATCACAGTGAGCATGTTACTGGAAAAATGGGACTGATAGACTTTCTCTATGTAGGGTTGCCACAAACCTTCAATTTTTCAAAAACACAGTATCTGATAAGTTTAATGAAGTGAAGCACAATAAAACAAGTTATGCTTGTACAAATCATAAGACTGTGTGAAGGTATATTAGGGCTGTAGTGATTTAATTTTAAATTATGGCTTTATAAAAGGATTCATTGTGGTGGTCAAAATTGGTATATTATTAGAAGCCTTGAGACATGAAGTTCTATTCCTGGGGCACACTCCCCAGAGACTTTTCAGTTGTGAGTTCAAGTCCAAGAACAAAAGGTTATTCTTTTCTGGAGGCAAGGGAAGATAACCTTTTGTTGAACGAATCTAATGTTTCACCTTGAATCTTACATCAAGAGAAGAATATAAGGGAGTTCGTATAATGATCCAGTTTTCCTGATAGTTAATCGTCAACACTGGGAGCATATTGTAACATTTTCTACTTCTTGATATGGAAGAATTAAGGTATCACTTAGTTGTGACTTTTACTTAAGATTTTGTTTGGCAAGAATAAGAAAAAAGTATTTGTAAATATCTACATATGTTAAGATGTGCAGATGTGCAGAATTTGACTAACATGGATTTGAGTCACTGGTCAATTGTTAAATTTTAGAATATATGACCAATTTTAAATTTTTAATTAAAAATATTTTTATGCTAGAAGAACTGTAATGTAAGCCATCTGTAAATTAAGTATGTTAAGCCTGTTTTGTTTCAGAAATAAACCAAATTTTTTAAGGAGGCTCTTATCTTATGTTCTAGGCAGGAATTATGAAACATTATATTATGCCTGAAATCATGAAAACCAGAAAGCGAAATTTTGAATGTGGCATTAGCCTCAAATGAGAACATTTGTTTTCCCTAATATGTTCCCTTATGCAAGAAGAATTGGACTTAAGAGTAAATAGAATAGGAATGGGGTTTGAGGAGGTGCTAACATCAAATAAATTATTCACCTTCAGAGCCTCCCTAGAGTCTACCACACTTCAGGCATTAGCTATTTAAAAGCAAATGTCCCATCCAGCATCAGAGAGGTCAAGCTTTAATTTCCTACCATTAACTTTTTAGCTAGATCATAGAAACTTCTTATATTACAGGAACTTGGAATGGGGAAGAGAGAGAGAGGCATGAAGGCTGGTAATGGGGAAGTGAGGTGACACCAAGCTGGCTCCCTCAGATTTTTCTGGAGTTAACTAAACATTACATCATGTATTCACTGTATTTTGGATGGAGGACTTTGTAGGCATCTTAGTTATGGAGATCCTTTTGAGGATCTAAAGTCTCTTCCCCACGTTACCACAACCTACTGGAGTTATAAAAGAAAGTATCCTTCTGCCAAAAATTCATATAACTAACTAGCTTCTATTCACTATAGTGTTAAGTTCAGCAAATCCTTGTGATACTTTTTCTGCCTTTGCCAAATTTTAATTGTACACAGCTCTACCTGGGAAAAGACAAGCATTTTTCGACATTTGGTGGTGGGAAAGATGCTGATTGCCTGGAGACTAGAATGAACTCAAGAAACACAAATCTTTACTTCTGAGAAAAGCTATCAGAAAGTCACCAATAAAAAAGGAGCATATAAAAGAAAAAAATCTCTTAAAAGAATTGTGGCATGAGTGTTTCTTGCTGGAATTCAAATACTGCACGTAATTGCACTAGGTTAAACTCCTTTGAGCAGAAAATGACGCTACTGTGTTACTGAAATTTATTTAATATGATATATTATGCCTTTGGGGGGACAGCAGAGAAGGAAATGAAACATTTTTAGATCATTACCACTGCCTGCGCAAATCCTGAAGTCACAACAGGATGTGAAAGTGAGTCTCAGGAAGAAAATAAAAATGTGGGGTTATGGGTTAAAGTTTTAATGAAAGAAACGCTGGATCTGAGTAGTCAAAGGTTGAGTCACATGTTATAGTTTTAGTTTTAGTTCAAAAGGAAACAAAATTTTTATAGTCATTTTAGCAGTTACCTTTATTATGTAGTTTTATTTTTGTGTATATGGATAATAAACTAGCAGATGGTAAATTGTCTCTCTTATAAACAATGTCATTTAAAATAAAACTTGATTCAGAAGCAGGTTAAACAGTAACTCCTACTCCCACCCTCATTTCCACCTCTCCAAGGAAGACAGTAGGTACCCTAAGGAGGCCAGAGAGCGGGATGATTTGAAGGAAAAACTGGTTAATATCCATGTTGCTTAGTTTGTTACCCCTCTGTCTATTCCCCTATTATAAACAGCAGTAAAGATCATTTTAAAGGGGATTCTGAACTTGCACTTATAATTATGGGAACTGTATTCTACTCCACAACAAGGCTTGGGATTAGAAGAATCCAAGAAATACCGTGGCTGGCTGTGGTCTTAAAGAATAAAATAAAATGGTCTGAGAGAGCAAATCCAAATGCCTTTAGAGCCTGGGAAAATAGCAGACATGTGTGAGATCGCTGTTAAGGGGTGGGGCTTGATGCAACCTAGACAGCTCATTAGCTGCCTGAAGGCACATTCAGATTCTTAAAAAACAGTATGCTGGGCAAACAAAATGTGTCAGTAGTTCTATACCCACCAACAGGGACTAGTTCACTCCTGCCTGAGGACCTGGCTAATAAATATACAAACAAATAAATAAACAGATGTTTAATTCATAAAACAGACCTTGAAACTTCTGAAAAGGGCCCCTAAACTTTAAGTTTGAAAATCTTCTGGGTGGTTCTCTATTAGTGGTTAAATAAGATTTCCTACAGGAGGTGATAGTTAACTTGAAAATTGAAAGATGTGTAAAATTTCACTGGGTAATGAATTGGGATATGAAAAAGGGCATGAGTAAAGGCACAGAAGCAAGGAATGTGTTCAAGAAACACTAATTTAGTGCAATACATGGTGATAAATGAGGCTGGGAATAAAGGTTGAGGCATTGTAAAGGGCACTGAATCTCATGTTAAGAAATTGGCCATGTTGAACACTCTGTTTAGTAGCTGGGAAGATTGATCAGATGAATTCTTTACTGTTCGTTGAGATCCAGAATCTGTGGG
This sequence comes from Cebus imitator, assembly GCF_001604975.1. NCBI lineage: Eukaryota > Metazoa > Chordata > Mammalia > Primates > Cebidae > Cebus > Cebus imitator. Next base: position 3,430,842 of record NW_016107525.1, read on the forward strand.
AGAAAATGTCTCCAGCATATTTGGTGGACAGTGACTTCTAAGGTCCACTGTCCTTCCTCAGGGACACTTATGAAAATAAATGTAACAAGTAAAGAGGATGTTTTTCTCTTATCTACTCTAACCTTCTCATTTCACTGATGGGGAACTTGACATAGTACTTGTTTAAGCTGACACATACATGAGAGCTAGAGTATATATTTTTTTTTATTACTGTACTTCAAACTCCCTATTCAGTAGTTTCAATCCAGTTTCTCTTGGCAAGACTTTTATTTTGCTTTCATTTTTGCCAATTTTGAGATTCTTAGAGTTAGGCAAAGCTAT